>NC_083401.1:156664017-156970893 GCF_020745735.1 Hemiscyllium ocellatum | reverse complement strand
AATAAAATATTAGTTTTTGTAACTGTTAAAAAGAAACAGGAGATTCAGAATCTCTTTATTCTAGGGACTGGCACTGAGCTGACTGGTCAGAGTGCATGTACTCTACACATGTAAATAAGGGGCAACTTGGTGACAGGATATTGGCCCTTGTGCAATTATTTCAAAATCATTGCTCTATATTATGAACGGCTGGGGCACAAGTGCTGATCTTGAGATATCCCATAGCCTGCCAACATGAGAATGACTCAATTATTCCTACATGCTGTTTTCTTCCTGCTAGCCAATCATTAATCCATGCCAGCACATTATCCCTACACCCTCTACTTCCATTTTTCTAACTCAGTCTCTTGTAGGGGGTTTTATTAAAAAGCTTCTGAAAATCTAAACATATTGGCTCTCCTTTACCAATTTTGGTAGCAACGTCTTCAAAACATACCAACAAGTTCTTCCGACATAAATACCCATTTGCAAATCCATGCTGCCTCTGCCCACTCTATTTATTTATCACACTTTTATAATACATTCTAGCATTTTCTCGACTGTTGAGGTGAAGGTAAAGGTAAATTCAGAGTAGAACACAGGACTGCTCTTTCATTAGAGAGAGAAAACTGGTGGTGGTTTAGCTTGAGGCTCCCCATGTCTCAGGTGAGGGGAGAGATGGAGGAGGAGACTCCTTCATGCTAACCTCAACTAGTGAAGAATTGAACCAAAACTAATTAACCAACATTAGCCACTATAAATGTAAGGTTAACAGGTCTGTAGTTATCTGTTTTAACTCTTGCTGCTTTTTTAAATAGTTAGGTGATATTTGTGACCTTCCAATCCACAGGAATTGTTCCAGAATCTAAGGAATATCCAAAGTTAAGCACTAATGCATCAGCTAATCTCTACAGCCACCTCTTACAACAGTCTTGGATGTAGACAACCAGCTCCTGGGGATTGATTCACTTTAAACCTCATTAATTTTTCTCCAGTACAATTTTATGGATGTTAATTTCCTTCAACCCCACCCCCTTATTCTGCCTCATTATTTGGATCTCTAGTTCGAGGAGTTTTCTGGTAACTTCCTCAGTGAAAACAAACACAAAGTAATCACTTAGATTTCCTGTCATTTCTGTACTTCTCATTATTAATTTTCCTTAACCTACCTGTGCTGAACCAATATTTCTTTCAGCCATTTTTTATTCCTTTTTCAGTATCTAGGACAGCTTTAACTGTCCTTTAATGATTTTTTTGCACGATTTAATTCAAATTCTATTCACTCTTTACTTATTAGTTGTTGTTCTCTTTTGTTGCATTCTCTAAGCCTCCCAATTCTCAGGATTTCTGGCAACTTTATCAGCTTTTTCATCCTGCTAAAACTGACAATTTCCTATTTTCCCATATTAGGCTCTATTTGGTAGATATTTACCCACTTACTTAACCATATTTATTTATAAACTCCTTACGTTCTATTTTACCTATCTTTGTGTCATCAGCAAATTTAGCAATCATATTTTTGGTCCCTTTATCCGAGTCACTTGCATTTGTAAAAAGTTGAATCACAAGCACATCAGAAAATGAAAGATTGATGCCTACTCTCAGTTTCCTGTTATTGAGCCAATCTTCAATTCATTACACAAGGTGCTTTTATTCTCTGCAATTAAAGTAGTTCAAATACCAGGTAAGTGTCATTTTATACAGCATTTCTCATTTCATTAATGCATGGGGTGATCAGGGTTCACCTGGTCACCAAGATGGCAAGGAAAAGGGAGCTATTTGTATGGGTCTCTTCAGAAGCTATCAGGACAGCTAGCTCTTGGTGGCAAGAAAGATGGTAGATAATGGAATAATGTCAGAACTCAGTAGAGGGGTGGACAGTCCCAGATTATGGGGCATGACACTGGTCACATAATCGCAGTAACTTTGATGATTGGACCAAGCAACAACTTTGCAGGTGATTGAACATCTGGGTCACTTCATCCATGGGAGTCAGGAAGCAGAAGTGTGGTAGTCCACTGCTGGTCCGAGCCCTTCCTTTGCTCGTGTGAGTCATTTTCCACTGACGTCCCAAGAAATAGGACTCATGGTGAGGCCACGTGAATGTTCATCTGCATTTGTCCATCTTCAAGAGACCTTGTGTGGAAAAGAACAGACCACCTCTCACTGAGACACAGCTGTACCTCTGACAGGATGTCTGGTGTCTTCACCCCTCTCCCATCCTTTCACGTGACAATGGGAAGCAAGGGATTGCTTGCTGACTCAGAGAACGTCGAATTTGGTAAACTGAATAAGGGCATGGTGTACTTTCAAAACTGGATCCAGGTTCAGCAGATGACCCCACCACTGCTGACTTCCCTTGCAGCTTCAGTCCATTGGTTAGTTTGCATGATGGAGGTAGGTGGGATGATGGGGGGAGGGGTTGGGGATTTGTGGGTGGGGGAACAGTGGGTTGGAGAGTGATGTCTCGCTCCTCCTCCCATCTCTGGGAAAGAGAATCTCCCATCTCACCCTCATTGTTTGGAAGAGAACCTAGATAGAAGCATTGATTCACCATGGGGTGAGAAGTTCCTTCTGTCACTGTTACTGAAACCTTACTCTTCGTTTTGGTTAAAAGTAGAGGTAATGAATTAGCATCAATAGAATGGTGGGTAACAACAGTCAAGGATTGGCACCGGTCACTACAGGGCTGGCAGCATTTTCAACATCAGCTGATGCAACTACACGATCTAACTTCCCCTTCGCTATCGCAAGATGACATCTGTCGACCATTGAACAGCCAAGTAAATGGTGCCACCACCCTTACCATAAAATTCAGCCCAGAATTTCATTTAACGTGAAAGATCTCTATGTTACAGAATTAGAAAGGAATTTACTCAGTTTTTAAAAAAAAACGAGGCAGACTGCAGCATAATTTCATCATCAAACATGTTCCTGGGTTTCCATCGTTACGAGATGGTATCGGCGATGAGGTGCATCTTACAACACTGTGGATCCAGAAAAGAGTGCTAGGGATATCAGGAAACGTGGTCAAGGACAACATTATTGTCCTGAGTTCTTGAGTATCAAGGGGATCAAGGGTTACTAAGAGAAAGCAGGAGATTGGGGTTGAGAAACTTATCTGCCATGATTGAATGGTGGAGTAGATTTGATGGACTGAGTGGCCTAATTTCTGCTCTCATAGAACATGGCGGAATTGGCACCTGGTGGTCCTCTGGATGTGGATGCTGGTGGGATGGGAGGTAAGGACCAGGGAAACCCTATCGCTGTTGCAGGAGGGAAGAGGAGGGTGAAAGCAGAAGAGCAGGAGATGGGTCAGAGCCGGTTGAGGGCCCTGTCAACAACAGTGCTGGGGAATCCTCGGTTGAGGAAGAATGTGGACATTTCAGAAGCTCCCTTGTTGAAATTGGCCTCATCAGAGCAAATGCAACAGAGATGGAGGAACTGGGAGAATGGAATGGAGTCTTTACAGGAAGCAGGGTGTGAGCATATATAGTCCAGGTAGCTATGGGAGTCAGTGGGTTTGTAATGGGCATCAGTGGCCAGTCTATCTGCAGAAATGGAAACAGAGATGTCAAGGAAGGGAAGTGAGGAGTCAGAAATAGACCAAGTGAAAGTGAGGGCGGGGTGGAAATTGGAAGCACAATCAATGAACCTTTCCAATTCTGGACAAGACAGGGAAGGAGTACCAATGATATCATCGATATGATGGAGAAAGAGTTGTGGATGGGAGCTGGAATAGGACTGGAGCAAGGAATGTTCCACGTAGCTGATGACGAGACAGGCATAACTGGGGCCCACGCAAGTACCTATGGCCACCTCTCTGACCTGAAAGAAACGAGAGGAGTTAAAAGAGAAGTTGTTGAGGATGTGCACAAGTTTGGCCTAGCAGGGGAGGGTGTTGGTGGGAGGGTGGGGATAATTCAGGCCTTTGCTGCAGGAAGAAGCAGCGAGCCCTGAGACCATGCTGGTGGTGGGGAGGCGGGGGGAGGGGGGGTGGGGGAGGGGGGGAGGGGGAGGCGGCGGACATGTAAAGGCATTGCACGTCGATGATGAAGAGGAGCCCGCACACTGGAAATTCTGAAACTGGCATAAAGCGTCAGAGGAATCACGGGCATACGTGGGGAGGGACTGGACCCCGGGAGAAAAGACTGAATCAACGTAGGAAAAGATGAGTTCCGTGGGGCAGGAACAATGGGTCAGCTTAGGCTGTCTTGCTTGTGGTTTTCGGGAGGAGGTAGAAATGAGCTGCGTGGGGCTGGGGACTATCAGCTTAGAGGCAGTGGGGGAGAAATCAGCAGATGAACTATGGTCTGTTACCATAGTTGATACAATGGCCTGGTGTGCCATGGTGGGTTTACGGTCCAGGGGAAGATAGGACGAGGTACCTGAGTGCTGGCACTCAGAGGGTCGGTATGGACTTGTTGGGCCAAAGGCCTGTTTCCATACTGTAGGGAGTCTAATCTAATCTCACTGAGAACTGTTGATGTGGCATTGGTCTCCTCAATGTCTCTACTCCTCCTCTCATCCAATCCCATCTATCTCCCTCTGAACTGACTTTGCTTAGATCCAGCCCCGACTTCAATATTAAGCCTGCCAATAAGGAATGGTGCTGCTGTCATCTGGTGGACTAACCCCTACATTGCAGACTCTGAGCACCAGCTCTCAGATACCCACCCAGACCCATTCCCCTACCTTATATATACTCCTGACTAATGCTTCTAACACTGTGGGCAATTTAGCATGGCCAATTCACCTGTCCTGCACATCTTTGGACTGTGGGAGGAAACCGGAGCACCCGGAGTAAACCCACGCAGACACAGGGAGAACGTGCAAACTCCACACAGTCAGTTGCCTGAGGCAGCTATCGAACCTGGGACCCTGGCACTGTGAGGCAGCAGTGCTAACTGCTGAGTCACCGTGCCACCCAATTAACCGATCTCAAAAGAAACAAAGATGGGAGAATCAGAATGGGAATCAGTGGATTTACAAGCAGCACTTCTGATCCTTTGATCATTGACTTTTAATGATTTTGGCACTTAAAGGAAAAATAAATTATTAAAAACACCTGAACTTGGTTTCATGTAAAATAATTTCTTCCATCTGATAAAGCTAGTGATTGGACAAAATGAAAAGCATCTGTGACACCTTTTGTCTTGTCAGAGATTGGATTTTCATAGAGGCATCAATCTTTCTTAACATCAGCGCATGTGTTACTAGGCCTTAGCTATTATCACATCCCAATCCTGAAGAGTTATGAAATAACCCTACAGGCGTCTGCATCAACGTTACAGCATTATCACTCTGAAGTCAACAGGAATAAAGATACATTGATTGCCATGTCCAGTTATTCTGCACCAGCTGATCAAAACAGTCAGCAACACATTTACAGATTGTTAGTTTCTATGGTGAACAGATTTTTAGGAGAATAAGTTGTAGCGTATTTAATTTCCAGACTCTCGGAGCTGCTTTCTGTAGGAACACTTCTGACATAAACTTGAAGGAAAGTGATGGAGTTGTGGTGGTTCTGTCCGCCGAGCTGGGAATTTGTGTTGCAGACATTTCGTCCCCTGTCTAGGTGACATCCTCAGTGCTTGGGAGCCTCCTGTGAAGCGCTTCTGTGATATTTCCTCCGGCATTTATAGTGGTTTGTCTCTGCCACTTCCAGTTGTCAGTTCCAGCTGTCCACTGCAGTGGCCGGTATATTGGGTGGCCGGCATTTGTTGATAGAATCTGTGGATGAGTGCCATGCCTCTAGGAATTCCCTGGTTGTTCTCTGTTTGGCTTGTCCTATAATAGTAGTGCTGTCCCAGTCAAACTCATGTTGCTTGTCATCTCTATGTGTGGCTACTAAAGATAGCTGGTCATGTCGTTTCGTGGCTAGTTGGTGTTCATGGATGCGGATCGTTAGCTCTCTTCCTGTTTGTCCTATATAGTGTTTTGTGCAGTCCTTGCATGGGATTTTGTACACCACATTGGTTTTGCTCATGCTGGGTATCGGGTCCTTTGTCCCAGAGTAGTGTACAAAATCCCATGCAAGGACTGCACAAAACATCACATAGGACAAACAGGAAGACAGCTAACAATCCGTATCCATGAACACCAACTAGCCATGAAACGCCACGACCAGCTATCCTTAGTAGCCACACACACAGATGACAAGCAACATGAATTCGACTGGGACAACACTACTATTATAGGACAAGCCAAACAGAGAACAGCCAGGGAATTCCTAGAGGCATGGCATTCATCCACAGATTCAATCAATAAGCACATCGACCTGGACCCAATATACCGGCCACTGCAGCGGACAGCTGGAACTGACAACCGGAAGCGGCAGATACAAACCACTATAAATGCCTGAGGAAGTATCACAGAAGTGCTTCACAGGAGGCTCCCAAGCTCTGAGGATGTCACCTAGACAGGGGACGAAACGTCTGCAACACAAATTCCCAGCTCGGCGAACAGAATCACAACAACAAGCACCCGAGCTACAAATTTTCTCACAAACTTTGATGGAGTTCTATTATGAACATTACATAGTCAACCAGCAAATAGGGCACCAGCTTTTAAAATTTTGTCCCAATTGGTGTCGGCAACTAATATGTGCATAACTTTATGCAGAAATGAATTGCATTGGACCCTGCTCAAGGATTATTGCAAGAACCAGGCACCCAATGTATAGATAGATATAGTTATGCTGAAGATCTTCTGATGTTACAAAGTACTTGTGCTGTGTTGCTGAATGCTTCTTTGTTGAGTTCTTAGTTTTACCAGAGAATTATTGCTATATCTACACAGGGATAGCAGAGGAGTAAGAGATCTGTCCAAAGAATGGCTCCGATTAGTTTAGGGGCTACAGGGTGTGTCAGAAGGACCACACTATCATTCTCAATTTTCTCAGTACTGACAGATATTACAGTGTCCCTCACTGTTATGCATATAATTATGCTTCACAATGCGCAAAAGAATCTTTACTGTTGGGTTTGGCAGCTGCTCTGGCCCTGCAATTGTGTCCAGATTAGAGTGGTGCTGGAAAAACTCAGCAGGTCAGGCAGCATCCGAGGAGCAGGAAAATCAACGTTTCGGGTAAAAGCCCTCAACCACACCGCCCCGTGGCCCAACATTTCAACTCCCCCTCCCACTCTGCCGAGGACATGCAGGTCCTGGGCCTCCTCCACCGCCGCTCCCTCACCACCTGACGCCTGAAGGAAGAACGCCTCATCTTCCGCCTCGGAACACTTCAACCCCAGGGCATCAATGTGGATTTCACCAGTTTCCTCATTTCCTCTTCCCCCACCTCACCTCACCTCTAGCCTTCCAGCTCAGCACCGCCCTCATAACCTGTCCTACCTACCTATCTTCCTTTCCACCTATCCACTCCACCCTCCTTTCTGACCTATCACCTTCATCCCCACCCCCATTCACCTATTGTACTCGATGTTACTTTCTCCCCACACCCCCCCCCTCAAGAAAATGAAGGGTTTTTGCCCGAAATGTTGATTCGCCTGCTCCTCGGATGCTGCCTGACCTGCTGTGCTTTTCCAGCACCACTCTAACCTAGACTCTGGTTTAGATTACTGACAGTGTGGAAACAGGCCCTTCGGCCCAACAAGTCCACAACGACCCGCCGAAGTGCAACCCACCCAGACCCTTTCGCCTACATTTACCCCTTCACCTAACACTAGGGGCAATTTAGCATGGCCAATTCACCTGACCTGCACATTTTTGGATTGTGGGAGGAAACCGGAGCACCCAGAGAAAACCCACGCAGACATAGGGAGAATGTGCAAACTCCACACAGACAGTCGCCTGAGGCGGGAATTGAACCCGGGTCTCTGGCACTGTGAGGCAGCAGTGCTAACCACTGTGCCACCGTGCTGACCTGCTCTCTGACCATGCCGTGCCATCCAGCATCTGCAGTCCTTGTTTTTACCCTATAATTGTGTGCCAATTTGTCCAACATGAGAGAGTGCCTGAGACAATGTCACACCATGTTTGGGTTTACTGGTTGTCTCTGAGGTAAAGACAACCATATTCATTACCTGGGAACTTTGGTTTTGGTTTTGATGGGTACACAGGTTACTACTAAGGTTGCTCTGCACCCAGGAAGCTCACTTGTAACAGGTTAAGAACTTGGAGAAGACTTTGTTTTAGACAAGTTTTAGGCTCCTGGCCTCCACTTCTCATCCTCCACTCAACTCTTGGCCTCTGAAATGCACTTTCTTTTAGAAGGTGCTTCATTATTTATTGTTCATTATTTAAAATTTTTAAGTGATAATGTCAGAGGGCTCCTGTGGTGCTTCCTGTGACCACGATGGGAGCAAATCATTGACTCGCAGCCTCCATTTACGATTCACTTTAGGAAGCTAGAATCAGGCTTTCTGCCTCCATGACTAGCCCAACGCAGTTGTACCTCTCTCAATACAGTGTGGATGTTTGAAATATCACATGAGATGAATACCTCATTGTGTGGCATTTGGTCCAGTCATCTGAACTTTAGATGTTTCCAAAGGTAGTACAAGCAGCTGAGCTTCTTAACGACACCCAGTTCAAGCTTCAATAGTGGACAGAAGTATTATTCCATATTCAATATGGCAGCAAGACTTACTTCTCTTTATTGGAAGTCTGACAAAGATTACACTTGCTTTGCCATTTCTTGCATTTGTCTCTTCATCAATAGAGAAAACATAAGAGAGTGTGCTGTGTTTGAATGCCTTTCAAAACGGAATAGAACACAGAACATTACAGCCCTTCGGCCCTCTATGTTGCGCTGACCTGTGGAACCAATCTGAAGCCCATCTAACCTCCACAATTCCATACTCGTCCTATCCAATGACCATTTAAATGCCCTTAAAGTTGGCGAGTCTAGTACTGTTGCAGGCAGGGTGCTCCACGCCCATACTACTCTCGGAGTAATGAACCTACCTCAGACATCTGTCCTACATCCATCACCCCTCAATTTAAAGCTATGTCCCCACATGCTAGCCATCACCATCTGAGGAAAAAGGCTCTCACTGTCCACCCTATCTAACCCTCTGGTTATCTTGCAAGTCTCGATTAGGTCACCTTCTCAACCCAATAACTGGGGATATGTGAAGGCAGGAAGAAATGAGTATGAGGCTGGCAGCATTGGTTGTTGTGTGAGAATAAGGTGGCATATCTAAATGATAGGTAAGAGCCCTGAGTACCAGGAAGTATTGTTAAGTGAGTGATGGGATGTGAACCGACATGGAGTTTGGTGGTGCAATGTTATTATGTATATAAATATTTATATATGTGCATATAATATTTATATTCATGTTATTATTGTCTGGTGCTCTGTGAACATGCATTCTCTGACTTTGCCACTTGCATGAGCTTACTTGACTTCTTGTGGTACTACTGCTAGATCTATCAGTCCACATGCTGGGAATTAACTTCCATAGCTACTCCTGCTGTGCGTATAGTCTGTCAGAGCCTCTTAGTTCCTTTAGAACCATGGCATCTCTTCTTTTGCAACACAGATGCCTTTTGTGCTACATCTGTCAACCTCTATGCCTCTCTCTGGCCCGACTGTTCCACTCTCATTGCTTTAAATTACGGCAGTATAATTCAGCGCATTTTCCCTCGAGGTGTCCAGAATGTCTTTAAGTGCAGAAGACTGGCTGCATGACACGCCCTCAATATAATTGTGTCTCTCTGCTGAGTGTGGAGGTAACTGGCAGTGAGCAACCCTACTGGCCCTATTTTTCATTCATGGTACTGGGTCGGCAGCCCCAAGTTTATGTGCTGCCCATTTCCAATTGCAGAGCACAAATCACAACCCTTATAACTGAGATTAAGGTAAATACCAACTTCTGGCTATTACATTTCACACAGGCCTGTCGTCTGTTATACTGGATTGTTGTGTTAGGTTCTTTTCAGCAGAAGTTATTTTCTAAAAATAGGCCCTTTGAAGGTTTGATCCAGTAAAATTTGACTCATCCTTGCAACTGGCATGCTGTGTCTAACAAATTGAGGTGTTACACTGCTGGTCAGGCTGTTATTCCATGTCTATTTCTCTGTGTTAGTAATGTTCATTCTACTGTAAAGACTGGAACCACAGCGCAGACTGGATAGTCTGATCCATTTTCCCTCAGGAAACCTCCCCACTCAGATCTGAAATAAGTGTTTGAAAACAAAAGTTGAAGAAAAAAACCTGAAATATTTCAAAGGTGTTGCAGCACTTATGAAAAAACAGTCAATATTTCAGACCTTTCAATTTCTTCCCCAGAACCAGCAATTTACTGTTTTTATTTCAGCAGTCACTCCCAACTATTGTTCTCCTCTTAACCCTCACTTTCCAACTCCAGTTTCTTTTATCTTTTAAACATGAATTCTTAAAAGGCTCATCCCCTTCCTCTGAAAAGTGAGATTTTGTTTTGAAACAGCAACACTTTTTACTTGGGATCAGAATCCTAACCAGTTGGTTAAATATTCCCAGAGAATACTGGAGAAACTTGGCAGGTCTGACAGCATCTGCATTGAGAGAAACAAAGTTAATGTTTCAAGTCTAATTATCATGCTTCTTCCAAAGTTATTGGACTTGAAAGCTGTTTTTGCCTTCACTGATGCTGCCAGATCTACTCAGCTTCTCCAGCATTTTCTTTGTTTGTTTCAGATGTCCAGCATCCACATTGCTTTGCCTTTATTCTTACACTCTGACACAGGTGGCACAGGGGTTCAGTGGTTAGCACTGCTGCCTCACAGCACCAGGGACGCAGTTTCAATTCCAGCCTTGGATGACTGTCCGTGCGGAGTTTGCACATTCTCCCTGTGTCTGTGTGGGTTTCCACCCACAGTCACAAAGATGTGCAGGTCAGGTGAATTGACCATGCTAAATTGCCCTTAGTGTTAGGTGCACTAGTCAGAGGGAAATGGGTCTGGGTGGGTTACTCTTCAGAGGGTCAGTGTGGACTGGTTGGGCTGAAGGGCCTGTTTCCGCACTGTAGAGAATCTTAAAAAAAAATTAAAAATTTCTAAAGTCAATCAGTACATGAGGCAGTATGAACTTTAAAGTGTACGAGCATTCACATGCCTGCGCTATCACTTCAAAATAATAGAGCCAAAGTGACATACACTATCGGATGACAAGGACATTTTATTTTTTTCAAGACCATAAACATTTGCATGGTACTAAGAAAGTGGTACTCAATTAAAACATCCTTAAGAGTTTCAACAACCATTTATTTGTTACGTACGCCTGCTTTTCCAATGTGTACCACTGTTGCCTTGGTAATAGTTTTCTGCTTAGGTGGACCAAAGAATGCTCCTGTCCCTCAGCTATGTGAGAAAAATACAGCTTTCAAACCCATTTCTGAAGGAACTTGATAGAATAAAAATGCATTTTTACCAAATCTGAGACCAGAAGAACAAGATTCAACTAAATGTGTCTTTTTTTTCAGTAATATTACAAGTTCTTTATTACCAAACAATTATTTGAGCATAAGATTGTTACCGAATACTTGGCTCAAGTCTCTTAAGAGCAGCTTACAGTTCAGCTTTCATTTCCATGGAAACAGAACGCTTCTTATTGCTAATCCATTCTGACATTTCAGAGTACGACGAACTGTTACAATTTTCTCCTCTTTCAGCTTCCAATTCTCTCTTGTAACTGAGTAGGACCCCTTTGTTACCCCTCAAGAATTTGTCAAGTGTGTCCAACTTGGAACAGACGGTGAGCACAGCTTGGTGGCCACTCTTTATTCGTGAATCTTCTTCCAGCTGGTTCCTCGGTTTTAACACGAGTGCCTCCTGCACCGACTTAATCCTCTTTCTCGCCAGGTCTTCAATGACCATCTGGCTACCTTTCAAAACCTGAATCGGTTTAGCAAGCAACTGGAGCTCAATTGGAAAAGCCACTTGGCTTCGAGTTATTTGATTTTCCCCTCATTTTCCAGCATTTCTTTCCATCCCTGCAGTTAAGCAAATTTCTCTTGAAGCGTTATTATTCCAATGATTCTCATGGAAACTGATCAATATGCTCCTGTGCTCTGCCAACCTTGCCTTCAACCTCCTACATCGTCACATTAAAAGCTACAAACTCTTCAAAATGTCTTGGCTTGCAGCTTTTACAGTCAGACTGACAGCTTTGGGTTTTCAGACAAAAACATATACTCACCTTGATCTCCAACTCTCAGTCTAAACCAACGCTTTACCACATTTTCTTGAACCTCACTCTTTTATCTTTGGGTAACTAGCGAAAGTACTCAATCGCAATCAGATTTCAGCGATGAGGCTTCTTAAAGGGTCTTGCTTTTTCTTACTAAATGAGATCCTCAGCTTAGAGCTGACAAGCCTACCCTCACTCACCTGCCGCAAGGTGAACCACGTGCAGCAAGGAACAGAATGAGGTGGGGAGGGGGAAATTGCGCATTCAGAGAAATGAAATATGTCAAGATCTGGTTGGAAAAAAATAGTTACATGGCAAAATTGACTTTAGCAAATGGGGGCCTAATGAGAGAAATGAAGGATGTGTTCAAGTTTCAGGAAGTGTTCACTTAGCTATAGGGCAGAAAAGATTGTGGGTGGCACGGTGGCACAGTGGTTAGCACTGCTGCCTCACAGCACCAGAGACCCAGGTTCAGTTCCCGCCTCAGGCGACTGACTGTGTGGAGTTTGCACATTCTCCCCGTGTCTGCGTGGGTTTCCTCCGGGTGCTCCAGTTTCCTCCCACAGTCCAAAGATGTGCGGGTCAGGTGAATTGGCCATGCTAAATTGCCTGTAGTGTTAGGTAAGGGGTAAATGTAGGGGTATGGGTGGGTTGCGCTTCGGCGGGTCGGTGTGGACTTGTTGGGCCGAAGGGCCTGTTTCCACACTGTAAGTAATATAATCTAAAAGGAAGCATTTGCAAATAATAACACAAAGGAAATGCCAATCGCTTCATGAATCTGGTGGCAGGCAGGAAGAACATGTTAACATTAAAGATAAAGACTATTCTATAGCGTTACGCTGATCCTTCGCCCATTCTCAGAAACACTATGTCACATTGCCAGGGAAACTCGTGGGAGTGGTAGTTCTGACTAAATATCCTCAAACATGTTTGGTCCAGCAATATTCTGTAACTAAAGATGATACTGAGATTAATAATTAGTTATTTTGAGAAGGTTTGTAGCTCAGATTGATGATAAGTCAGTAAATTTCCTTGCTGAGATTGAAGGTTTGTTTTCAGATGTTTCGTCACCATGACTAGGTGACATCATCAGTGAGAGTCTCCAGTGAAGTGCTGGTGGTATGTCCCGCCTCTCTATTTGTAGGTCTTGGTTTCTTAAGGTGGGTGATATCATTTCCAGCTCTTTTTTTTCAAGGGAAGGTAGATGGGATCCAAATTGATGCGCTTATTGATGGAGTTCTGGTTAGAATCTGGTTAGATATCACCAGCAAAATTAACGTCATTTATAAGATACCATGCAAGAATTGTAAAAAAAACACTACATTGGGCAAACTAGCAGGAAATCTGCCACCAGGATACATGAACACCAATTGGCCACCAAAAGACATGACCCACTATCACTGGTTTCTACACATACAGACAAAGAAGGACACTATTTTGACTGGGACAACACACACACCCTAGGACAAGCGAATCAAAGACATACACGAGAATTCTTAAAGGCATTGCATTCTAACCAGAACTCCATCAATAAACACATCAATTTAGACCCTATCTACCTTCATTGAAAAACAAAGCTGGAAATGACATCACCCACCTTAAGAAACCAAGGCATATAAATAAAGAGTTGGGATATATCACCAGCACTTCACCGGAGACTCTCACTGATGATGTTACCTAGTTTAGTGACAAAACATCTGAAAACAAACCTTCCAGCTCAGTGAGCTAACTTACAGACTGAGATAAATAATCTTGTAAACTGTCACGTTTATATGATTTTTTGGATGGAATGGTTGCTTGTTGAGCTGGTGAACATGGAAGCTGATTGCTTTGCTTTTGACTTTACAGTTTTATTAATGGAAGAGCATGTACGCAAAACATTAATTCTTTGTAGAAAATTGATTTTGGCCTTGGGATCAAATATATGTCTGTTCTCTTAAATCCAACTGTTATAACAGCTTCAAAGAAACATGGCTACCAAAAAAAATTAAAAATTAACTTGCATACAATGAATGGGAAATTTGAAAAATATCCATTACCTAAAGATGAAGGGAGGTGATGGCCTAGTTGTATTATCGTTGGGCTATTAATCCAGAGAGAATCAACGTTTTGGGCATGAGTCCTTCTTCATGAATAAAGAAGGGCTCATGCCCGAAACATCGATTTTCCTGCTCCTTGAATGCTGCCTGACCTGCTGCGCTTTTCCAGCAACACATTTTCAGCTCTGATCTCCAGCATCTGCAGTCCTCACTTTCTCCTATTATTCCAGAGACTCAGGTAATGTTCTGGGCACTTGGGTTCAAACCCAGCATGGTAGATTGTGGAATTTAAATTTAATTTTTAAAAAATCTGGAATTAAGAATCTAATGATGACTATGAATCCATTGTTCAACTGTCAGAAAAATCCAGCTGAGCAGGAAAATAGATGTTTCAGAGAAAAGCCCTTCATCAGGGATGAAGGCAGGGAGCCTCTGGGGTGGAGATTTTAAATGGAAGGGGGGGGGGGTGGAACTGGGGAGAAGGTAGCCAAGAGTACAATAGGTGGATGGAGGTGGGGAATCGTTGATTTTCCTGCTCCTCAGATGCTGCCTGACCTGCTGTGCTTTTCCAGGATCACTCTCATCTCGACTCTGATTTCCAGCATCTGCAGTCCTCACTTTTGCTTAGAAAATCCACTAATGGTTCACTAATGTCCTTTAGGGAAGGAAAGTACTATCCCGAACTGGTGTGGCCTACATGCACCTCCATAGCCAGAGTAATATGGTTGATACTGCCCTCTGGGAAATTAGGATGGGCAATAAATGCTCACCCGTGACACCAACATCCTGTCAATGAATAATGGGGGGGGGAAAAAAAGATGGATTCAAGTAAAACAGCATTACATGATTTAATTGACAAAACAAACTACAGGCTCCATGCCTGTGACATGTTAACACAATTTGCCTGATGGTTGTGTGACCTGAGAGGCACGAAGCCCAGAAAATACAAATTTAACTATACCGATTGCATAAAGAGAACTTTTATCCATCGCTGTATTTAATGTCTTAATGCACTAGTACCACACTTAATTTCTGCTATGCACAGTCTCCACATTCTCTCCAAATATCACCACCATTCAAGAAGTGGTTAGACTTAAACGTGGGTGCACAAGAGACCCTTCAGAAGCAGGAGTTAACTGGATTCTCTGATCTTTTCCGCAATCCAAACTAGAAGGAATCTTTATTTGTGTGTATGTGTTTTGATGGTGATACAACGTCATACATAAAGAGACAAGCTTTGGAACTCTGTTTATTCGCACCAACTGGCATGGGTCCATTGAAATTCAATAATGGGATCAAGTTCTTGTTTATCAAGTTTCCATTACAATAAAATGCAGTTAAAGTGTATCACATTGTTTTAAAAATGAGACGGTAGATTGCAATTGACAAGTAATGATATCAAATCGAATGAATGAGCATCAATTGGAAAGGAGTAAATTTTATTGATTTTAAAAACTGCGAAACCTATGCGAAGGATTTACACTTGAAACATTCACAGACTGTTTTCTTTCCAAAGATGCCAAAGTTTTCTTTCCAAGATCTACTCAATGTTCCCAGTATTTTGTATTCTTGTTTCCAAATTCCATCAGTTGTCATTGTGTGAATTCTTGTACAGCCTGTACTGGGATAGAAAGCTCAACTTCCAGGAAAGCTTCTAGTTGAGGCACAATTAGAAATATATTTAACATTTATGCAACATTTTCAAGATGTCCACTTCACAGTTTATTTGGCTTCCAAATATTTGATTCTTAACACATGTACCCTCAATAAATTTGATGTGTTTTCATATATATCTAATTATAGCCCAATGACTTGGACAGGCAGAATGCAAATGCATCCACTTGCTGCCTTTATCCATTTCAGTTATTCTGCATTAAGCTAACAGCCTTACAAAGATGCATTAATATTGCAGCAAGGTTGACATTAGCTGTTACTAAGATCCAAAGGGAGAAGATCTATGATCATGTATACAATGTCACTCAGTAAGGTGTGTCGCAATCTAATTTTGCATGTCCTTTCAGTGTGAAGGAATTATTTATGTTTGTCTTCCTTAGAAAAGAAAACAGGTTCTGCAGGCATTTGTTGAGTGTAGTTGATTACGGGATGTTGTGTAGATAGTGTGACGCACGTGCATGCAACGGTTAGCCTGCATGAAATTGATGGCTGCCTCTCCTTAGAATATGCAAAACATTGAGAAGAATGGAAAATCTGGGTGTTATTTTGCTATTGTTTGTGGTCTGGCTCTCTCTTTTCAATTCTCGTAGCAATGCTAGTTTTTGCAACAAAAGCAAGATTTAGAGAAAACAACTTACAAGGGATTAAAAATGTCATCTGACATTTATAACATCAGCTGCAAATGAACTGGCTGAGGCATGCACATTGTGAATCAAAGATCTCTTCACCTTCCTGAGGTTGAATAAATGAGGCTTCTGAATTCTTGAATCAAGCTGCTTCTTATCCAACACTGATACATGGAATGGAGGGGCACAGGAATAGGAGTAGGTCATTCAACACCTTGAGCTTGCCCACAATTCAATGAGGTCATGGTTGATCTTCAGCCTAGTTCTGTACCTTTGTTCCATTACTTTTGTTCTATTTACACATGCTGGACCAGCACTTATTGCCCATGCCCAGTTGTCCTGGAGAAAGTAGTGATGAACTGTTTTCCGTATTGCTGCAGTCCTTGTGCCATTGGTGTTTCTGGTGCCTCCGTCGATGCCAAGTCCAGGTTCATTTGTTTTGTTTTGAGGCTTCCTAGCAACTGAGTGGCTTGCTAGGCAATTTTACAGGACAATTCAGTGTTAATAACATTGCTGTGGGTCTGGAGTCATAGGTAGACTCAACCTGGTAAAGATGGCACATTTCTATCCCTGAAAGACATCAGTGAGCCACTTAGGTTTTTCCCAACAATCAACAATGGTTTCATGGCCATCATTAGAATCTTAATTGCAGATATTTAGTGAATTAAACTTCCACCATTTGCCCTGGTACAATTCAATTCCAGGTTCCTATATGAGCTTCTGGACCAACAGCCTAGCAATAATACCAGTAGTCCATCGCTTACACTATACGTGCGATACCATTGGCTGTGACTTCAACAGTCCTACATGGGTTACTTGTCCTCCGTCATTACTTCCCTGAGTCAATGATTGCCCTTGGCCTGCAGCATAACAAGAAGAATGAACAGACACAGTGTTTGTTGTCATCTGTCACAGTTTTAACATTAAAAATGGAACTAGCACCAGCTGTTATTTGTGGAAGAGAGTTCCAAACTACTACCACTCACCACAGAAAAAAGTGTTTTGTAATTTCTCTCCTGAGAGTTGTGGCTATAATTTAATGTGCTCCACTCCTTGACGAGCAAAAATAGTTTCTCTCTTACTACCCTATCTGTTCCCCTTAATATCTGGGCATCTTCTGTTAAATCACTCTTAACCTTCTAAATTCCAGGGTTTATTACACTTGTGTGTATAATCTTTCCTTATATGTTAACATTTGGAGGCCGGATATCATTCTGGCAAATCTATGTTGCATTCCCTCTAAACCAATATATCTCCTTCCTGAGGATGTCTCTCTAACCTCGGCTTTGAAGCATGACTGCTTCCTCGTTGTATTCCAGTCCTCTAGAATTAGTCACAATCCACAAGGAGATCCATAAAGCAGAGGGTTTAACTTTACCAAATAATCCTTAAATGAAGAAAATCATGTGATTTCACTTTTTCGTAACTTTTACTTTCACACACAGCAATGCCAGTTCATTCACAGGGTGCGACAGCATTGATTGCCTATCCCTATTTGCCCAGAGAGCAGTTAAGAGTCAACCATTTTGTTGTGAATGTAGAGTCATGTATAGGCGAGACCAGGTAAGGATAGCAGTTTCCTTCCCTAAAGGACAGATGGTTTCTCTATCAATCGGCAAGTTTCGTGGTCAACAATAGACTTGTAATTGCAGAGTTCTATTGAATTCAATTTCCATTATCTTCCATGATGGGATTAAAACTTTGTTCCCCAATATATTACCTGGATCTCTGGATTAATTGTCCCATGCTAACACCACAACCCTGTGCCTAAGATGGTGCCGAAAGGCTACATTACAAACTTTTCACTGCACTCATTTGAGTGCATGTGACAATAAAAGCTATTGTTTATCCTTCTAAAAGACCATCATCTCTATTTTTTTAACTGATAAATCAGCGTTCAATATGAAAGTTAAACTACATGTGGAATAACAGATACAGAAGACAATATCCAGGCTTGGGCTGACAAGTGGCAAGTCACATCCACGCCACACAAATTCCAAGCTATGACCATCACCAATAAAAGACAACCTAACCATCACCCCTTGACATTCAGTGGTGTTAGTATCACCAAATCCTCCACAATCAACATCTTGGGGGTTATCATTGACCAGAAACTCAATTGGACTCACCACATAAACACAGTGGCGACTAAGACCAGTTCGGACACTCGGAATAATGCGGCGAGTAACTCATTTCCTGACTCCTCAAAGCACGTCCACTACATACAATGTACAGGTCAGGAATGTGATGGAATACTCCCCACTTGGTCTGATGAGTGCAGATCCAACAACACTCAAGAAGCTTGACACCATCCAGGACAAAGCAGCCTGCTTGATTGACACCACATCCACAAACATCCACTCCCTCCCCCACTGGCAATCAGTAGCAGAAGTATCTACAAGAGACGCTGCAGAAATTCACCAAAGATCCCCACAGCACCTTCTAAACCCATGACCATTCCAGCTGGAAGGACAAGGGCGGCAGATGTATGGGAACACCAGCACCTTCAAGTTGCCCTCCAAGCCACTCACCATCCTGACTTGGAAGCATATTGCCATTCCTTCACTGTCATTGGATCAAAATCCTGGAATTCCCTTGCGAATGGCATTGTGTGTCTACACACAGCAGATGGACTGCAGCGGTTCAAGAAGGCAATAAATGTTGGCCAGCCAGTGAAGCCCATGTCCCACAGATGAATTTTGGAAAACTTCCTTTTTTAGTACACTCTCTCAGTTGATATATTTCTGTACCCATTTTAATGATCTATAAACTAATACAGAGATCAGTTGGACCTCTATTGATTCAAGTTCTAGATTCTAGAAGTACTTAAAAAGTACCTAATTCTGTTTTTTGTGTGTCCAAAGTCACAGTTCCTGCACTGAAATCCATTCACCACAGCTTTGCCCATTCAATTACAATGAGTCAAAATGAGATAACTTGAAATTCTAGTTTCATAGAATCCCTACAGTGTGGAAACAGGCCCTTCGGACCAACATGTCTACACCGACTCTCCGAACAGTAAGCTGTCCAGACCCATTCACCTACTGATGCACCTAACCTACGTATCACTGAACACTATGAGCAATTTAGCGTGGCCAATGCACCTAACCTGCACATCTTTGGATTGTGGGAGGAAAGCGGAGCACCCGGAGGAAAATCACTTAGTCATGGGGAGAATATGCAAACTCCACACAGGCAGTCACCTGAGGCTGAAATCAAACCCAGGTTCCTGGTGCTGTGAGGCAGCGGTACTAACCACTGAGCCAAGCCACCGTGCTGATGAATACATCAGCCATTCCACCTGAAGACAAAAGCAAATCCATCAGAAGGATGCCTATGAAAGCTGATATTCCAGGCTGTTAATGCTGGAATAGCCAAACTGATGCATGCTTGTCATATGATCACACCAATCTACCTAGCCACACTAGAGCACAAAGTCACTGGGCGGTCAAATCTGTCATGATGGCTGGCAAGTGATCCCACCCACATCCTAGGGATATAGCCATAGAGGTCTACAGCACAGAAAAATGCCCTTTGGCCCATCACATCAGTGCTGGTCAAAAACAACTACCTAACAAATCGAACCCAATTTTCCAGCACTTGGCTTATAGCTGTACATGCCATGGCATTGCAAGTACATGTCTAAATACTTCTTAAATGTTATGTTCTGCATCTATCACCCTTACAGGCAAAGAGATCCACATTCCTACCACCCTCTGGATTAAAGGAAGCTTTTCACTGCATCTCTTCTGAACCTTCTGTCCCTTTACTATCAATCTATTCCCCAGTCATTGATCCCTCTATAAAGGGGAAAGGCTTTCCTGTCTCCCCAGCTATGCTGCTCATAATTATATACATCTCAATCATGTCCCCTCTTAATCTCTTGTGTTGTAAGGTATTCAACCCCAGTCTATCCAATCTCTCTTCATTACTAAAGTTCTCCAGTCCAGGCAACATGCTGCTAAATCTACTTTAATGTGGTCTCCAGAACTGCACACACAGCTTTGGCCTCACCAATATCTTATACAGTTTCAGCATAACCTCCCTGCTCTTAAACTCTATGCCTCAACAAATGAAGGCAAATATCCTATATGCCTTCTTAACTATTTTATCCACTGGTCCTGATACTTTAAAAGATTACAGGGCAGCACGGTGGCTCACAGCAGCAGGGACCCAGGTTCGATTCCAGCCTCAGGTGACTGTCTGTGTGGAGTTTGTACTTTCTCCCCATGTCTGTGTGGGTTTCCTTCGGGTGCTCTGGTTTCCTCCCACAGTCCAAAGATGTATAGGTTAGGTGAATTGGCCATGCTAACTTGCCCATAGTGTTCAGGGATGCCTAGATTAGGTGCATTAGTCAGGGGTAAATATAGGGGAATGGGTCTGGGTGGGTTACTCTTTGGAGGGATTCTATGTACACTAAGGTCACTTTGATTCTCAGCGCTTTCCAAGCTCCTAATCATCTTGTATCCCCTTGCCTTGTTTACCTTGCCCAAGTCCATCACTTCACCTTTATCTGGATTGAATTCCAAGACCTCTTTGAAAGTGTATGCACCCAGAATCACTTTAATGTAGATTAAAGTGAATTATTTTACCATCTTTTACCAGAATATTGAAAGATAAGAAATGGAAGTAGCGTCACTGCAGTGGTCTGTGCCAACATGGATGGCACCAGAAACCTCATTAAGAACATCAAAGAAGCCATGTTGCTTTGCAAGTGTCAAGATACCATCCGCACAGTATGAAGCAAACAAAACCACCTGGAAAACAGGCAGCATTTTTTTAGGTTTTCGATCAGGAAAGTGAATAAAACCTATTGATGGACGAAAAGGAAAATTAGCATCCCTAATGATCTTGGAAAGTTTGATGAATGCTCCTGCACTCGCTTACCTTTACCCAAGCTGAATTTGAAAGTCCACAGAGATGCCCTGGGATCTCGCAGCGCAACAGTAAAACAGGGAAAACATTTCTGATTGCCACGATGACATGGGCTGATTCATCTGAAGACAACATGCTAAGCAGAAAAGTATTTCTGAATTTTTCCTGAGCTAACTGGTAACATTTTCCAATGCCTTTCATTTTAAAAGTTCAAGCCGTTGTAAAGTGCCAACAAATTCACAATACAGGAATTTTTCATGTATGTACTGAATCATCTGTATTTTCATTTTGTTTCCATTTGTATTTATTTGACAGAGACCTTAAAGATAAATTAGGTCACATATAGGCTTCATTGGCGTCTCAAAATTCTGTTTAACACATATTTGTGGGTGGACACCCTGCAATTTGGCACCTACACGTCACACATTTGCTTCATTCTCTTGTTATCTCTTTGTAAGTTGATGGTTTGATGATCTGCTACAATATTACCTAATGTTTTACCATCCTAAACTTGAAGTTGTTGAATTAAAGTGGCAATTAGTTGAAGACTGAGTACAAATGTTGCTGGAACACCATTTATTAGGTGCTGCTGATTAGAATACCCTGTTCCCATATCATTGCTCCCTGTCTCTTGGCACCCAGACCATTTCTGAACCTTGCCTTTAATTTCACAGGCTTCACCTTCAGCTAACAGTACCAACATCAGCAAACTGTGTGAGGAAGCAGGACACCTAGATTAGATTAGATTACTCACAGTGTGGAAACAGGCCTTTCGGCCCACCTCTACAAGGTCTGCCCCAGATAGGGGGCCACATATGCTCAGATGGCTGGAAGTGGCAACACAAACTGTGGACCCCCAAAGAATAATAAGGTGCCACCCTCCAGCAGCAACACTGAAATGAGGATCACCTAGAAGGAGGGACAGGAGTGTAGTGCTGGAAAAACACAGCAGGTCAGGCAGCATCCGAAGAGCAGGAAAATCGCCATTTCAAGCATAAGCCCTTCAACAGGATTCCTGATGAAGAGCTCTTGCCCGAAACGTCGATTCTCCTGCTCCTCGGATGCTGCCTGACCTGCTGTGCTTTTCCAACACCACGCTCTCGACTCTGATCTCCAGCATCTGCGGTCCTCACTTTCTCGAGAAGGAGGGGCAGGCTGGTGAGGACAGCAAGGAAACCAGTGCACTGGCACAACAACTGACTCAACCTCGACCTGAGAAGCCAGAGGGAGTGAAGGAGGAAGCGATGAAGGTATCAGGGGAGTTGAATAAGGTGGAGGACAACAGAAAGAGGGAGTCATATAGGGCCTCCCCACAGGCTCTTAGCCAAACGGGAAGACGTAGCTGCACAAGGGACATTACAGCAGATTCTCTGACAACAAAGATGTGCGAAGGGATGACCACCAGTATAAAAAGAGATACAGCACTGCAGGGGGGGTGGGGAGAGAAATAGAGGAGCACCCCTCCAACCCAGAATGTTGCGAGGAGCCCAGTGTAACCCAACCTCTAGCCATCAGGAACCATGAGGTACCCACTGCAGCACAGCTCCACACAACCAGGACCAGCGATGCACTGTGCAAGGAGCAGAGCATAACAGCAGCTCTGTCTGATTCAGAAGCAGACCTTCCTGGCTTTGTGCTCACCCTTATTGACACTGGGTCAGAGTAATACCACTAGGCTGGAACAGGGCAGCTCCCTCAGCCCAGGGAAGGTGCAATAGTTGGCTCACACCACGGTGATGCAGGAGCTCAACGAGTGGCATGGCCATGAGCAAACGGACATTGGACTCTTGGTAATATAAAATAATCCTAAATGGGCTTAAAAACTGCCAGCATTAACATGCATAGCATTAGAGCCACTACATGATGTGTTGACTTCCCTGGCCACATCAAAACAAATCTGTTTCAATCAGAATGTGGAATCCCACACCTCACAGCTACAGGAAATGGTGGAGCATCTAGGCCCATGAGCCTTCAATTTGGTCAGTGGGTAACGATTGCTGTCCCTCCAGCCAGGTTATTCTGCTGCAAGGAGACAACTTTACCATCTCCAAGGTTAAGAAGGTGATGGGTGGGAGCCTCCGTGCAGTAGACATTATGTACAGAAATGCTCTCCTGAGACTAGTTGACGTGTACAGCATGGTGCTAAAGAATGAGCAGTTGGCAGTCCTTCAGCAGCACTCACTGCTGTTGGTGAACTCCAGGCCTGTCATTGTGGCCATAGACTTCCACTGTATCATCACTGCAGATGGATAATTCGGAGAGGCTGATAGCAAACTGGATGTCGTGTCTGGATTCCTGATGGAAATTGTTAAGGACGCCAAGTCGCATGACGTCTTCAGCACCCCTGCAGTTGGAGCACAGCACGGGTCACTTCGTCGTGACCAGTCAGGTCTATCTGCTCAGGATAGATTTCCTCTTTGTGTCCCGTGCATTCTCGGTTGGACCCACTGATGTGACGCTGGTTCTTCTCTAACCACTGCCACCTGCTGCCCAATTGTCACCTACAGGACAAGCAGGTAAGTGAAATTGTTGACCCAGAACACATTGAGAAGTCAAAAAGGACTACACGGGTTGGAACCCTCTTTGAATCTCCAGCCGACTGGTAGGAAACAGTCAAGGGGAACATCAAGAGCTTGTTTATCCTCAAAGGTGTTCAGAAAGCAAGAGAGAGATGGGTAGAGATGTCCTAACTCCAGAAAAGCATGCAGAACCTACACCTGCTGCAGATGATGGGGGTCGACGTCAAGGAGGACCTCTATGAGGTAAAAAACCAGGAAACCTTGCCCTTTGCCTCGGAGGCCTCCAAGATAACTTCCTGGGCCAGGGTGTGCGCTGTAGAGCAAGATGAGATGGGTTCGCATTCCTTCTTCCAGAAGATACAGAGAGAGAGAGAGCGCTGTGATCACCAGCCTGAAGGAATAAGACAGCTCAGTAACATCAGCTCAGTTTGACATCCTGAGGATCAGCAAACCCTTTGATGCGAGACTGTATGACAAAGCCTACAGATAGCGCAGCGACCCAGTCATCCATGTCATCTATCACAGAGGTCTTAAACAAAAGCAACAAGTGTGGCTGGGCCATTCATTATCTCTAGATGACCCGCCCAAGGCCCTCAAGTCCTTTGGAAAGGGTAAAGCTCCTGGGAGCGACACATTAGTGGCGAATTGCATTCAGCTCTGTGGGACTTGATTGGCCAGGACCTGCTAGAGGTGTACAACGTTAGGCTTCTGGCAGGTAAAATTTGCAAATCCATCAGGAAAGCTATCATCACCCTCACCTACAAATGGAAGGAGAGAGGGAGGAAATTAAAAATTGGCAACCAAAATGAGGATTACAGAGTCCTGTCTAAGATCTTTGCCAACTAGGTCAGGTTTGCTTTGGGATCATAGATTCACCCTGATCAAACCTGTATTGTAGCAGGTAGAAAGTTGTCTAAGAGCCTCAAGCTCCTCAGGGATATGATCACCTACATACAGGACACCTGGTCCATCAGCCTGGACCAGGACAAGGCCTTTGACAGGAATTACTTCCTCTGCATTACTGCCTTACTCAAAAAAAACTTCAGAAATCTGGAGACAGACTTCCAAAAAATGAACCAAGACAGATCCAACACACCACTCTTCCACAGATTACCCAAAATTCACAAACCGGGAACCTAGTCTCACTATAGAACATAGAACATAGAACAATACAGCACAGAACAGGCCCTTCAGCCCACGATGTTGTGCTGAACATTTGTCCTAGCTTAAGCACCTATCCATGTACCTATCCAATTGCCGTTTAAAGGCCACCAATGATTCTGACTCTGCCACTCCCACAGGCAGCGCATTCCATGCCCCCACTACTCTCTGGGTAAAGAACCTACCCCTGACATCCCTCCTATATCTTCCACCCTTCACCTTAAATTTATGTCCCCATGTAACACTCTGTTGTACCCGGGGGGAAAGTCTCTGACTCTCTACTCTATCTATTCCCCTGATCATCTTATAAACCTCTATCAAGTCACCCCTCATCCTTCGCCGTTCCAATGAGAAAACGCCTGGCACTCTCAATCTATCCTCATATGACCTATTCTCCATTCCAGGCAACATCCTGGTAAATCTCCTCTGAACCCTCTCCAAAGCTTCCACATCTTTCCTAAAATGAGAACTGTACACTGTACTCCAAATGTGGCCTTACCAAGGTCCTATACAGCTGCAACATCACCATAGGCCTTCTTACACCAATGAACAGATTAGCCAAGGAGCTACACCAAAGACTATGCCGCTTAGTAGAAGACTCACACTACTCCATCCACTCCACCCAAGGATTCCTGAAGACCATCAAAGACACCAAGATAGAAGAGGATGAAATAATGGTCTCCTTTGATGTAACAGCCCTATTCACTCCATCAATGTCAACTTGGACAAGGAAACACTGACTACATTATTGGAAGATCCAAAGACACATACACCAAACATCACCAACTTCATCAGCAAGGACAATGTCGTCAAGCTAGTGGACCTATGCCTTAACACCCACTTCACTTTCAACAACAAGACCTCCAGACAAACCAGTGGAACACCCATGGGATCTCCGATATCAGGGTTCTTAGCAGAGGCAGTAATGTAGAGACTTGAACAAACACCTCTGCCAACCATCCAACCCAAACTTTGGGTCTACTACGTGGATGACATCTTTGTCATCACTAAATGAAACAAATTAAAGGAAACCTTCAAGACCATCAATAATACCCTTACTTGCGTAAAATTCACTAAAGAGGAGGAAAATAACAACAAACTGCCAATCTCAGATGTCACACTAGAGCAAACAGCCAATAGGGAATTTCAAACCAGTGTCTACAGAAGCAATCATCCCAACACCCACAAACGAAGCTGCATTACTACTTCAACACTGCAGCACAGAGGAATTATGAAGAGCAGAGAAAAATCACCTTTACAGTATATTCAAAAAGAACAGGTACCCAATGAACGCAGTCCACAGATTTCTCAGCAACAAACTTCAACAAGCAGATAGAACACGTCCAGAAACCCTAGCCACTCTCCCCTGCATCAAAGACACCTCGAAAATGACTGCCGGACTACTCAGACCTCTTGGCATCGTGGTAGGCCACAAACCCACCAACACACTAAAGCAGCAGCTAATGAACTTGAAAGACTCTATGCAGAACAAGCAAAACCAACGTCATTTACAAAATATCTTGCAAGAACTGTAACACACACTATATTGGTCAAACAAGCAGAAAGCTAGACACTAGGATACATGAACATCAATTAGCCACAAAACGACATGACTCACTATCACTAGTATCCCTACATACAGATGAGGAAGGAGACCACTTTGACTGGGACAACACATCCATCCCAGGACCATCCAAACAGAGACATGCATGAGAATTCCTAGAAGCATGCCATTCCAACCAGAACTCTATCAACAACCACATCGATTTGGATCCCATCTATCACCCTCTGAGAAAAAGAACAGGAAACGACAACACCGACACAAGAGATGACATCACCAACCCAAGGAAACCGAAACATATAAATAGAAAGTGGGACATAACACCAGGGTTTCACCAGAGGCTCACTGATAATGTTACATAGTATGGTGATGAAACATCTGAAAGCAAACCTTCCAGCTCAAAAAGCAAACCAGAACCTCAACCTGAGCGACAAATCTTCTCAAAACTCGCTAACGTGAAGGTTGTGTTTCCTGTCGATTTCCAGGGTTAAGGACATCATCCCCCGGGGTGGAAATGACCTAGGAGTTACTTTTAATCCAGTTACCATGGTCCATGTGAATACCAATGGGAAAGATAGGACTAAGAAAGTGGTTCTATAAAGGGAAGCTGAGAAAGCTAACATGAAAAATGGTAATAATCTCTGGATTGTTACCATAGCCATGAACAAGTTAGTACAGGGTGAATAAAATTAAAATGTTGACTGAATGGCTGAAAGAACAGAAAGAGAGAAATGGTTTGATTTGTGAAACACTGGCCTCAATACTGGGGAAGTTGGGGGCTGCAGCACTGAGATGGGATTTTCCTGAATTATCTGGTACCAGTGTTCTGGAAGATCATATAAATAGGGATGTAGAAATGACATTTGATTAAATAATTGAGGGGGAGGGGGTGATTCATATGACAGGAGATTTGGAGAATTGAAAAGAAAGTATCAATAACAATCACCATAGAATGAGACTGGAAGGGACAAAAGAGAAATAGTGAATAAAAGGCAGGCTTAAAGGCTCTTTATCTAATCCATCTCACATTCATAACAAGGTGGATGAATTGATAGTACAAATAGGAGTGAATGTGACAGCATCTGTGGAGAGAAAGCAGAGTTAACATTTCAGGTTAACTCTGCCAGACCTGTTCCAGCAATTTCTGATTTTGTTTCTGATTTTCAGCAATCACGGTTAGGGTTGTTGTTATTTTGTTTAGAGATAAATGTGTAGAAGATAATCATTACACAACATAAGCACAAAGACAGGAGAAATCCAGCTCCATAAGTCCAAACATTTAAAATGGCTTCCCAGACTTTGGACTTTCAGCCTGGGGGTGATGGGGGATGGTGGGGGAGGAGCAGGGGGGGGGGGGGGAAATTGGGAGTCAGGCAGAGTCCACATGGCTGCGCGGACCCTGGGCAAGGCTGGGCAGAAAGCCTGGCTGAGGACTCTAGCACAGTCAGCAAAGTTTAAATCAAAACAACATGACCCACTCTTACTGATATCCTTACATACAGATGAGGAAGGACACCACTTCGACTGGGACAACACATCCATCCATGGACCATCCAAACAGAGACATGCAGGAGAATTCCTAGAAGCATGCCATTCCAACTGGAACTCTATCAACAACCACATCGATTTGGATCCCATCTATCACCCTCTGAGAAAAAGAACAAGAACCAACCTCTCATTCTCTATGCCTCCATCCATGCCAGCCTGGCTCAGGAATCAACTCAAGGCCCCAAGACAGAATTAGCTGAAGTGAAATGGGAATATAGATTAATAGGTCAATTAATGGCAAAGTAATGGCTGACCTTGAAGAAAATATTTCAGACCTCTTCACAAAGATATGTTACATTGAGAAATTAGCACCCTATGAGAAGGATGTACCCAGCCATGGCTAATTAAGGAAGTTAAGGAAGAGAGCAGGAGGGCATGCCAAGAGCAGCACCAGGCATACCAAAAAAATGAGGTGTCAATCTGGTGAAGCTACCAAATATCAAATACTAAATAGCGAACCTGTGTGCCAAACATCATTAGCAGCAAACCATACACAGAGCTAACCGATCCCACAACAAATGGATCAGATCTCAGCTCTGCAGTCCTGCCACATCCAATCATGAATGGTGGTGAACAATTAAACAACTCACTAGAGGAGGAGGCTCCACAAATATCCACATCCTGAATGATGGAAGAGCAGCCAGAAGTACCAAGTGGTTGATCCATCTCAGCCTCTTCCAGTCGTCTCCAGCGTCACAGATACCAGTCTTCAACCAATTCAATTCATTCCAGATGTCATCAAGAAATGCTGCAAATGTGTTGCTGGTCAAAGCACAGCAGGCCAGGCAGCATCTCAGGAATAGATGCTGCCTGGCCTGCTGTGCTTTGACCAGCAACACATTTGCAGCTGTGATCTCCAGCATCTGCAGACCTCATTTTTTACTCGTCATCAAGAAATGGTTGGTGTCACTGGATACTGCAAAGTCTCTGGGCCCTGACAATATTCCAGCAATAGTATTGAAGATTTGTGTCCCAGAACGTGCTGCTGCCCTAGCCAAGCTGTTCCAGTGCAGTTACAATATTGGCACCTGCTCCAAGAATATGGAGTGTTATTCAGGTATGTCCTGCAGACAAAAAGCATGACCTTCGCCACCCCGGGTTTACACCATACTCCCCATAAACCTCTCCAATGCCCCCAGTACCTTCCCCTGAAAGCGGAAAAGATGCAACACCAGTACACCACCTCCCTTGCCTCCATCCAAGGCCCCAAACAGTCCTTCCAGGTAAGACCTTCCTCTCTGCCAACCTAGTGCATCCAGTGCTCCCAATGTGACCTTCTCTACATCAGTGAGACCCAACGTAGACTAGGTGACCATTTCGCCGAGAATTTTCACCAGGCCAAAAATGGCCAGCGTGACCTCCCGGTCACAGCCCGTTTCAACTTCCCCTTCCACTCCCCGTCTGACATGTCCATCCTCAGCCTCCTCCATTGCTGCTGTGAATCAAATTGGAGGAACAACACCTTATCTTCTGCCTGGACCCATAGGACATAACATTGCCTTCTCAAGTTTCAAATAACCTTCCCACCTATCCTCCGGCTCCCTTTCCAGCTCCCCCCCCTCTCCTCCTTTGCACTCCATCTAACAACCCTTCCTTCCAGCTACCAACCAGATTCATCCCTCTCCTTGACCAATTAGGTAGTGCCCACAACCTGTGTTCACCTATCATGACCTCACCATTCCGTAATCTCCCCACCCGACCCCTCTCTTTTTGTCTGTGGCTCCCCCTACCTCCATATTTAGTCCTGAAGAAAGGTTATACCTGAAACATTGACTTCTCCACCTCTTGATGATGCCTGGCTTGCTGTGGTCTTCCAGCCTCATGTTTGTCTACTGACAAATCCAACCCAGCCAGTCATTGCCACATCAGCTTACTCTCAATCATCAGTAAAGCGATGGAAGGTTTCATCAACAGTGCTATTAAGCAGCGCCTGCTCAACAATAACCTGCTAAGAGATGCCAAATTTGGCTTTTGCCTGGACCATTCAGCTCTTGACTTTAATACATCCTTGGTTCAAACATGGGCAAAAACACCGAATTCCAAAAGGGTGGTGAGATTGATGGACAAACTGCCAAGCCGTTACCACCTGATGCCTGGAGAGGAGGAACGCCTCATATTTCGCCTTGGGACCCTGCAACCACACGGGATAAATGTGGATTTCAACAGCTTTCTCATTTTCCTCCCCCAACATTATCCCAGTCCCAAGCCTCCAACTCAGCACCGCCCAACAGACCCATGCATCACTCCCCCGCCCCGACCTATCACCTTCTCCCTCACCTTCATCCACCTATTGCTTTCTCAGCTAACCTCTCCCCAACCCCACCCCCCTCCCACTTATCTCTCGGCTCCGACCCAGAAGCCTCATTCCTGATGAAGGGCTTATGCCCGAAATGTCGATTCTCCTGCTCCTCCGATGCGGCCTGACCTGCTGTTCTTTTCCAGCAACACACTCCTCGACTCTGAGCTCCAGCATCTGCTGTCCTCACTTTCTCCTACATTTAAGTGAGTGCAGTATCAAGGGGCCCCAGAAAAACTGGAATCAATGGGAATCAGGGGGCAATCTCTCCTCTGGTTGGAGTCATACCTGACACACAGGAAGATGGTCATGGTTGTTGGAGGTCGGTCATCTCAGCTCTAGGGCATTGCTGCAGGAATCTCTCAGTGTAGCATCCTAGGCCCAGCCATTTTTAGCTGCTTCATCAGTGACCTACCCTCCGTTATTAAGGTCAGAATGAAGATGCTCGCAGATTGATTGCACTATACTCAGCACCATTTGCGACTCCTCAGATACTGAAGCAGTCCATGTTTAAATGCTACAAAACAAGATCTGGATGATATCCAGATTTGAGTCGAGAGGTGGCAGTTAACATTCACGCCACAAGAAATGCCAGGTAATGACCATTGCCAATGAGAAACAATCTAACCATTGCCCCTTGACATTTAATGGCATTATCATCACTGAATCCCCCACTATTAACATCCTAAGGGTTAACACTGACTGGAAACTTGACTTGACTCACAATGGAAACACAGTGGCTACAAGAGCAACTATCAGAGGCTAGGAATACTGCAGTGACTGATTCACTTCCTGACTCACTATTCACCACAAGGCAGAATTCAGGAGTATGAATACTCCAAACTGGATGGGTGCAGGCCCAACAACACTCAAGAAGCTTCAGGACAAAGCAGCCCGCTTGATTGGCAGCACATCCACAAGCATCCACTTCCTTCACCACCAATGTTCAGTTGCAGCAATTTATACTATCTACAAGGTGCCCTGCAGAAATTCACCAGAGATCCTGAGATAGTACTTTCCAAAGCCACGACAACTTTCATATAGAAGGACAAGGGAACAGAATCATGGGAGCACCACTGCCTGTGAGGTCCCCTTCAAATCTCACCACCTTGATGAGGAAATTTATCGCTGTTTCTTCACTGTCACTGGGTAAAAATCCTGAAATTCCCTCTCGCGGGGAATTGTGGGTCAACCTACAGCACATGGACTGCAGATGTTCAAGAAGGACAGTTCATCACCACCTTCTCAAGAGCAGCTAGAGATGAGTAATAAATGATAACCAGCCATCCATACCTACGTCAAACAGTCAATTTTTTAAAAATGTTGGCATCAATTTTAAAATGTACAATGCTTTAAAGATTAATGGTGGGGACTGGGAACATTTAAAAACCAACAAAGGATGTCTAAGGGAATAATAAAGGGAGAATTTGAAATGTGAGAGAAGACTAGGATGAAACATAAAAATAGGTAGTAAAAACTTCTACAGTAGATAAATAAGCAATGAGTATCGAAAGCAAGCATTCATTCTTAAAAGGTGAAACTTATTAGTAATACATTAGACTCCCTACAGTGTGGAAACAGGCCCTTTGGCCCAACAAGTCCACACTGACCCTCCATTCCCTCCCCTATGTATACCCCTGAGTAATGCACTGAACACATGGGCAATTCAGTGTGGCCAATTCACCTGACCTGCACATCTTTGAATTGTGGGAGGATACCGGAGCAACCCCACACAGACAAGGGGAGAACGTGCAAACTCCACACAGACAGTCATCTGAGGCAGGATTCAAACCTGGGTCACTGGCGCTGTGAGGCAGCCGTGTTAACCACTGAGCCACCATGCTGCCTGTGTGAAGAAGGAAAAGCAGCATTTGTAAGTAAACCTTATGCATCCATCTTCATAGTAGATGATACACAAAAATGCCCAAGAATAGAAAAAAAATCAAGAGGTAAAATAGAGAAACTTCAAACAGTCACAAACACAAGAGAAATTGTATTGGGAAAATTCATGGGACTAAAGGCTGATAAGTGCCTTGGACTTGATTTTTTTCATCCTCTGATCTTGAGATGAAATGACTGCAGAGATAATAAATGCTTTAATTGTATTCTTCTCAAAATCCCTAGATTCTGGGAGGTTTACAGTCAATTTAAAAACCAAAGTCTGACAACCATGTATATGAAAAAGAGAGATACAAACACGTAAGCAACTTTAAGGCAGTTAGTCCAAAATATGTTATTGAAATAAAGTTTGGAATCTATTATAAAAGGAGCAGGAACAGGAAATTGAAGAAATCATAATACAATCAGGCATAGTCAACTTAAAGTCATAGCGATGTACAGCATGGAAATGACCCTTCGATCCAACTTATCCATGCCAACCAGATATCCTAAATTAATACATTCCCATTTACCAGCACTTGGCCAATATCCCTCTAAACCCTGCCTATTCATATACCCATCCAAACGCCTTTTAAATGTTGCAATTGTACCAGCCTCCACCACTTCCTCTGGCAGCTCATTCCATACACACACCACCCTCTGGGTGAAAAAGTTGTCCCCTAGGTCCCTTTTAAATCTTTCTCCTCTCAACCTAAACCGGTGGCTTTTAGTTCTAGACTCCACCAACCCAGGGTAAGTACCTTGTCTATTTACCCTACCCATGCCCCTCATGATTTTATAAACCTCTGTAAGGTCACCCCTCAGTCTCCGATACTCCAGGGAAAATAGCCCCAGCCTTTTCAGCCTCTCCCTGTAGCTCAAACCCTCCAAACTGGGCAATATCCTTGCAAATCTTTTCTGAACCTTTTCAAGTTTCACAACACCCTTCCCATAGGAGGGAGACCAGAATTGTACACATTATTCTAAAAGTGGCCAAATCAATGTCCTGCACTGCTGCAAAATGACCTCCCAACTCCTGTACTCAATGCTCTGACCAATAAAGGAAAGCATACCAAACGCTGCCTTCACTATCCTAGCTACCTGTGATTCCACTTTCAAGGAGCTATGAACTTGCACTCCAAGGTCTCTTTGTTTAGCAACACTCCCCAGGACTTACCATTAAGTGTATAAGTCCTTCCCTGATTTACCTTTTCAAAATGCTGCACCTCACATTTATCTAAATTAAACTCCATCTGCCAGTCCTCAGCCCATTGGCCCATCTGATCAAAATCCCATTGTAATCTGAGGTAATCTACTTCACTATCCACTACACTTCCAATTTTGGTGTCATCTGCAAACTTACTAACTATACCCACTGTGTTCACATCCAAATCATTTATATAAATGACGAAAAGAGTGGACCCAGCACCGATCCTTGTGTCACTCCACTGGTCACAGGCCTCCAGTCTGAAAAGCAACCCTCCACCACCACCCTCTGTCTTCTACTTTCGGGCCAGTTTTGTATTCAAATGGCTAGTTCTCCCTGTATTCCATTTTATTTAACCTTGCTAACCAGTCTACCATGAGGAACCTTGTTGAATGCCTTATTGGAGTCCATGTAGATCACATCCACCACTCTTCCCTCATCAATCCTCTTCATTACTTTTAAAAAATGGTTTTGTGGAAATGGTGTTTGATAAATTTCTTCATATTATTTGATGATATCAGAGGCAAGGTGGATAATTGTAGTGTATTTCGATTTTCTGCATGCATTCAATGAGAAACCATATTAAAAAGTCACTGTATAAAATAGGAGGACATAGAGTGTGATCCTTCTGCATTAACATGAATGGAGGACTGGCTAACTAACAGGCAATAGCGAGTCAAAGTAAAGGGATCATTTCCAGGTTGACAAACTGTAACTATTGAAGTGCCTTAGGAACTAGGATTGGGATCTTAAATACTTATAATCTATATTAATGATTTGGATGAAGGAACTTAGCCAAATTTGCTGATGAAACAAAGGTACATAAAAAATCAAAGAGTCTGCGAAGAGATATAGGCAATGTGAGTTGTCAGTAATGTTCAGATGAAGTTAATATGGATTATTTAAAAGTAGAAAGTCTGTATAACACGACTGTCCAGATGAAGATGGATGGCCTTGTATATGTATCACAAAATATTAATATACAGCAAGTAAAAACTGAAGAGGTGTGTTTATGGTAGAAGGGTATCTTCTACCATGTCCATGCCCCCTGCAATTTGGGGTTAGTGTCTTTGCCCCATGAAAATTCCGACAAGAGATGGATGATCTGCAATCAAATTTTGCCTCCTCCAATGAGGATGGTGAGAGCGGAAGAGGAAGACAGAGAGAGACTACATCAGGCAAGTGGGGACAGGAAACAGCTAGCAAAGAAGAGCCAGTGATAGGACTTAGATGTACAGGTTAGGAATGGGCAATAAGGCAGGTGAATTCTTAAAGAAGGCACGCCCTGAATCAAAGGGCATACAGACAGAAACTCAGCTTCGTGGAGATGTCAGAATGCAAGTTTCTCCAAAATCTTTGTCTGTTGCGATGGGTGGCCTGTGACTCATGCAGAATAGGCGAAAGTGAGGACTGCAGATTAGAGTCAAGATTAGAGTGGTGCTGGAAAAGCACAGCAGGGCAGGCAGCGTCCGAGGAGCAGGAAAATTGACGTTTCAGGCAAAAGCCCTTCATGTAGAAAGTCAGGGAGGGAATTGATTCCAAGGGATATGGGAGCCACCCATTACCTGTGGTTGAGAAGGGAACTCTGGTGTTAAACCTTACAGCTACAGGAGTCATGTGGGATATCTTAGTCAGTAGTCCAAAAATACATCAAGCAGGTGACAAGTAGTTTGCCCCAGCACGCTGGGGAATACATATAGTTTCATACCAATAAGGTAAATCAGGCAGAAAAAGCACAACGCCAGAATTCCCCACAGGACCAGGGTTCCAAAGGCTGCACACATACCTGAGTCAGGCAATTAGGATATTCATGAACAGGAAACTCCCACTACAATCAAAGTGTTTGTGGCTACTGCGAAAGGATCTCCCTGAGATATGCAAAGTTCCAGGGAACTATCCTGAGTCATTCATCCTGAGACAGTCACAGGTGTCTCAACTCTTCATGCCAACTGAAACACCTTTGCAGATGGATTCTGGGTGACAAGGTGTACCCACTGGGATATGACTGCCCCCATCAGCACAAAATCCTAATACTCAGGTAGAGGAAGCATACAATTACTGCAGTTGGATGACCATGGAGCAGAACATGAAATACGCATAATTAGATTGCACAGAGATAGCTCTCCAATATGGCCTCTCAATGATCTCTTGCGTGGCAGTTTGTTGCAACCTGCACAGTTTCCTGCAACAGACAGGGGTCACACTGGTCATGAGCACCAATATAGAGTGCCCTTTCCCCTCTGAGGAGGATGGGGTGAGGGAAATGTTTACAGACCAAGTGATGAGAGGGCATACATCTGTCAGAACCATGGCAACAAACATTCAAATTGGCACAAGGGCAATGTATGACTCAACTTAATTGCACACATTTAATTAAGAATCCCTGCCATGCCACTGGATATGAGATAATGGATGAATTTGTTACAACTGATGATTACACTATTTCAAAGATCATGGGTCTCATGATAAGAATTTTTTGTTAGATTACCTACAGTGTGGAAACAGGCCCTTCGGCCCAACAAGTCCACACCAACCCTCTGAAGAGCAACCCACCCAGACCCATTCCCCTACATTTACCCCTGGCTAATCCACCTGACACTAAGGTTTTATAGCCCAAATCCTGTACTCAATACTGTGACCAATAAAGGAAAGCATACCAAACGCCTTCTTCACTCTCTGCCCTACACACAAAGACAGTATTTTTTATAATGATCAAACAAAAGGTTTATCAGTAACAAGGTCAATTGTCATCATATAGTTTAAGATAGGTAATTATGAATTTACAAAACCTGATGAATGTTGATGTCTTGTGATAACGCGTGAATGGATTACGGGGACTGATTATCGTATTCTTCATGATCATGCGTTGAATGGAAGAGATTAAAACAGAATGGTTTTGCCTGTTCTCAATGAGGGATTCACATACCTATGCTAATATGGAGGGGAAGTAAGACATTGGGAGCAGGAGGCAGTTTAACAGAGTTGTGGCCAAGGCTATCAGTCTTGTCTGGGAAGGACAAATACCTCGGTCTGAGGCTACAGGGGAATCCACATGTGTGGCTCCTGGGATACAGTCAGCCTCCCCGCTACTGAGATGTTCTGTCTATATTGGGTAAAAGGACAGGCTTCCAATTAATACTGCAGTGAGTCTCCTCGGTAGTGGAATGTTTAACCCTTGAGTCCCCAGTGTGCCTTGAAGAGATGTAAAACATGGGAAGTGATCCCTCTGTGGCTTTCTAACTTCCTCACGACAGACGATGAAGAAGCCTTTATAGCAAGACAATTCAAGTTTAGGAACAGGGATATTTTGTTGCAATTATACAGGCTTTGGTGAGACCCCACCTTAAATATTGTGTGCAATTTCTCTATGTTCCTGCTATAGAGTGAGCACAGCAAATATTTACTAGACTGATTCCTGGGTTGGCAGACGAGGAGGGTTTGAACCAGTTTGGAGTATACTTGCTGGCGTTCAGAAGAATGAGGGGCTATGTCATAGAATTCTCACAGAACTAAATGCAAGAAGGATGGTCCCAATGACAGGAGAGTCCAGAACCACGGCTTATCATCTAAGGATCTGGACTAAACCAATTAGGGCTGAAGTAAGGAGCGATTTCTTTACCCAAAGAATGGTAAGCCTTTGGAACTCGCTATCACAGAAAGAAATCGAAGCCTAAACATTTTACAATTTCAAGAAGTAATTGGATACAGCACTTGGAGGTAAAGGGATCAAAGCAAATGGGGAAGAATTTGGAACAGGCCATTGGGTTGATGATTAGCTATGATCATAATGAATGGAGGAGCAGGTTTGAAGGGCCAAATGAGCTACTCATGTTCCTATTTTCTATGTTTTGATCTCAGTGGAAGAGATTGTGTATTCCTATACCAACGATACAGCTCCATTCATGACATTGATGGTCGCTTTCATTGTCGGTGAAGAACCATGTCAAGCACCTCGAGTGAATTGTGCTGGTATCTGTCAGATCTGCCTCTCTAGTAACTGCTCTTCAATGATGTACCTGGGACTGGATGTCTGAGTGAAGTTGAGCATTGCTAGACCTGTCCTTAATCCTCCGATGTGGACCAGCTGCAACCGGCACTGCCTCCATTACCTCCTCCGGCACATGGTTCACTTCCTCACTAGCTTATGCCACCTGTTCAAAACACCAGCCAATGCCAACTGACTTGAGAGTTTCTGCACTAGTGCAGTGTGTCTTGGACAGTCATTTGGGACATGCAGGACTATAATGTAATCATCATGTACACTACTCACCCTGTCAGGCCTCACTAATCCATTGAAGTGTTTCCATTATTACACTCATATTCATGATGCTGCTTCCATCCTAGGCCATATCCAGCCAGGCCTTCTTTGGGAGATTTGCCAACCTCCTGCATCCACTCAACGATAACAGAACCTTTCTGTGTTTCCTTGCTGCCTGCAGGAGCACATTTAAACGGAGTTCAGGAAAGCAGAGGAAAAACGTTAGTAGGAACTATTTCTTTGTAGAAAATGGCATTGAAGCAAGAGGAATTTGGTGGCCTAATATCTCAACAGGCCTGCTACAGTTGATATGAAGAGCAGCATACCATAAATGTTACTGCACCTGATTTCATCCAGGATAATTCCCTTCCAGTCTGAAGTGGGAGTTTTAGTGAAATAAACTGTTGCCCAATACTCATCATGCATCCAGAGGTTAATTCTATTTTTTTAATTTTCTTACTATTCTGTCTATTTATCATTTTCTATGAAAAATATATATAATTTTGTGACTCTTATTTCTAGTGAGGGTGCGGTAAACAATTGTCAAATGTTTGTTATGGCTGCATTGCTTCAGAGAGCTGGTGTGTTCAATCTGTCTTTTCAACATGGCAGATTTCTGAGGATAACGAATGGCTGGCGTCACAAATTGCTTTGACATCAAAATGAAGGAGAGACAGTTAGGTAACTCACTGATAAACAAATGTAACCGTAGTGCTTTTCAAGATTGGAACACATTGGAAGTAGAAAGCTTTCAGCTGACAATGTCTGTCACCTCTTGCTCTGACAGTTTCTTCAGCTTTTTTTCACAAAGATTACCAGAGTGTACTTATCAAAAAAGGAAAATGAGTGAAATTAGTATTGACTCGTAGCTTGATCTTTGATTATTTAATATTTTAGGAACAATCAGTTTATTTGATGACCTTCAACTCATTCAATTCATTAACCTCCTTGGACAGCGTGATAGACAAGTGGTTTAAAATTACAGCATGTTAAATAAATGTTCCAAACAAGAGCTTTACAGAACTGGTTCATTATATTGCATCTTATCACACTTCCCACAAATGAGAAAAAAAATTGGAGTAATTTTGCAACTATGTACCTTCAATTATTAATTTAAATTAATGTGTCAGAAGTCACTTGTGAGAATACTATTGGCTGTGTGCATATTTACTGAACAATCTCTTCAGCAACCTTCATGATCATTACCAGTTATTCTAACTGAATCATAACATACTCATGTAAATATATTTAGAACCCTGTTTTACACAGAGAACTGCAAATTGTGGTACTTGTTAGGGATGGGTAAGTAGATACAGTCCTTGGGGTAAAAGTGATCACAGGGTATGAGGATGGGGGAAAGCAGGAACACGGTCCTGAGTTGGACGATCAGGCATGATCATATTGAATGGAAAAGTAGGCTCGAAGGGCCAAATGGCCTTCTCCTGCTCCTCACTTTTTCGATAAATGCTAGCCTAGTTACCAGCATCCACATCCAATGAACAAATAAGAATAAAGTTGAGAGTGTGGTGCTGGAAAAGCACAAAAGGACAGGCAGCATCCAAGAAGCAGGAGAATCGATGTTTCGGGCGTAAGACCATCATCAGGAATGAGGCTTGTGGGCCGGGGGGCTGAGAGATAAATGGGAGGGGGTGGGGCTGGGGAGAAGGTAGTTGAGAGTGAGATGGGTAGATGGAGGTGGGGAAGAAGGTGATAGGTCAGAGAGGAGGGTGGAGCAGATAAATGGGAAGGAAGATGGACAATTAAGCCAAGGCCATGAGGGCATTGCCGAGTTGGGAGGTTGGATCTGGGATAAGATGGGAGATGGGAAAATGAGGAAACTGGTGAAATCCACACTGATGCCATGGAGTTAGAGTCCCCAGATGGATGATGAGGCGTTCTTCCTCCAAGTGTCAGGTGGTTAGGGAGTGGCGATGGAGAAAGCCTAGGACCTGCATGTCCTCAGCGGAGTGGGAGGGGGAGTTGAAGTGTTCGGCCACAGGGCGGTGGGATTGGTTGATGCGGGTGTCCCAGAGATGTTCTCTGAAACGCTCTGCGAGTAGGCATCCTGTCTCCCCAGTGTAGAGGAGACCGCATTGGGAGCATCAGATACAGTAAATGACGTGTGGAAGCACAGGTAAAATTCTGATGGATGTGGAACGGGCTTCTTTGGGGTCTTGGACGGAGGTGAGGGTGGAGGTCTACTGCTCCAAAATTTTAAAATTGAATGAATGTGTAACAGCTAATTTCACAGCTGACTTAACATTGGTCTCTTCAGTACCCAGCCTGTGGAATCTGGGCCATACTCCTGTACACCAACTTGTTGGTGCATAGTAAGGTGGGAACTCAGGAGATAAAATAAATAAGAGCTTTTGCAGGTGACAATCTCACTTCTTTTGAATATAGCAAGCTGTAAAAAGTGCTTACAAAACTGGAACCCAGCGCTGTCTCTGGAATGAATCCCGTAGCTGCTTTTTTGGAGCAGAAATCAGCTTCTTTAGATCTTGACTTGTTTCTCTTTCTCATGCAGCCTACCCTGGCCCCTTAAATTCAAGACCTGTATTTGTCGTTCCGTTGCTAATATGGAAAACAGTCACACCATCCAAACTTCCTCTCCCACAAAAAAAAATGTCAGATTATCTTTAAAAGAAACTCTGTGGCAATCAGATAGATCTGGGGGAAATAAAAAGAGTGGGAAGAGAAAAAAAAAAGAGGCAAAGCAAAGGGGTCAAAAAGAATTGGGTTCATTTGAAGTCATAGAGTCAAAGAGCTGTACAGCACAGAAACAGATCCTTCAGTCCAACTCATCCATGCCAGCCACACATCCTAAATAAATCTAGTCACATTTGCCAGCATTTGGCCCATATCCCTCCAAACCCTTCCTATTCAGAAACCCATCCAAATGCCTTTTAAATGTTGTGATTGTACCAGCCCCACCACTTCCTCTGGCAGCTCATTCCATACACGCACTACCCTCTGCATTAAAAAATTGCCCCTTAGGTCCCTTTTATATCTTTCCCCTCTCACCTTAAACCTATCCCCTCTAGTTCTGGTCTCCCCCATCCCAGGGAAAAGACTTCGCCTATTTATCCTATCCATACCCCTCATGATTTTATAAACCTCTATAAGGTCACCCCTCAGCCTCCAACGCTGCAGGGAAAATAGCCCCAGTGTATTCAGATCCTCCCTATAAGCTGAAATCCTCCAACCCTGGCAACATCCTAGTAAATCTTTTCTGAACCCATTCAAGTTTCACAACACCCTTCCTATAGCAGGGAGACCAGAATTGCACACAATATTCCAAACAGTGGCCAAATGAATGGTGTGGAGCTGCAACATGACCTCTCAACACCTCTACCACTTACTCTGGCAGCTCATTCCATACACATATGTGTGAAAAGTTGCTGCCATAAGTCCCTTTCAATTTTTCCCCTCTCATCCTAAGCCTTTACCTTCTAGTTTTGGACTCTCCTATCCTGGGAAAATGCCTTACCTATTCATTTTATCTTTGCCCCTCATGATTTTATGCAGGTCTATAAGGATACTCCTCAGCCTCTGACGCTTCAAGGCAAAAAAATCCCAGGCCATTCAGCCTCTCCCTCGAACTGAAATCCTCCAGTCACAGCAAAATTCTTGTCAATTTTTTTTCTGCATCCTTTCTAGTTTAGTAACATCATCCCTACAGCAGGTTGACTAGAATTGCAGCTGAAAATGTGTTGCTGGTTAAAGCACAGCAGGTTAGGCAGCATCCAAGGAACAGGAAATTCGACGTTTCGGGCATAAGCCCTTCATCAGGAATGAGGAGGGTGAGCCAAGCAGGCTAAGATAAAAGGTAGGGAGGAGGGACTTGGGGGAGGGGCGATAGAGATGTGATAGGTAGAAGGAGGTCAAGGTGAGGGTGATAGGCCGGAGTGGGGTGGGGGCGGAGAGGTCAGGAAGAGGATTGCAGGTTAGGAGGGCGGTGCTGAGTTGAGGGAACCGACTGAGACAAGGTGGGGGAAGGGGAAATGAGGAAACTGGAGAAATCTGAGTTCAGCTGGCCTTCTTAGCGCAGTCGGTAGTGCGTCAGTCTCATAATCTGAAGGTCCTGAGTTCAATCCTCAGAGAAGGCAAGTCTATGTCCTTTGCCACCTTACGCATTATCATGCAAGGATGACTAGAATTGCACTCAATGCCCTGACCAATGAAGGCTGGTGTGCCAAATACCTTCTTCATCACTATGGCTACATGTGTTGGAACGCTCAAGGAACTATGAACCTGCACTCCCACCTTTTGTTCAACAACCTCATCAAGGTCCGACTATCAATTGTAAAAGTCCTGCCCTGATTTGCCTTACCAAACTGCAGCACCTCGCATTTATCTAACTTAAACTCAATCTGCCACTCCTTGATCCATTGGCCCATCTGATCAAGATCTCATTGTATTCTTAGATAACCTTTTTCACAGTCCAATAGCACCAATTTTGGTATCACCCACAAACTTACTAACCATACCTCCTATATTCCCATCCAAGTTGTTTATATAAATGACAAACAACAGTGGACCCAGCATTGATCCTTGTGGTACACAGCTGATCACCGGCCTCCAATTCAACTAATGACCTTCCAACACCACTCTCTGTCTTCTACCATCAGGCCAATTTTGTATCTAATTGGCTTTCTCTCACTGGATCCCATAACCATACTAACCAGTCTTTCAGGTTGAAGGCCTTGCTAAAGTCCATGTAGACAATATCTACACCCCTGCCTTCATCTATCTTCTTGGTAACCTCTTCAAAAAACTCAATCAAGTTTGTGAGAGACAATTTCCCACACACAGAGCCATGTTGACTGTCCCTAATCAGTCCTTGATTTTCCAAATGCACGTAAATTCTATCTCTCAGAATCCCATCCACCACTGATATTAGACTTATAGCTCTATGCTTCACTTCACAACCTTGCTTAAATACTGTAATGACACAATATTAACCTCCCTCCAGCCTTCCATCACTTTATCTATGCATTAAAAACACTTTACCCAAGCATTCTCATCTCTGAGGCAGACAAAGGGATGTAGAATTTGGTTTGTGATTTTATTAGCAAAATCTTCCTTACTAAACTCAAATTCCCACAATATATTATCTATCGATCATGAGCAATGAGTGGGGGAACCTCATGTTTCAGTCTGGAACAAGGCATGTTCGAGGTGATCTTACTATAAGAATAAGGATATAAAAAATCTTTGAGGGGTTGTTGTGGCACAGTAATAGTATCTTTATCTCTGGGCCAGGAGGCCTGGCCTCAAGTCCCACCTGCTCCAGATACACATCACATCTGAACATAATGATTGGAAATATCTTTCAAAAAAGGTCAATCTGTTTTAAACATTGAGGACACAGATACAAACTAGGCATCTACTGGATGGCAGGGTAAATTCACAATTTTTTTCAAAATAAGGGCCACTGTTAATGGAATTGCTTGAAAGGTTTTGAGGATCAGTGCTTTAATGTTGCAGTCCAAAATTGGATCTACCATTTCTAGGTGAGGATGTGAACTCTGAATGGGTTTCATGCAAGGTGGGAACGGAACAAGAACCTCACCGTCATTCAGAAATTTCAGGGATTCCTTATTTTGATGTTACTGCCAGGGATGTCAGGTAACTGTCCACTGATAAATCAAAGTCAGAAATCACACAACACCAGGTTATAGTTCAACAGGTTTATTTGAAATCACAAGCATTCAGAGCCCAACCCCTTTGTCAAATGAAGCTTCTCATTTTGAACTCATGACCTCTATTAAGTGAGTTACCCGCTCTGGGGAAAAGCTTCGTGCTATTCTGTCCCTACCTCTCCTGATTTTGTAGACCTCAATCAGGTCCCCCCTCAACTTCCGTCTTTCTCATGAAAATAATCCTCACTTCATAGCTAGCACCCTACATACCAGGCAACATCCTGGTGCACCTCCTCTGCACCCTCTCCAAAGCATCTACATCCTTTTGGTAATGTGGCAACCAGAACTGTACACAGTAGTCCAAATGTGGCTGAACCAAAGTCTTATACAACTGCAATATGATTTGTCAACTCATGTACTCAATACCCCGACTGATGAAGGAAAGCATGCCATATGCCTTCTTGACCAGTCAATCAATCTGTGTTTCCATCATCAGGAAACAATGGACTTGAGCACTCAGATCTCTCTGCACATCAATTTTCCTCAGAACCTTTCCATTTACTGTATAGTTCGCTCTTGAATTGGATCTTCCAAAATGCATCACATTGCATTTGCCTGGATTGAACTCCATTTGCCATTTTTCTGCCCAACTCTCCAATCTATCTCTATTCTGCTGTATTCTCTGATAGTCCCCTTCACTCAATGCTGCTCCACCAATCTTAGTGTCACCTGCAAATTTGCTAATCAGACCACCTACACCTTCCTCCAGATCATTTATATATATCACAAACAACAGTTGGTCCCAGCACGGATCCCTGCAAAACACCACTGCTCACAGTTCTCCATTTTCAGAAACTCACTTCCACTACTACTCTGTCTCCTGTTGCCCAGCCAGTTCTCTATCCATCTAGTTAGTAAACCCTGGACACTATGCAACTTTACTTTCTCCATCAGCCTTCCATGGGGAACCTTATCAAAATCCTTACTGAAGCCCATGTATATGACATCTACAGAACTTTCCTCATCAATCAACTTTGTCACTTCCTCAAAAGAATTCTATTAAGTTGTTAAGACATGACCTTCCCTGCATAAAACCATGTTGCCTGTCACTGATAAGCCCATTTTGTTCCAAATGGGAAGAGATCTTATCCCTCAGTATCTTCTCCAGCAGCTTACCTACCACTGGTGTCAGGTTCACCGATCTATAATTATCTGTATTATCTCTGCTAACCTTCTTAAACAAGGAGACAACATTAGCAATTCACCAGTCCTCCAGGACCTCACCCATGTTCAAGGATACTGCAAAGGTATCTGTTAAAGCCCCAGCTATTTCCTCTCTCGCTTCCCTCGGTAAACTGGAATAAATCCTATCCGGACCTGGGGATTTGTCCACCTTAATGCCTCTTAGAATACCCAACACTTCCTCCCTCTTTATGCCAACTTGACTGAGAGTAATCAAACATCTATCCTTAATCTCAACATTTGTCATGTCCCTCTCCTCGGTGAATACTGATGCAACGTACTCATTAAGAATCTCACCCATTTTCTCTGACTCCACGCATAACTTCTCTCCTTTTTCCTTGAGTGGGCCAACCCTTTCTCTAGTTACCCTCTTTCTCCTTATATAAGAATAAAAGGCTTTGGGATTTTACTTAATCCTGTTTGCTAAAGATAACCTGTGACCCCTTCCGGCCTTCTTAATTCCTCATTTCAGATTGGTCCTACATTCCTGATATTCTTCCAAAGCTTCATGTGTCTTTGGTCACCTAGACATTATGCATGCCTCCTTTTTCCTCTTACCTAGTCTCACAATTTCACCGGTCATCCATGTATCCCTAACCTTGTCATTTCTATCTCTCATTTTCGCAGGGAGATGTCTGTTCTGCACTCTAATCAACCTGTCTTTAAAGCCCCCCCCCCCATGTATCCCAGCTGCTCCCAATCCACAGTCCCCAGCTCCTGCCGAATTTTGCTATAGTTGGCCTTCCCCCAATTTAGCGCACTTCCTTTAGGACCATTCTTGTCTTTATCCATGAGTATTCTAAAACTTGTGGAATTGTGATCACAATTGGAAAGCTTGTGATTTCACACAAACCGATTGGACTATAACCTACTGTCGTGTGATTTCTGACTTTGTCTACCCCGGTCCAACACCAGCATCTCCACATCATTGATAAAACACACATCGCTGCCCCACACTCTTGAGTGAGCATAGTAGGTGGTGGGCTGGCCCCTAGCTGTCTGGGCTTAGATTAACTATAGGGTGTGGCAGAACATTCTAGTCCTTTGTGGCTTCACAAAGGAAAATATTTTACACATATCAGAGGGGCTTCACTTTCAGGTCAGATAGCTTCAATGGCTGCCTGCTCAAGATGTAGTTACAGACCAGCGATGTCCATGCGATTTATTGACACTCATCCAATACCAAGTAGAAAAACAATAGCTTTAAAATCGGTGAGAGAGAATGAGAAATAAAGGTGCTCCATTTTGACTACTTGCCTATTCAATTTTAGTGCAGGGTGAACTTTTTTTTAATCTCTTGCTTTTCAATTGAAACCATCTATTGTTCTCCAATGATTTGTGCTTTTTGTAGCATGATCTTTTTAAAGATTGTTTTAGAATAAGTTATCTGTGCAGCAACAGTGATGACAATTAAAAAAACCTAGTTGAAGCATTTTGCTGTTTCTTTATCATCACGTAATGAAAAACAAATCTTAAATGTCATCGTGAAAATCCTGGGAGTCTATATTTTAATTAACTTTGTGACTAGCTCTGTCGGTTCAAGAATGAATCAAACAATTCCCATTTTTATTGCTCATGCTGCAACTGTTGTCTCTCAGATAGGTATCCAGACAAAAGTAATTGAAAGCAGTTGGATTGTTTTGTCCTATATCCTGCTGCTCTCTGTTATTTGCATGTCAGGCTTCCCGTTCTACCCCCATAACATGCAAAACCTTCAGATTAAGGATTTTTCGAGGGGAGGTCTCAAATAGCTTTTCACAGCCTGTTTAATGCTCCAGATGACAGCCTAGGCAAGCGGACTTTCATCTTGTTTCATGAATTATGCACATTGACTGGCTCTCTGCTCGATCAGACCAAAGTAATCCAGCCTCTCCAGTGCATGCTGTGCTATCGCCACAGAGCACTATTCTCACTGACCTACCTACCTACCTCCCCTGGAAAATAGATGTTAGTACAAAGCTATGGCTGCAGGAGGATATTAAGCTAACGAAAGTGTGCTACAACAACAACAAAAACAAAAAAAAATGTGTCTCTGAGACAGGGTGGCTGAATGAAGGCTGAAAGTGAATGTAGCAATGTGCTGTCAGGTAGAAATGCAGCGTTGGAGATATCTGTACAGGTAACGTACTTGTTATTTTATGTTCTGGCTCCTCTCGGTGCTTACCCGGGAGATGCTGAAGTCTGTTTGCATTCTCCAAACTGTGGTTTGTGTGCTAAGTCAATATATGCTGCATTGTTGAAATTAGGTTTTTAAAGGGACATTACTACCCTCTACAAAGGCCAACAAAAATTGTTGGGGTAATATTTTCTTTTGTTAAACAAGCCAAGCAACCGTCACAGTATGTCATGCGCAAATGATGCTGAGATGCAATTAGTTTTATACGTGTTTTTTTTAATTGAAAAATATTGCCCTTCATATGAATCCTTAATTATGACCAGCGCGCAAGTTTTCATCAGTTAGCTTGAGGTTTTGATACATGCTTTAGTAAATTTTACAAGAATTAAATTAGCAGACATTAAATCGTGACATTTTTTAGTTATATTTATATTCAAAGTAGTAATAGACAAACCTATGCAGCAAGTTTTTATAAAATTCTATGAAGTTAATTTAAAAAAATAAAGAGCTGTTGAAAGTCTTGCCGTTGGCAGTGCAAAAGTACGTTCCCCTCATCCTCTTTAATAAATCAGTTTAACTGATTCCGAGATTATTTTCAGTTATCCATGAAAAAAAATCTTACAACAGTACGTCAAATTAAACATCGAACTTTTATAACAAACTACTTTGTATTATAATGTTAGGAAGAAATGACTGTTTTCACTTAACTGTAAAATAGAAGCATGCCACTTATATTGCAGTATGCTGTATGAACAGGTCGAAGATTGTCACTGGCTCGATAAGGTATTATGTACTAACGTGCTGTTGACTACAGTTTAAATGCCCAGTTCCTTGGGTAATAAAGTTGACTGGTATTGGTCTGTTTATTGGTTTTTCAGCTGATGTAATCTGCAAGTTCCTTAGAATTTTATTCAATTTAAAAATATTAGTGTTGTGACTCCACATTTTCATACAATGGAGATAAATGATTAATCAGTAGCTTAGTTTGTAGCAGATATTTTGCCAGTTTCTTGTTAGAGATGTTGGGTGGCACCAGAAAGTAACTGCTGCAGGATTTGTCTATAAAAGCTTCAATTTATGTCTTGACTTAACACATCTGTCGGCGGTTTGAATTGCTTTGAAGTGCCATGTCTGCTATTCTGCAGATAGCGATAACCAGCAAGGTATATGAAACTGTGAGGGTGACTTCTTTCTGCTTATTGGCTGGATTCAGTCTATCTGACAAAATATACTTTTTTTAAAACCGCATCATGGAAATAGGACCAGGGAGTCCTACTTTGACCAGCAGAACCTTCCATATCAGCAGTTGGCAAAATAGACACAGTTAATAATTTGACAGGGTTTGATTCTGTACTATTTGTTCACTTGTTGAAATGCAGCTGTTTTACTCAGATATATCTACGCTTTATTTAATGCATTTTAGTTTTGCTTATGAATTTATTCTCTAAGAAGTGAAACTTTAATGATTCATTGCAAAATATTTGCTGGTAATACACTATTTTGATTTACATGCTGTCATTAAAGTAATTTAATCAAACATTTTTTTATGTGTGCACTTTAAAGATATTTTGCTGTTATGGCCATTGTTTTGTGGAAAATGTTATCTATGAGCTTTTGTAACAATTAACATGGAATATGTTCCAGTAAACTATTAGTCAGTCATTATCAGATTCTTAGAGTAAAGCAAATGGGAATTCAGTTTAGAGGATTAAAGTAGGCCAAACCTTTTTTAGTTATAATTTCTTCTGCCCAGAGCAAGAGAGATGCCTGTTTTTCTTTCTTTAGAGCATATTACTCATTGAAAGATGATCTTAGAACCAGTGATTGTTGAGAATATGATTTTTGTTAAGTCCTGAAGATTTAAAGCTAAATTATAATTTCTTATCCTGTGACAATATTCAAGCAGTAAGCCAACAAATATGTAAAATTCCCTTTTTAAATGCAGAGTACTTGTAGAGAATGATAGCATGGGAAATGTGAAGGTGTGCTGGTGGATTATTCCCAGATATGCAAAAGAGCAAAAATGAGTTGTTATAGGTCACTGCAAAATTCAAGGAGATGTTAATAAATCAAAGAACTTGGTGAAAATATGGAAGTTATCGAATATTGCACAAGGATGTTGCCAGAGTTGGAGGATTTGAGCAACAGGGAGAGGCTGAACAGGCTGGGACTGTTTTTCCCTGGAGCGTCGGAGGCTGAGAGGTGACCTTATAGAGGTTTACAAAATAATGAGGGGCATGGATAGGGTAATTAGGCAAAGTCTTTTCACTAGGGTCGGGGAGTCCAGAACTAGAGGGCATAGGTTTAAGGTGAGAGGGGAAAGATATAAAAGAGACCTAAGGGACAACTTTTCACACAGAGGATGGTACAGATATGGAATGAGCTGCCAGAAGATGTGGTGGAGGCTGGTACAATTGCAACATTTAAGAGCCTTTTGGATGGGTATATGAATAGAAAGGGTTTAGAGGGATATGGGCCGGGTGCTGGCAGGTGGGACTAGATTGGGTTGGGATATCTGGTGGGATGGATTGGACTGGAGGGTCTGTTTCTATGCTGTACATCTCTATGGCTCTAATACAGTATACAAAACAAGTAACATTTACAGCTGTATACATAGAAACAGCAATTTGCAAGGGAGAAGATCAGCAAACCCCACCCATCATTTAGTTTTCAGAGAATTAAGGAAAACCCCAAATCCCACTTTGAGTCATCACAAAACAGCAACAGTAACAAATACATATAAGACAGTTCCATTAAATCAGAAATGATGCATAGATTACAGATGCCCAACCCCACAAGCAAGTCGCCCATCCCTTCACCTTCTGGTACTCTAAGTCCCTTCTGGCTCTCAGTCTGCCCTGACATACCTTTCGGCCAGCTCTAGGACAACCCGCCCTGTGTGGGTATTGTGTATGTTACTGCAAAATAGCAGGATAGAAGGTAAATGAGTTTCAGGGAGCTAGTTTATGAAGAATGATGAGAAAAAACATGTTGATAGAGACAAATGTTAATGAGGATACATCATGTGAAGGATCAAGGATTAAAATAACAGGCCCAGATCTTCTGATGAGAAGATAGTTATCACAGCTATGGGCTCTGAAAATCGAGCTGTGGAACATTGCTTCGGCGGGTCGGTGTGGACTTGTTGGGCCGAAGGGCCTGTTTCCACACTGTAAGTCTAATCTAATCTAATCTAATAATCTAATTGCAGAGCTTTCAAAGGGAATCCCTCGGAATCCTAGTAGCACACAAACCCACCAACACTCTCAAACAAACGCTAACAAACTTAAAAGTCCCAGTACAACCCATGGACAAAACCAACATCATCTATAAAATTCCACGCAAGGACTGCCACAAACACTACGTAGGACAGACAGGAAGAAAGTTAGCCACTAGGATACATGAACACCAGCTAGCCACAAAAAGACACGACCCCCTCCCCCTCAAGGCCCTACACACGGATGAAAAAGAAACACCATTTCGACTGGCCAACACATCTATCCTGGGACAGGGTAAGCAAAGACATGCCAGAGAATTCCTAGAGGCCTGGCACTCCAACCACAACGCCATAAACAAACACATAGATCTAGATACCATCTATCAACTCCTCAGAAAACGAACAGGAAATGACATCATCACAAACCCCAGGAACCCCATCCAGGAGAAAGATATAAATAGAAAGCAGGAGACAACAGCTTCGCTTCACTTGGAGGTCGCCACTGATGATGTTACCTAGCCAGGTAATGAAACATCTGGATATCAAACCTACAGCTCAGCGAGCAAACCTACACCGTAACACCCCACACTTTCAAAGGGAATTATCAGTGATTTTAATTTGAATTATTATTGTCACATGCACTGAGATACAGCAAGAAGTATTGTTTTGCATGCTGACCAGACAATCATACCTTCCATAAGTACATCATGGTAATAGAACACAATGTAGTATTACGGCTACAGAGAAGATGCAGAGAAAGATCAACTCAAACATGAGAGATCTATTAATAAAGTCTGATAACAGTGGGGAAGAAGCTGTTCTTAAATTGCTGGTACATGTTTTCAAATTTTTTTTGTACTTTCCATCTGATGGATGCAAGTATAACTGGGGTGGGAGGGGTCTTTGATTATGTTGGCTGTTTTCTGAAAGGCAGCAGGAAGTGTAGACGGAGTCAATAGATAAAAGGTAGTTTTCATGACGGATTGGGATTTGTTCACAGCTCTTTGTAATTTCTTGTGGTCTTGGGCATAGCAGTTGCTATACCAAGCTGTAATGCATCTGTATAGGATACTTTCCATGATGCATCTATAAAAGTTGATATGTGTCATTGGGGACATGCTGAACTTCCTTAACCTTCTGAGGAGGGAGAGGTGATGGTGTGCTTCCTTGATAGCAAGGTCAATATGGATGGACAAGATAGAACGTTGGTGGTACTTACATCAAGGAACTTGGAGCTCTTGACCACCTCCCACCTTAGCACCATTGATGGGGTGTGTCTTCCACTCTGCTTCCGGATGTTGATGAGCAACTCCTTCATTTTGCTGACATTGAGGAAGACATTGTTGTCTTTACGCCATGCCGCTAAGCAATCTGCGTCCTTCCTGTACTCTGTCTGGTTGTCATCTGAGATCCAATCCACCATGGTGCTGTCATCAGCAAATTTGGAAATGAAGACAGAGCTGTGTTTGGCCACACAGTTGTGAATGTAAAAGAGGCTGATTGCCTAGCCTTGTAGATCACTGTTGCTGGGGATTATTGTAGAGGTGTTGCAGCCTATTCTCACTGATTGCGATCTGCGGGTCAGGAAGTTGAGGATCCAGTCGCTGAGAGAGGAGCAGAGCCCTGGGTCTTGGAGTTTGGAGATGAGCTTTGTTGGAATTATGGTCTTGAAGGTGCAACTAAAGTCAATAAATAGGAGTCTGACATAGGTATCCTTGTTATCCAGATGTTCCAGGGATGAGAGCGGGGCCAGGGAGATGGCATCTGCTGTGGACCTTTTGTGATGGTAGGCATTTTGTAGCAGATCAAGGCAATCTGAGAGGTTGGAGTTGATGTGTGCCCATTACTAACCTCTGAAAGCACTTCACAATGATGGATGTCAGAACCACGAGACAGCAATGATTAAGGCATGTTAACTGACTTTCCTTTGGCACTGGAATGATTGTGACCTTCTTAAAACAGGTGGGAAGCTCACCTTGTAGTAAGGAGAGGTTAACGATGTCTATAAATACTCCCATCAGCTAGTCTACTCAGGATCTGAGTGCGTGATCCAGCGACTCTATCCAGACCGGTCACTTTCCATGGGGTCACCCTCAAGAAGACTGATGTAACGTCTGCGGCGGTGACTGTGTGTACAGATGCACCTGAGGCTGTCAGGGCAGGTAGTATTGTTTCACTAACCTCCTGGTCAAAACGAGCATTGGATGCATTGAGCTCAACAGGAAGGGATGCATTGTTGTCAGTGATTTCTACTCCACTTTTCTTTGTTGGCAGCTATATCGTGTAAGCCTTGCGACAGTCAACGTGTGTTCATGTGGAAGCTGGTGTTTGGAACCTGCTGAAAAAATCTCCAAATTTGACTTTATATTTTAGGAGGAATCTTATAGGGGTTTGAGTGAGATTTGAGGCAGAATCAGATGAAAAGACTGGTAGAGGTTATCTTGACTTCAGGAGTATCTAATTCCATCTTTATGCTGTACCAAGTGGCGAGGAGAGTTTCTAGCTAAGCTGTAGTGAGTTGCCATTTAAGGGGGATTGTTACTTGGTAAACACTTGCCCCACATGTTTCATTAATGAAAATCAGAGTGGGTGCTTGGCGTCCTCAGCTGACCACTTGTTTCAAAGGACCTCCATATTGTTTTAGGGCTAAAGGGCAACTCTGAGCATGATCCAAGGGAAGTACCCTCATGCACCTCTCACCCACGTACATTGGCTTCTGATATTTTGAGGGCCTTCCTTGAACTGGGTGAAGACCATTTCCTTTGGCAGTTAAAACACAGGCATCCTGAGCATGTGGTTGGCTCAGCAGAATTGGGTTCAGATGAGTTGGGAGCCAGTGGGGCCTGCAGATGAGTTGGGGGATGCTGGGGCCTGCGGATACTGGAAGCCAGAGTCAATAGACGTGATTCTGGAAAAGCACAGCAGGTCAAATAGCATCCGAGGAGTAGGAAGTCAACATTTCGGACCGAAACCCTTCGGGGCTCCACTCCCCCTCTCTAGTCCTGAAGTATGTCGGTGGGGTGTTGGGTTGGGAGAAGGGTAGGTGGGATGCTGATAGCTAGATGCAGGTAGGAAGTTATTGTGATTGGGAAGGGTGGAGCAGATAGGTGAAATAGGAAGATGGACAGGTCAGGGAGATGGAGAGGAGAGGTGGGGCTAAATATGGGATAAGGCAGGGGGAGGAGAGAATTTGAAGCTGGTGAAGTCGGTGCTGAGGCCGTTGGGCTATAAGTTTCCCAGGTGAAATATAATGTGTGTTCTTCCAGTTTCCATTTGACCTCACTCTGACAGTGGAGGAGGACAAGGATGGACATGTTGCTGGGGGAGTGGAAGGGGAAATTTAAAATGGATGGCAACCTGAAGGTGGGGTTGGTTAATGAGTGCAGATGCTCCTCAAACTGGTCCCCAAGCCTGCATTTGGTCTCCCCGATCTCGAGGAGACCACCACAGGAGCAATGGATGCAATAGGTCAGGTTGGATGATGTGCATGGGTCTGGAAGAATTGCTTAGTGCCTTGAATGGAGGTAAGAGGGGAGGTGTAGGGGCACCTTTTGCAGGCTGCAAGGAAAGGTACCAGGTGGGGTGGAGTGTAGAGTTGACAAGGGAGTCGCAGAGTGAATGGTCCCTGTGAAAAATGGAAAGGGGTGGGGAAGGAAATACCTTTTTGGATGGTGGGGTCTGATTGTAGGTGGCAGAAATGTCAGAGGATGATGTGTTGGATCGGGAGGTTGGTGGGTAGTATGTGAGGACTAAGGGGACTGTATCCAATTCCCTACCTGTATCCACATATCACCATCTGACCTACCCTTCCCCCAGCTCCACCCCCTTCCATACTTGCAGAATTACATTTTATTTTGCTCAAAAAAACCTGCATGAATCCATGTCAGATTCTGTAAATCCCTTTTTCTCGATATAGGATCAGTCTGAATATTGGGGCGCAGACAGACGGACTTTAACCTCACACCTTCAGTGCATTAGCTGGCTGATCTGGCACCTATTGTTAAAGTTCACTGGAGAATATAACTTTAAAAGAAAGCTCTGGGGTTTACATATGAAAGAACTGAAACCCACATGGTCATGCTAAAAGATGAGAGACATAACAAACAATCCAGGTCTTTTTCAATATGTAAATTCAGTTACATCGCACTGTAAACGTTTGCTAAAATTCTGTGTCTTATGATCTTACACTCCTCAACCACCTGATGAAGGAGCAGCACTCCGAAAGTTAGTGCTTCCAAATAAACCTGTTGGATTATAACCTGGTGCTGTGTGATTTTTAACTCAAAATGCCAGGGCAGAGTAAGCTATGGGCCAAGTGCAGGGAAATAGGATTGGTGTGCCTTGTTTGGCTAAAGGGCCTGTTTCTTTTCTGTATGACTCTGAAAGTATGCAAGGAGGTCAGAGTCAGTGACAGCCAAAAAGACTGGAATAAATTCAAGATCCAGCAAAGGAGGATTTAAAAGATAATGAAGATCGAGGAAAATAAAGAGCAAACTAACATGGAACATAATAACTGACAAGAACTTCTTTATATCAAAAGGAAGAGTGAGGTCAAAGTGAACATAGGCCCCTTAGAAAATGAATCTGGGGAGATGGGTTTGGGGAACAATGAAATGACAAAGCAGTTAAACAGATATTTTCTATCATTGCTTTGGTAGATACCTCAAATATTCCATTAAAGATGATGGAACAGGAATTAAGTAACACCATCATCACTAAAGAAGTAGTATCAGATAAACTAATGAAGTTGAAGGCAGATAAGTCCCCTGGGCCTGATGGCTTGCATCCTAGGATCCTAAAAGTAGTTGCTACAGAGATATTGGTTGTAATTTTCCAAAAGTCATTAGATTCTGGAGAAGTACTGTAGGAGTGAAAAACTGCTAATGTGGCACCGTTATTCATAAAGGGAGGGAGACGACAAATGGATAACAATAAGCCTAACCTCTCTTGCTGAAAAAATATTGGTATCAATTATTCAGGAAATAGTTTCAAAAACATTTGGGAAACCATACTCTAATCAAGCAGAGTGGGTATGGCTTCAGGAAAGGGAAATCAGGTCTAACTAATTTACAAGAGTTTTTCGAGGAAGTCTCAACCAGAGTGGATAGAGGTGAACCAGTATGTTATAGTATTTGGACTTCCACAAGACATTTGACAAGATACCTCACAAAGGATTTCATTCGAGCCCACAGTGTCGGAGGTAGGATATTGGATGGATAGAAAATTGGCTCATGGTCAGGAAACAATAATGAGCAGGGACAAGGGATTGTGGGGTTCCACAGAGATCAGTGCTAGGATTGCAACTGTTTTCAATGTGTACTAATGCCTTGGAGGAAGGAAGTGAATATCTGCAACCAAATTTATAGACAACACTAAAATAGGTGGAAAGGCTGGGTGAAAGAGGGATACAAACATTTTAGAAAAATATTGATAGATTCAGTAAATGGGCAAAAGGTTGGAGTACAATATATGAAAATGTGAAATTGTTCATTTTGGAAGACAGAATGACAGAATATTAATGGGAAACAAAATGCAGAAAGCTTCAATACACAGACATGAAGGTACTTGTGCATGAACCAAGCTAGCACATAGGTGCAGCATGAAATCATGAAGGTTCATGGAATAATGGCCCTTATTTCAAAGGGTTTGCACATAAAAGTAAGGAAGTCTTACTGCAACTGTACAGGCTGCTGGTGAGACTACATCTTCAGTATTGTGAGCAGTTTTGACCCCACTGGAAAGCTATTTCATTGGAGGCAGTACAGTGGGTTCACTAGGATGATTCCTGGTTATGGGTGGATTAACCGCTGAGTACCGTAACTACAAAAACATGATGGAGGAGCTGACCAGAGTTGATTGGCAATAGGAGTCGAATAGGGAAGACATTGGAACAGCAATGAAAGGAAAATTGGGGGTAATTTGGAAAGGATAGCAGAAATTGTGGGCGGCACGGTGGCACAGTGGTTAGCACTGCTGCCTCACAGCGCCAGAGACCCGGGTTCAATTCCTGCCTCAGGCAGCTGTCTGTGTGGAGTTTGCACGTTCTCCCCGTGTCTGCGTGGGTTACCTCCGGGTGCTCCAGTTTCCTCCCACAGTCCAAAGTGTGCGGGTCAGGTGAATTGGCCATGCTAAATTGCCCGTAGTGTTAGGTATGGGTGGGTTTCGCTTCGGCAGGTCGGTGTGGACTTGTTGGGCCGAAGGGCCTGTTTCCACACTGTAACTAATCTAATCTAATCTAAATTCATCCCGGGGAAGGAAAAACAATGTAAGGGGAGGCCGAGGTAACCATAACTGACGAAAGAAGCCGGGGGCAGTGTAAAAGTAAAAGACCAAGTATACAATGTGGTGAAGAAAGTTTAAAAATCCCACAACAGCAGGTTATAGTCCAACAGGTTTATTTGGAAGCACTAGCTTTCGGAGCGACGCTCCTTCATCAGGTGGTTGTGGAGAAGGATCATAAGACACAGAATTTATAGCAAAAGATTAGTATCATGCAAATAAAGTGACATTGTAATTTTTTTTGCTGTAAATTCTATGTCTTATGGTCCTACTGCACAACCGCCTGAGGAACGAGCGGTGCTCTGAAAGCTAGTGCTTCCAAATAAACTTTTGGACAATAACCTGGTGTTGTGGGATTTTTTTTAACTTTGTCCACCCAGTCCAACACCTGCTCCTCACAAATGTGGTGAAGATTTCTTTCTAAAGCCAGAGGATTCAGAAACCTTTGAAAACCAGCATATGACAACTAAGAAAGCAATGAGGAAGAAGAGGAAATATGAAGGTACGCTAGCAAGTAATGTAAAAGAATAATGTTGCAAGAGTTTTCAGTGTTAGGACCATAACTATTCAAATTAGAGATGAACAATCTGAATGAAGAAACTGAAGGCATTGTTGCTAAGTTTACAGATGACACAAAGATAGTTTGTGGGACAGGTAGTGTTGAGGAGGTGGGAAGGCTGCAGAAGGACTTGGATAAAGTAGGGCAAAAGATAGAGTGGGCAAAAAGTGGCAGATGGAATAAAGTGCAGGAATGTATGAGGTTCTGCACTTTGATAGAAAGGAAAAGGCTTGAGAAATACAAAACCCAAAGGGATTTACGAGTCCTGGTTTAGGATTTTCTTGATGTTAGCATGCAGGTTCATTCAGCAGTTAGGGAGAGAAATACAATATTAGCATTCAATTTGAGAGGTTTACAATGCAAGTGCAGAGCTACAATCCTGTTAAGTCTGATCAGCCATTCTATGGCTGATATGTTTTGCAATTCCATTCTTCTGACTTGTCCTCAACCTTTTGATCCACTTACTAATCAAGAACTTACCTTACTCTGCCTTTAAAGACACTCAATGACTTAACCTCTACAGCCTTCTGTGGCAATGAGTTGCGCAGATTCCCCACCCTCTGGCTGAAGAACTTCCTTTGCACCTCCGTTCTAAAGGGTCATCCCTTCACTCAGGCTGTCCCCTCGGCTCTCAGTCTCATCTAATGGAAGCATCTTCATGTCCACGCTATCCAGGCCTCTCAGCATTCTGTAAGTTTCAATGAGAACTCCCCGCATCTTTCTAAAGTCCATCGACTGCACGCCCTGAGTCCTCAATCTCTCCTCATACAACAAGCTCTTCATCCCTGGGACCATTCTTGTGAACCTACTTTGGACCCCCTCCAAGGCCAGCACATCCTGTCAAAACTGCTCATAGGATTCCAAGTCCAGTCTGACCAAAGCCTTATACAGTCTCTGTATTTCATTTTTAAAAAAATGTTTTTTTAACAGAACCTCTGACACTCCTGGTTTTTTTTCCCTCCACGCTATCACCTGACAGCAGTAGTGCTTATTTTACCCCATGCCCATGTCGTGTGTGTGTGGGTGTCAGACACAGTAACAGACAACAAGTGTGTAAATCTTTATTTATTTATGTTCCACCACCAGGAAGAAAGGAAACACCCGAGTGGCCAGTGACCAGCAGTCCCTTTCTCAAAGGGCCATGCTGCGTGATCAAATAGTGAAGGATAGGGCAGGGATTAGATCAAAATAGAGTTTGGGGGGTTGGAAATAATGCACTTCGCTCCCTGCAGCGCCCACCTCTCCCTGAAAATCTCGAGGGTATTTGGTGCTCCTTCTCCAGAGACACCCGGGCTCGAACATAACCGCGGAAGAGGGGCAGGCAATTGACCCTAACAACCCCATCCAAGGCCCACTGCCTGGACCTGTTTATGGCCAGTTTGGCCAGGCCCAGGAGCAGACCAGTCTCAGCATTTAATCCCTGCTCTTGTATTCTAGCTATCTCAAAATAATGCTAACATTTCATTTGCCTTTCTAACTGCCAGTTGAGTCATCATCTTAACTTTAAGAGACTTCTAACAAGGACTTTGTGCTTCAGATTTACAAAGCCTTTCCCCATATAGAAAATAGTATCTGCCTCTTCTTCCTACCACAGTGCATAACCTTATACTTTACCTCATTGTATTCTATTTGCCACTTCTTACTGTCTGGATTTTGCAGCATGTTTATTAACACTTTGGTCAAGGTTTGCCTTAATTTCCCAGCATGCCTCAGTTATTGTCCAATCTTTGTAAGTTCATCATTTTGAGCGACCCGTCTGGCCACAGTGATAATTCTATCAATGGCTTTCAGAACTATTGCTGTAAAGCAGGAAACTCCGAATAACATAGATTTTGCATCGTTAAATGATAAAAGGAATGAGATGATGTTTTTAAATCTGCCCATTAGTTAAATGCAGTACCAGGAGAGCAGCACTGTTGAAACTTGTATGATTCATAGTCAATAGCATGAAAAACTAATACAAATAAGCTTGTTGTTAGCTCTTCACAAATGCTCATTGGTCTGTTTTTGCATTTGATTTAAATACTCAAATGACTTCAAGAAAGCAAGGCCATTTCAACTAAACATTCTTGTTTGAACATACAAGAGCTTGGGCCTTATCTTGCAGTGTGGGAACCTTTAGAAAAGTCATAGCTACCCTTACAAGATGGATAAAGTATGTATTGTTGTCTATTAAAAATGGAAAAGGAAACTCTGTGGGAGGTAAAACAAATCTGTTTCAAATAGTTTCAAAGCTATTTGTTGACATGAATCTAAGCACTACCATTGTAGCATTATTAATACTTAGCTAATACCCATAACCTCGCATTATCACAGTGGGGGTTTGTTTTCACAGTTTGATTGCCAGAGCATAGGCATTACTAAATTGTTAGCTATCTTTGTGGAGTTAGGAAAATAAATGTTTGTTTTTGCGATCTTGAATAATTGATTAAAGAATATTGAGTGGACTTTTAAGAATTGGAGCATTTTCATTTCGTAAAATCATGCAATAGCTACGAAGAAATTTAATCTCTTTTATCCTAGAATGCCTCCTGAGGTCTACCCCTGATGGATTTTGGGTGGTTTGCTAATTAGTTTGGGGTGTCTTGTGAATATGTAGTAAGCTAGCATAACAGGTATAAATAATCATGAGGATGAGGTGAGTGGTTGAGTTTGCATGGAGTGGGTTCGTGGGTGAGGGAACAGCTTATATGAGATGGCATGTCTGGATGGGGCAGTGGATGGGGTGAAAGAAATGAGCATAGGTGTTTAAGATAACAAAGATAAGCTGTGCTTTCTAAATAGTGCTGCTCAGTATGTGACAGCACTTTGGCCATCTCTGATCTGTGTTTGTAGGAGTAGATTTGATTCCATCCTGTAGCCAATACATGTATACCCCCACAAGAAAACCTTGCCAACTCAATGTTTTTTTCCCCTGAAGTCGGAGGCATCCGACTCCACACCACCATTCCATGACTAAAATCAAAGCTTTTTGTAATCACCTTAAGAGAGACAGGGAAATTTTGAACTTCTATTTGAGCAGGGAGAAATAGTCTAATAATGAGAGCTCTCTGATGATTTTTTTTAATGAATTATCTCATTACTGACGTGTAATCACTGAAAATGAGCATTTAATGAACTGACATTAAAATACAGAGTCACTTGAGAGCATCAGTCGTGTGTTCGTTGAATCTGTTTAAAAAGCTTTGTTGCATAATAGTAGGTCAGTTGGCAAAAGACTATCATTGAATGGAATTTGAACTTTGACTCTCAGTAATAAACAGCAGCTACTTTCAATTTGTGGCCATCAGCTTTTCTAACAGAAGCAAAAGAGTGAGCAAAGAGATAATTGAGCTCTCGCTGATCTGGAGTTGTCTCAGAGTTTCCGCTGGAATGTCTGGGTTGATTATGCTGAAGGGTTCTTTCATTATACATTATCTGTGACAGGTTAACCTTCTCCACTTAATACAGTGCAGCAAAGCAAGAACAAGTGCACTTATCAATTTCTGCAGTCAAATTGTATTCCGTATCTTTCAATAAATTTTACTGTCATTCCAGCTTTCAGCCTTGCTTTGAAATTGAATTTCCGTACTGGCCCAATTGTGTTTATCACATTTGTCAGCTTTTGTGAAATTTAAAACTTGACTAAGTGCCAGATAGATGAGCTGGTTAAGGATACAGATTGAAGTTGAGGATTTGTAAATCCGCACTGGATAATCTGACTGGGTCAATTTGTTAGGGATGGGGAGGGGGGAAGGCTTAAAAGTAGCACATAGCAACAGCAGGCATGTGGATGGGAAGGGTTTAGAGAGATATAGACCAAATGTATTCAGTTGGAGTGAGCTGAATGGGCACCATGGTCAGTATAGGCCCAAGGGCCTGTTTCCATGCTATATTACTCTGTGACTGTATGACAGGAAAAAGAGAGCAGTGAGGCTCCAGGAGGTGAGGTCTAGGTGGACTTGGGTGGACATGACCCAATGAAGGTTGGAGATTGAGACTGGCAAAGGCCAAATTCTTCTTTTGAGTTCTGGGAGAAACTCCTGAATTACCAGGCCTCGTAAATGTGTCATGAAAATTGAATCATAATCCTCTATACAGATATAGAGTCATAGAGATGTACAGCACGGAAACAGCCCCTTCGGTCCAACTCATCCATGCCAACCAGATATCCGAATCCAATCTATTCCCACCTGCCATCACCCGGCTCATATCCCTCCAAACCCTTCCTATTCATATACCCATCCAGATGCACTTTAGATGTTAATTGTACCAACTTCCACCACTTCCTCTGGCAGCTCATTCCATACATTTACCACCCTCCGTGTGGAAATAATTGCCCTGTAGGTCTGTTTTAAATCTTCCCCCTCCCACCCTAAACCTATGCCCTCTAGTTCTGGACTCTTTCCTCCCCCCCCCCCCCCCCAGGGAAAAGACTTTGTCTATTTATCCTACCCATGCTCCTCATGATTTTATAAACCACTATAAGGTCACCCCTCAGCCTCCGACGTTCTAGGGAAAACAGCCCCAGCGTGTTCAGCCTCTCCCTGTAGCTCAAATCCTCCAAATTGAGCTTCAAATGACATCATGTATCTTTATCTTAAAACAGCGGACATACAGGCAAAATAATCACTAAGAACATGAATTCTGAACAACACAGCCTCTGTTTGTCTGTCTAGATTACCTTTGTGCATTAACCCCAGCCTTGAGGGAGACCATAGAATGTCACAGCTGGCAGTACCAAGGCAACTTCGAAGAAAACAACTTTGAAGTGGGAAATGGGCTGCAAACTGAACAGTACATTCCCGTGAGTTATCTCAGACTGTGCATATGAAAAGAGAGCTACCTGAGCCGAGACACACACATTTATGTTCGCCTCTTCCTAAACAATACAAGAACAATGGTTAAAAGTCAGTAACAACTTTGGTGTGAAAAAGTTGCCCCTTAGGTCTCTTTTAAATCTTTCCTCCCTCGCCCTAAACCTATGTCCTCTAGTTCTGGACTCCCCCACCCCAGGGCAAAGACTTTGTCTATTTATCCTACCCATGCCCCTCATAATTTTGTAAACCTCTATAAGGTCACCCCTCCCACGCTCCAGGGAAAACAGCCCCAGCCTGTTCAACCTCTCCCTGTAGCTCAGATCCACCAACCCTGGCAACATCCTTGTAAATCTTTTCTGAACCCTTTCAAGTTTCACAACATCTTTGCAATAGGAAGGAGACCAGAGTTGCACGCAATATTCCAACAGTGGCCTAACCAATGTCCTGTACAGCCACAGCGTGACCTCCCAACCCCTGTACGCAATACTCTGACCAATAAAGGAAAGCATACCAAACGCCTTCCGTGCACATTATTGAAAGCTGAGGTGAATAAAGAAAGGGAGCCAAATCATCTGTCTCCGTCTCTGAGCCTGACAATTTGGGTTATCCCTTTGGAACCGTAAGAAATCGGAGAGCCTTTCCGGGGAGCTGTTGTAACAAATGAGCAGTTTATCTCATGAAATTAGCAGGCAGACCTTTACTTTAAAATTTGAAGGAGCAGGAGTCATGGAATAGAATCATATCATCAAAGGAGTTGAGGTTGGGTTGTGAGGAGAAGATGAGGGATAGAATCAAATCTTGGGTATTTTCCGAGTGAAAGAAGGTACCAAAGTAACTTCAAAGATAACAACTTTGAAGTGGGAAATGGGCTGCAAACTGAACAGTATATTCCCGTGAGTTATCTCAGACTGTGCATATGAAAAGAGAGCTACCTGAGCCGAGACACACACATTTATGTTCGCCTCTTCCTAAACAATACAAGGACAATGGTTAAAAATCAGTAACAACTTTGGTCAGTTTGTGCTGAGAGGGCCATAGTTGAGAAAATTCTTCACCATTCCTTCACCGTGGTTAAAAAGAGTCTGTCTTGCTTTGCAGTTAAAATCACAATTGAAAGGGAACAATACCAATTCATTTCAGCGGAACTACAAAGCCCAAGATCTCAACGTTATCTCTTCATCTACTGACATCAGTTCTACATGTATCACTCAATGTAACAGCTTCAATGACCAATGGTCTACTCTTCATGGGACTCAGAACCTGATCATTTTTTAAACTTAATCTTTTTGGAACTCATCTTATTTCCATTCTGTGTGTCGTGAAGGGGGAAATGGACTGCAAGCTGAACTGTATTTTCCTGAGAGTTATATAATAATAAATCGAAAGGCAATTCACCTTGTGCTGCCATTAATAATCACTCTTTCTCCTTCAATCTGGAACCTTGTACTCTTTTATTCTCACTCTCTTTTCTCTCTGTCTCTCTCTCTCTGTCTGTCTGTCTGTCTCTCTCTCTCTCTCTTCCCCCTCCCCCTCCTCCTCCACCCTGACTCCAAAAATAAACATTTTGTAGATATTTCAGAAACAGGTTTAACATTCAAGACAGGTCTTGATACTAACAATTTAGAAGGTTACCTTGGAACAGTTTTACCAGTGTCTTAAGAGTAATGCTTGGATAAGCAGAGTTGAGGACTTTGACACTGTGTCAAATGGGATAAATGGACTTCTAAGCCATGCATGAGTCCAGCTGTTTATATCTCTGTGCAATAGAAGTTGCAAGCAATCAAATTAGTTATCTGAGAAAGAATAGGACTCCTATTTGTGGGCGGCACAATGGCACAGTGGTTAGCACTGCTGCCTCACAGCGCCTGAGACCCGGGTTCAATTTCCGACTCAGGCGACTGACTGTGTGGAGTTTGCACGTTCTCCCCGTGTCTGCATGGGTTTCCTCCGGGTGCTCCGGTTTCCTCCCACAATCCAAAAGATGTGCGGGTCAGGTGAATTGGCCATGCTAAATTGCCCGTAGTGTTAGGTAAGGGGTAAATGTAGGGGTATGGGTGGGTTGTGCTTCGGTGGGTCGGTGTGGACTTGTTGGGCCGAAGGGCCTGTTTCCACACTGTAAGTAATCTAATCTAATCCTGCTTGTACTAGAAGCATCAAAACCTGGAAATTCTTTGGTAAGTCTGTTTTTTTTCAAGTGTAACAACAACTAAGCATCAGTAATAGGAATCGTTTATCTGGGTATATTCCACCGTTGTCTCCTGATGAAGGGCTTGTGCTCGAAACGTCAAATTCCCTGTTCCTGAGATGCTGCCTGGCCTGCTGTGCTTTGACCAGCAACACATTTTCAGCTGCCATATTAAAAAGATGACTGTGGTGAGATGACCAGAAACCAGCCCTAATATTTATTTCAGGACCACATCCATCAATCAAGCTGCTGATTCTTCTGTTGTCAGCAGTCACATCAAGTTATAGTCCAACAGGTTCATTTGAAATCACAAGCTGTCGGAATGCTGCTCCTTTGTCAGGCGAAGTGGAGGTGACCTGGAATTATCTTAAAATTATCTTTCTGCGAAATAAGTTTTTTTGCCTGTGTTCTTCCCTTCACTTGATGAAGGAACAGCACTCCGAAACTTGTGATTTCAATTAAACCCGTTGGACTATAGCCTGGTGTTGTGTGGCGACTGACTTTGTTGACCCCAGTCTATCACTGGCACCTTCACAGTGAGATTATGATGAGGCCTAAACCTGTGATTCTGGGAATACCCAAACTGATATTGATTGAAATATTTCTTTGCAGTGATATTGGGCTGGCTTTGATTTATCTGTTTTTATATGAGACAGATCGAACAATTTTCCATTTATACTCAGATTCTCTAGTTTTTTTTATCCTTGCAATATAAAAACTAATATGTTTGTGAAGAGGGAAGAATTTTACCTCCAAATGTAGATTGTCATTTTTCACATGTAACTCAATTTCTTGTGAACATTTTAAATCTTTTTAACGGGATATGGATGTCTGTTAAAAGCTCAAACTTGTTGCCCGTTGCTAAGTGCCATTAAGATGGTGGAGGTGAGCTGCTTTCTTGAACTGCTGCTGTGCATATAGCTCACATGCACCCACACTGCTGCTGGGGAAAGGAGTTCCAGAACTTTATCTCCAGCAACAATGGAGGATTAGCGATTATAGTTTGCAGTGGGCATGGTGTATGATTTGGAGAGGACATTACAGAAGCTGGTAGTGACATTTATCAGAACAAGTATGTGTTGGTGCAGGAGTTCAGATGGAGAGAGCATTGTTGCCATCCTACACCACCTCCCTTCCCACGTTCCTCCTTCCTGCCATCCTAACCTCCCATGTTGAGCTTCTCTCTAAACAGTACCAGGATGTTTATATCACAAGTGATGACACTGACTGCTGAAAAGGGAAGGGTGTGGATCATGGTTTCCACACTGATCTACCCATCTTTTTTTTTGGATTTCTATCTCCTTCTACTTTGCTTCAGAAGGGAAGTGCTTTTGCCCAGGAAATAGGCGGGTCGATCTCATCGAAAGATCACATTCTCCAATCAGGATCATTAAGTATGAAGAATCTGCACCACTTTGCCACCTGCAGAAGATAAGAAATTAGGATTAATGAACAAGACTCCTCTTTGTTCTAATTTTCGAATGCCTGGTGGCCTAATGCTGGATATGAGAGAAAGGGCAGTACTTATTGTCGTGTGGCGGAATTTGCATCTTTTAATTTCTTGATGGGTTTAGAGTGGGATATGAGTTGTCAGCAAACGTTGGGAGAAAGGAGGGAGTGAGAATTTGCCTGTTTTGATCAGACGGTCTGTGTCCTGTGCGTGTAGAATCAGCTGCGGTTACCTCAATACCTTAATTATAAAAGCTCAGTTCAGCATTGGAAGCTTCTTATGGCATTTAGCAATGGGCAACAACTTTGAGCTTTGAACAGCCATCCACATCCCATTAAAAAGACTTAAAATGTTCACAAGAAATTGAGTTATATGTGGAAAATGACAATCTACATTCTGAGGTAAAATTCTTCTATCTTCACAAATATATTGATTTTTATATTGTAAGCATTAAAAACTAGAGAATCTGAGTATAAATGGAACATTGCTCGATCTGTCTAGTATAAAAACAGATAAATCAAAGCGCAAAGAGCTTTCTAAGTAGTCTTGCCACTAACCACTCACCTACGTTGCTCATTGGTGCTGCAGAAAAATCAATGGGTGGCACGGTAGCTCAGTAGTTAGCACTGCTGCCTCACAGCACCAGGGTCCCAGGTTCGATCCCAGCCTCGAGCAACTGTCTGTGTGGAGTTTGCACATTCTCCCTGTGTTTGCGTGGGTTTCCTCCCACAGTCCAAAGATGTGCAGGTTAGGGTGGATCGGTCATGCTAAATTGCCCGTAGTGTTCAGGGATGTGTAGGTTAGGTGTTTTAGTATGGGGGGAAATGTAAAGTAATAGGTAAGGGGAATGGGTCTGGGTAGGTTATTCTTTGGAGGGTCGGTGTGGACTTGTTGGGCCGAAGGGCCTGTTTGCACAAAGTTGGGATTCTTCAATATAAAAAAGATTGAGTACTCAAATCAGTCTCCTGCAGAGTAGTCTGTGTATGTCAAAACCAAGGGATGATTTCTGATGGGGAGCAAGTAGGAACTGGGCATAAGAAATAGGAGCAGTTTTAGGCCATTTGGTCCCTTGAGCTTGCATTCAAGGTCTGTTCCTAATTCTGGTTTCCTGCCTGCTACCTATAGCTCTTGACATCCTTCTAAATCAAAACAAGCTGTCTATCTGAGTTTGAATATATTCAATAAGCCAGCCTCCACCTTTTTATTGGGAAAGGGAATTCCAAACCCAGCAACAATTTGAAGAACAAATTTCTCTCCGTTGCTGTTTTAGATGGAACAGCCTTACTTTTGAAACTGTGCCCCAGGTTCTAGTTTTACCCGGGATAGAAAGTATTCATTCTTCTGTCCCGAAAGGAACTTGTGTTACAGCAAGACCACCTCTCATTCTTCTACACTCCATTCAGTATAGCGTGACCTTTCCGCATAGGATAGGTCAGATGAACACATGGCAAAAGGACAGGTGTAGAAGGTCGGGCTTTAGATATTTGGATTATTAGGACAGCTTCTGTGATAGTTGGGACCTGTAGAGGTTGCACCTGTACTGGATTGAGTCCATTATGCTTGCTGGGAGGTTTGCCTGTGTAGGGGAGGTTTTAAACTCGTTTGGCATGGGGTATTGGGCACAGAATAGAGTAGTCGGGAACTAGGTCCAATCAGACGTCAAACAGTCCAATAGGTGGAGAAGACGTGGACTGGATAAGATGCATGGGAGATCCAGAAAGCTAGGTTTTATCTATTTCAATTTAAAAAAACTGACTGGCAAGACGTATAAACTTAGAGCATTGATCAGCACATGGAAATATGATATTGTTGAAATCACTGAGGAAATGACTAATAGAAGGACAGGACTGGCAGCTTGACATTTCAGAGTATAGAAATTTCATGGGCAATAGTGGGAAGTGTAGAGAGGTGGGGCACTAATGAGATATTAAAGGGTTAATTTGCTCTGCTGACCTGTAGGAAATTGGATGGCCCTGATTGGAGGCAAGGGTGGTATGTCTCTGACTTACAGTTAAAATGTAAGGAATTTACGTTCTCCTCCCTTTTCCTTCACAGCCATTTACATGGCCGTTTCCTAGTTATTCAAAGTAAAAGAATTACATCATCCTATTCAAATTCCATAAGAACATTGCAGTTGGAATTTTGACTACTCCCTGTAGTTTTTAAAAAAAAGATTCACAACAGATTTGACCATTTAGGGATGATTTACATTATATTGTTTCTGGAGATGATGTGTTTTGAGTGGCGTGTGACTGTGAGGGAGAGACTGGAGGGGGTTGTCTTGTGAGCACCATTGAGTGTGATGTAAAGATTTCGTATAAAGGAGGGACTGTTCCTTTGTTCAGAGAGAGATCCCTTGACATGGCTTCGCAAGCATTGCGAAGTGTGTTAAAGGGTTCTTCCAGAAAACTTGTACAGATATTGTACTGTGGTTAATCAAATTTTGGCTGCTCGCAGAAATTGCCATGTTGCACTTGCATCAAGTGTGTAAGAATCTCTGAAAAAAGGACTTAATGCTATTGATAACGAAAACCATCACTGCACTAGTAGGGGCGGGGATCTCCAAGAAAGATTTTCAAATGTGATAAAACTTAGACCTAAAAAAAGGGGTGATCAGTTTCCTGGGATTTATTCTGCAGGGCTCTCAATGGTCAGAGGAAGATAGAGGACCAGTTGTGTAGGCAAATCATAGAAAGCTGTGAGAGAAACAGGGTTATAGTGCAGCTGATTTCAACTTTGCTAAGATTAACTGGAATTGCAATAACATGAAAGGATTGGATGGAGTGAAATTTTCAAATACATTCTTTTTTTTTGCCAGTGTGGAGCTGATCCTACTAGAGATGGTGCTGTGTTTGACCCAGTGCTAGTGACTGATAGATCAAGTATTTCCAGATCAATTCATCTGGTGTCAGTTATGGGGAAATAATTGGAAAAAATGGAGGGGCAGGATTCATTAACACTTGGCAAGGCAGGGTTTCATTCGGAGATGGTCATCACGGATTCTAAAGGGAGATCCTGTCTGATTTAATGGAGTTTTTCAAAAGGGGACAAAAAATTGATGAGGCTAGTGAAGTTGATGTGGTTTATATGAACTTCAGTAAAGGCTTTTGGCAAGGTGCCACATGGAGTGCTGAACCAAAAGGTAAGAGCCTGTGGGATCCAAGTCAAGTTGGCAAACTGGATCCAAAACTAGCTTACAAATAGGAAGGAAAATGATAGTGGAATGATGTTTTTCTGATTGGAAACTCATCACTGGTAGTGTACCAGAGGGATCGATGCTGGGAAATGTGCTGTTTTTTCATGTACATTAGCGACTTGGATGTGAATGTAGAAAGTACAGTAGCGCCTCGACTTATGAACTTAATCCGTTCCGGGACCCGGTTCGCGAACCGAAAAGTTCATGAACCGAATCAGTTTTTCCCATTGTTCGGATAGCATAAGAATGCTTGGACGGCTGTTCACAGCGCACACGCCAAAAACTAACTGAATGAGATCACGCAGGGCCCGAGAGCTTTTGCATTCAACAAGCGTGTAGCAAAGCAGAACAATGAAACCACGTGGTCGCACACGGGCTTTTTGCGTTCGTACCTTCATTCATACCCTAAATTCCGTACGTACGTTGAAGCAAAATTTTACGTACAATCCTGTTCGTAAAGTGATTTATACATGAATGGGATCGCTCATATGTCGAGGCGCTACTGTATAATTAAGAAGTTTGTAGATCCTCCAGCAAGGTTTGATGGTTTTCTGAAAGTTTCAGGAAAGACTGAACTATTTTCAAAAGAACACCAACAGTTTAATTTGTTCAGTTTAGTATGTGACATCTGGCTTCCTTTTTTCCCCAATGTAGCTGACAGTTATTCAAATCCAGGAAGCATCAGGTGTCGCATGTCATTATTTAATTTTTGTTTTTGCTATTTGAGGAACGAAATAGAAGTTCTATTGTAAATACTGACAACCTGAGTCATCAAAGATATGAAAAGATTATTACTGATCCCTTTTTATATGTTCATTTTTATTTGTCAGTCAAAGCTGTGCTATTGTTTTACGTTAACATGAGTATATTTCAGGCATCTCTGGGATGGTGGCTAATTTACTAGGTAAAGGCTAGTGAAATGTGGAGCATGGTGTCCAAGCCCAGATTTTAATGAAATTGAGGTAGAGGTGGACCCTCCTTCAAATGGAAATGTTTGTCTTTACAGTCTATTTTTCTAACTATTCTGTGGTACCTCACCTCTCAAAAACCTTTCTCCTAGGTGGTGCCAAGGTTCACTCCCCAGAGCCAGTCATCATCTTTGTTTTCTTCGACTTCCTTTTATCTGCATCATCCCTACACCCCCTAACAATGATGTGGAGGGAGCATTAAAGACAACCACTGTGGTTCGATTACCTGCGCGGCATGGTTACACCAGCAATGTCTATGCTAAATTCAGTATGCTTTAGCCAGGTCAACAATGGAAGTTGTCACGGAGTGCAACCATGGTCTTACACAAAGATCAATGAGTTCAAAACTACAAAAAGAGGAAGAGCACCTATACAAGGTATTCACCAAGAACGGATACCCGCGCAATTTCATCAACAGATGCCTTAAGGAAAGACAATGAAATGAGGACATGCCACAACCCAAAGGACTAACCACACTACCATACATCAGGAGCATTACTGAACTGACAGCCAGACTGCTGCGACCACTAGGACTCATAACAGCACACAAACCAACAGCCACCCTCAGACAACAACTCACCAGAACGAAGGACCCGATACCCAGCATGAGCAAAACTAACGTAGTATACAAAATCCCATGCAAGGACTGCACAAAACACTACATAGGACAAACAGGAAGACAGCTAACAACCAGCATCCATGAACACCAACTAGCCACGAAACGACACAACCAGCTATCCCTAATAGCCATACACTCAGATGACAAACAACACAAATTCGATTGGGACAACACCACTATTATAGGGCAGGCCAAACAGAGAACAGCCAGGGAATTCCTAGAGGCATGGCACTCATCCACAAATTCTATCAACAGACACATCGACTTAGATTCTATATACCGGCCACTGCAGCGGACAACAACTGATAACCGGAAGCGGCAGATTCAAACCAGTATAAATGCCGGAGGAATCAGCACAGAAGCGCTTCACAGGAGGCTCCCAAGCACTGAAGATGTCACCTAGAAAGGGGACGAAACGTTTGCAACAAAAACTCCCAGCTCGGCGAACAGAACCACAACAAATAATTCCATTTTAAAGTAAACATTCATTTTTTTTTTATTTGTAGCGCTCACAGAGGAATTAATTTGACTTGTTTCTCGTAATACTGAACTACACTGACCAAAACAGTAGAATTGCTATTTTGTGCTGAATAGGTGAAAGCTTTGAAATCTAGCTTTTGACCTCTGCATGGGAAACATTAAAAATATCAGGTGAAACGTTTCACTCCAGTCCCAGTGTAGGTTTGCTAGGGTTAGTGGTTAGCACTGCTGCCTCACAGCGCCTGAGACCCGGGTTCAGTTCCCGACTCAGGCGACTGACTGTGTGGAGTTTGCACGTTCTCCCCGTGTCAGCGTGGGTTTCCTCCGGGTGCTCCGGTTTCCTCCCACAGTCCAAAGATGTGCGGGTTAGGTGAATTGGCCATGCTAAATTGCCCGTAGTGTTAGGTAAGGGGTAAATGTAGGGGTATGGGTGGGTTTCGCTTTGGCGGGTCGGTGTGGACTTGTTGGGCCGAAGGGCCTGTTTCCACACTGTGTAAATCTAATCTAATCTAATCCATTTGTTGGATAATTGTTCAAAAGATTAATCTCAATTTACCTCACTTCAGAAGGTGGATATTATTAGTTGTGGAGGTGGGTTTCGTTACAGGCTATTTTCAAACCAGTTTAATGATGAATGATATCATCATCAGAAACAAGCCGTGTTATCAAGAAATAAACCAGAAAATCTGGAAAAAGCTATGAAGGGCTAAATAAAGAAAACGGTTTGTTTGAGTTGTGATTTTAAAAAGCTGGCAGTGTCCTCTCTACTGTTCACCCTAATAAATACATGAGTATGTTTTTCAGCGAAATGTGTGGCAACATATCATCTCTAACGCATGACCTCCAGTTTACAAACAATGTTTCAGGACTGCTATTTGCAACTAACCTGAAATAGATATTGAGAACAAAACATAATTTTCTTTTATCTCTGGGAGTAACTAATAATTCAAAAGGTTTGTTTTGTATTCACTGAGCCTGCTTAATATTGTGCATCCTATTATCACCTCACCCTGCTCTCCATATTTTTGCACATCAGCCTTAAGTAAATGTTTACCTTCCTTATTAAACAGTCCAGTAAGTTTTGCGATCTGAACAGCCTGAAACACACTCGAACAGCTCTGACTGTGATTTATTTGTCTTTGGATTTACTTTTAGGCAGTTTGTTTCCAATTTAACAGGACAAATAGAATCTTATCAGAGTCTGAACAACATGTCCCACCGCGAATTGTCTGGCCGAATCATCTTCTATGCTTTTCATAAGCAGCATGGTGAGACTTTCGCTCGGCAGTTGCCAATTGAGGCAGATGTTTGCTTGTTAAACTCCTTGTTGACATCTCAAGCTGCCTAGGAGAAAGTGAGGACTGCAGATGCTGGAGATCAGAGTTGAAAATGTGTTGCTGGAAAAGCGCAGCAGGTCAGGCAGCATCCAAGGAGCAGGAGAGTCAACGTTTCGGGCATGAGCCCTCCTTCAGGAATGAGGAGGGTGTACCAAGCAGGCTAAGATAAAAGGTAGGGAGGAGGGACTTGGGGGAGGGGCGTTGGAAATGCCATAGGTGGAAGGAGGTTAGGTGAGAGTGATAGGCCGGAGAGGTCAGGAAGAAGATTGCAGGTTAGGAAGGTGGTGCTGAGTTCTAGGGTTGGGACGGAGACAAGGTGGGGGGAGGGGAAATGAGGAAACTGGAGAAATCTGAGTTCATCCCTTGTGGTTGGAGGGTTCCTAGGAGGAAGATGAGGCGCTCGTCCTCCAGCTGTTGTGTTGCTATGGTCTGGCGATGGAGGAGTCCAAGATGCATGTCCTTGATGGAGGGGGAGTTGAAGTGTTGAGCCACGTGGTGGTTGGGTTGGTCGGTCCGGGTGTCCCAGAAGTGTTGTCTGAAACTTTCCACAAGTAGACGGCCTGTCTCCCCAGTATAGAGGAGGCCACATCGGGTACAGCAGATGCAGTAAATGATGTGTGTGGAGGTGCAGGTGAATTTGTGATGGATATGGAAGGATCCCTTGGGGCCTTGGAGGGAAGTGAAGGGGGAGGTGTGGGCGCAAGTTTTGCATTTCTTGCGGTTGCAGGGGAAGGTGCCGGGAGTGGAGGTTGGGTTGGTGGGGGGTGTGGACCTGACAAGGGAGTCACAGAGGGAGTGGTTTTTTCGGAACGCTGATAGGGGAGGAGAGGGAAATATATCTCTGGTAGTGGGGTCCGTTTGAAGGTGACAGAAATGAGGACATATGATGTGATGTATATGGAGGTTGGTGGGGTGGTAGGTGAGGACCAGTGGGGTTCTGTCCTGGTGGCGATTGGAGGGGCGGGTCTCAAGGGCAGAGGAGCGGGAAGTGGAGGAGATGTGGTGGAGAGCATCGTCGATCACGTCTGGGGGGAAATTGCGGTCTTTGAAGAAGGAGGCTATTTGGATTGTTCGGTATTGGAACTGGTCCTCCTGGGAGCAGATGCGTCGGAGACGAAGGAATTGGGAATATGGGATGGAGTTTTTACAGGGGGCATGGTGGGAGGAGGTGTAGTCTAGGTAGCTGTGGGAGTTGGTCGGTTTATAGTAAATGTCTGTGTTGATTCGGTCGTCCGAGATAGAAATGGAGAGATCTAGGAAGGGGAAGGAGGAGTTTGAGACGGTCCAGGTAAATTTGAGGTTGGGGTGGAAGGTGTTGGTAAAGTGGGTGAACTGTTCAGCCTCCTCGTGGGAGCACGAGGTAGCGCCAATACAGTCATCGATGTAGCGCAGGAAAAGGTGGGGGGTGATGCCAGTGTAGCTGCGGAAGATGGACTATTCCACATAGCCTACAAAGAGGCAGGCCTAGCTGGGGCCCATGCGGGTGACCATGGCTACTCCTTTGGTTTGGAGGAAGTGGGAGGATTGGAAAGAGAAGTTGTTCAGGGTGAGGACCAGTTCAGTCAGTCGAAGGAGGGTGTCAGTGGAAGGGTACTGGTTGGTGCGGCGGGAAAGGAAGAAGTGGAGGGCTTTGAGTGCTTCGTGATGGGGGATGGAGGTGTACAGGGACTGGATGTCTATGGTGAAGATAAGGCATTGGGGACCGGGGAAGTGAAAATCATGGTGGAGGTGGAGGGCGTGGGTGGTGTCCTAAACGTTTGGACTAAAGGGGACAGGACCGTGTCGAGGTATGCTGCCTCATTAATATTCTGCTTCTGGTCTTGTCAGGGATAGGGGTGGGAATCTGTCCCTGTTGTGAGTATATGTGGTAACCAGTCAGGTCTAGGCTGGTACAAAGTGGATAAGTCACTCAAGGGCCTGGTCATAGTTATTCTGTTGGCTCTGATCACAGAAAATATGGGTGAAGGGGATGGAGTGTTGGAGAGGGAGAATGATAAGCGTAGGTGCATATTGTTGACTTGAGTGAAAACTTGTGAAATCTGTGAGATTGACCGAATGGATGTCAGTTAGGGGATGGTGATGGTTGGCGTCTCACTGGCACGTTTAGGCTGATGTTGTCTTCTTCCATTGCGAAGCAAAAGGATAGAATGCAATGACGACCAAAATGGCTGTGGCCTCATTGAATGGGCCATGGAAGTCAGCCGATTTGTGAGGGGGCAGGGCAGAGAGGCTGCAGCAATCAGTAGTCGTGAGGTTTTTACACGAGAAGGACATTGACCTAGTAGATCCCTGTTATTAGACAGGCATGGAGGATGCTTACTCCATGACTTCCTGTGGGTTGTGCTTTCCAGGCACAACCTCAGTTAGGGAACCCACTGAGAGTTTAACCCGCCCCCTTCACACACAGCTACCTGAATGGCAGGGAATGTTGAATGGCAGGTGCCTGGGTGCCAGGATGAACCAGTGTCGGATGCTTATTTTGCTACCCCTGCTCCAACATGCCGTAGAAAATGTTCAACACCTCCCCCCATATCTTGCATCTTGTTCATGTCCATGAATTGGCATGGTGGAGAGGGGATCAGAGCACTTGGGTCTTGTGGAGATACACGAAGAACCACATGAATGGTGAAAAACAAACCTTTACAATTTAATCGCCAAATATCTACAGCAGTGTTAATCAATCCACCCAAGTGACTTTGGTGCAATTTTTATTCCTGTTTTCCCTCACCCACACTGGCCTCCACAACCCACTAAAACCCCATGTGCTCACCCCTTCCGCAGGGGAAACAGAGAGAGTCTGCTCAGCAGCGATGCCCAGTTGAGGTTTGGCCAGGCAATCCCGGGGGGGCACTTGTGGTTTGGATGGGCCGAGCATGCTGAGGCTGTTGCCAGCAGCCAATGAACCCTGCAAGTTCTAATGTCCAAAGGTTTGCTGGGGGTGGGGGGCAGCTGTGTGGATGTGGAGAGTCTGTTGACCTTTACTTTATCCTGAGTGGAAACCATGGAAGGGTTTGTTTGCAGCTGTTAATCTGGCTGGGTTCCTCTGGCCCTTTGTGAGGATACAGCACATAGACTGGAAACACCGTATCTTGTGTCCCTACCACTGTGCCTTCGGTCTTGAGGTCTGTGGTAATCACAGTGTCATGCAAGTGTATATGTCTCTCCAGCCGACCTTGCAGGTGCTGGATCTGATCCTTCATGAGAGCTGCCATAGATAGAGTAATGCAGTCATGTCATGTAAATCGCTGGGCTGGTGCAGCTTCTGAGTAACGAAGGCCATTCCATCTCAAATACCCATCTGCCACCGCTGCTACACTTTGTGCATTTGAAGTAAGTCCCCCATCTCCAAAAAAAACCACTGAGTCCTCATCTGTTTCAGACTGAGCAGGTGCTGGTCTTTGGCAATCCTCCAAGTGTCAGTGACCTGGAGAAATTCTCCCTTGGCCGGCGGCAGAGTTATCACAGCGAGGTACTCCCCAAACTGCGAGCTCAAACCCTGTGAAACATGTCCACCTGACCAAGGTGCCCGTATATGAGCTGGTGGAGGGATGCCGGAGACTGTGCCTTGCCAGTGTTTCCTGTGAGGTGCCCTCGGGGTTGTTATTTGGACATGTGCACAGACATTGGGTGCATCTGCAGCACTCAACAGATGACAATGTGGCCAGTGATTTAGAAGGGATGTTTGATGCATTGCATGAACTGTCTGGTTAAGGCCAGAGTTGCAGTGGAATGCAGAAGCATGCCTGGCCTTTTAAGAAGCATTGTAGAGTGTGAGGACACAAATTGGCCAAACCCCAACCCGTTGCCTGCCTGACATTGTTGTGCCTTGGTATGGGATGCCACATTCTGGAATGACAACAATGAGGCAAATCCAGTCAGTCACAAGTGGGTGGAATGGCTATGTGTGCTGGTGTATGTGGAAGGTAGGTGGTGAGATGTACAGAGGGAGCAAGGATGCATTGCAATGGGGATGCAGGGTTGGTGCTGCAGGAGTATAGAGAGATAACTTGAGTGAGTGAGAGAAAGTGTTTCATGCAACACAGGGCAGTAAGAGCATGGCCTTGATGGGTGGCGTGTGTAGTAACAGGAACAGAGTGAGCTTGAAGTATCAGGTGAGCAGATGATGGCACCTACACTGGCAGAGCAGAGAAGATCACTTACCTTTCTTTCTTTCTGGTCTAGTTGTCTGCCCCCTCAACATGGCACTGACATGGGAGAACATCATCTGGTCGGACAGCCTTCTCTGACAATCCTCCAAAAGACGACTCCGCTTTGTTAAACCATCTTGTCAACCCAAACCTTCGGATCCCCATCAGAGAATCAGGGTGCCTACTTCCCCTTCTCCACCATCTCTTTGCCCCCAAGAATGAGGTAGGGCAGCTTTCAGATGCCAGTGCTGCTCCAGCTGTGCGATGGCACAGACACCAGCACTGCTGGTCTTTGGGCAGATGTCTGCTGGGTGATGAGCTCTTTTAGGGGGCAGTTTGGGGTAAGATGGGATGGAAATTAAACATGAGCGATGTCATGTTGAAATATGATGAAAGCTTGCTAGACCTTGTGGCAAGAATCCCTCTGGAGAAAACTCAACATTACCTGGACTTGGCCAATACAACATAATGTTCAGCCCAATGTCTTCATGTTTTGAATTTCCCTTTAGGCAAGAAGTGTCATTAACTATCTAACTAGTCATTTCATTATTTTCAACAATTTCCAAGGAATATAATGTAAATGTACCCCAACTTTTCAACATAATTCAGTTCTTTCATTCTAGATATTCTCCACTGACTTGCTAATGTGGGAACCCAAAATTTCATCGTTTCTTGCATTTCCATTGTATATCGTTGTGATTAATGACCGACATCTCAACAACTTTGATAAGAGCAAAATTCATTACTCTTTAGATTAGATTACTACTTACAGTGTGGAAACAGGCCCTTCGGCCCAACAAGTCCACACCGACCCGCCGAAGCGCAACCCACCCATACCCCTTACCTAATTGCTTACTACGGGCAATTTAGCATGGCCAATTCACCTGACCCGCACATCTTTGGACTGTGGGAGGAAACCGGAGCACCCGGAGGAAACCCACGCAGACACGGGAAGAACGTGCAAACTCCATATTGGACAGTGGCAGGAACCAGGCAGCAGTGAATCAGTAGTCAGTTTTAAACTGCATCTGATGATTTTTCTAAATTTGGAAATCATCATCCAACATAGAATATTGATTAACTGATGTTCATTGATTCTGCCAATGCCATTTCACTTGCTGTTACTTAATGGCTTATTTACCTGGATTGCTAACTGCTTTGGTTTCTTCCAGTTAGACTGCATTTTTAATCTGCTGTCCTTTTATTCAGAAATTAACTTATTAGAGTCATAGAGATGTACAGCGCAGTAACAGACCCTTCGGTCCAACTCATCCATGCTGACCAAATATCCTAAACTATCCCCATTTGCCAGCACTTGGCCCATATCCCTTTAAACCCTTCCTATTCATATACCCATCCAGGTACCTCTTAAATATTGTAATTACACCAGCCTCCACCACTTCCTCTGGCAACTCATTCCATACAGGCATCACTCTCCGTGTGATAAAGTTGCCCCTTAGTTCCCTTTTAAATTTTTCTTCTCTCACCTTAGACCTAGTTCTGGACTCCCCCACCCCAGGGAAAAAACCTTGTCTATTTGCCCTATCCATGCCCCACGTGATTTTATAAACCCCTCAGCCTCCACGCGCCAGGGAAAACAGCCCCAGCCTATTCAGCCTCTCCCTATAGCTCAAATCCTCCAACCCTGGCAACATTCTTGCAAAACTTTTCTGAACATTTTTTAAGATTCAAAACACCCTTCTGATAGGAAGGAGACCAGAATTGCATTATTTGGGAAAAAGGCCTCGCCAATCTATGTGTGACTCCACTTTCAAGGAGCTATGAACCTGCACTCCAAGGTGCCTTCGTACAGCAACACTCCCCAGGACATGACCGTTAAGCCTTCAAGTCCTGCCCTGATTTGCCTTTCCAAAATGCAACACCTCACATTTATCTAATTTAAACTCTTCAGCCCAATGGCCCATTTGATCAAGATCCCATTGTACTCTGAGGTAACCTTCTTCGCTGTCCACTATGCCCTCAATTTTGGTGTCATCTGCTAACTATACCTCCTGTGTTCACATCACATAAATGATGAAAAGGAGTGGACCCAGCACCAATCCTTGTGGCACACGTCTGGTCACAAGCCTCCAGTCTGAAAAACAATCCTCCACCACCATCCTCTATCTTTGCACCAGTTCTGTATCCAAATGGCTAGTTCTCCCTGTATCCCATGAGATCTAACCTTGATAGCCATTCTACCATGAGGAACATTGTTGAACACCTTACAGATCATGTCCGCCACTCTGCCTTCATCAATCCTCATTGTTACTTCTTCAAAAAACTCAAATCAAGTTTGTCATATTTACTATCCCTAATCGGTCCTTGCCTTTCCAAATACATGTAGATCCTAGTGATGTTTGAGAAGATTTATAGCTCAGGTTGATGATAAGTATGTAAGTTAGCTTGCTGAATCCAAATATTTGTTTTCAGACTTTCCGTCACCACACCTGGCAATACCACCAGTCAGGGTGTCTGGCGAAGCAACAGTGGCACATCCTGCCTCTGTTCATCGGCCTTGGTCTCCCAAGATTGCACACTGTAAAGTCACAATTTCAGTTTGCTACCCATTTCTGACTTTTCATAATATTTTTTTCTGTCCAATGTCCCCTCTCGTTTTGGACTTGCCGATCATTTTTTTTATAAAGGTTGCTGGGCTGGACTGCCCCTCACTGGTCCACTGCTTATGACTTCCTATCAATCTGGGCTCACTTATTTTCCTCCTATCTTCCAGTCGTGGTGTTTTCAAATTAAAAAAAAACAAGCGTTGGAGAAACTTAGTGGCTCTTGCAGCATGTGTAAAGAGAAAAACCATGAACATTTTGAGTGTTCTGAAGAATAGTCATATTAGTAATAGATTCCTTACAGTAAGGAAACAGGCCCTTTGGCCCAACAGGTCCACACTGACCCTCCGAAGAGTAGTCCACCCAGACCCATTCCCCTACCCTATATTTAACCCCTGACTCATGCACCTAACACTATAGGCCATTTAGCACAGCCAATTCACCTGACCTGCACATCTTTGGACTGTGGGAGGAAACCCACGCAGACACAGGGAGAAAGTTCCACACAGACAGTCGACCGAGGCAGGAATTGAACCCGGGTCCCTGGCGCTGTGAGGCAACAGTGCTAACCACTGAGCCATTCCAAGACGTAAAGCATTAACTCTTTCTCTCTCGATAGATGCTGCCAAACCTGTAGAATTTCCTCAAAATTTTCTCATTTTATTTAAACTTTTCCAGCACCTGCATTATTTTGATTTTATTTCGTTGTTTTGAAAAGCGACAGGGTCACGAACGCATATCTTTGATGGGTGTTTGAGGCTGTCACTCTACACACATGAAGAGGAACAGAGGAAAGTGTTTGTCACTGAGGAGGTCTTGCTGCTGGGTCTGAGAGGGTGAAGTGAGGTCACCTCTGCTGAGCCTAGGAGAAGGCAGACAGTGTGGAAACGTAGAAAATACTTTCAGGAGTAGGCCATTTGGCCCTTCAACTCTACTCTAATATTCCGTATGGTCATGGTTGATTGTCCAACTCTGTATCCCCACACCCTTTGATACCATTTAGGCTTAAGAACTATGCCTAAGTCCTTCTTGAAAACGTTCAATGTTTTGGCTTCAACCTGTCCAACTGAGCAGACATGAATGGAAGTGTCCAAGGAAGTGAGAAGCAGAGGTATAGTCCCTCCAAACTGGAGACAGTGCATTAAATTCATAAGATATAGGAACAGAATTGGGCCATTTGGCTTCGCCATTTGATTATGGCTGATGCATTCCTCACCAACATTTTCCTGCCTTCTCCCCATAATCCTTTGACCCATTACCAATTAAAACTGTCTAGTTGAAAAATAAAGAAGATGTGTCCTCAGGAGGGAGTGACAAGGAAGTGGAATGAAATTTTCAATTGCTAAGACCTACACTGTGACTTGCCAACATTCTGCCAACAATACACTTTGCAATTCCTCTCATCCAACCCAATACCCTCCCGTCTGTCTCTGCCCGTCTGTCTCTGCCCGTCTGTCTCTGCCCGTCTGTCTCTGCCCGTCTGTCTCTGCCCGTCTGTCTCTGCCCGTCTGTCTCCGCCCGTCTGTCTCCGCCTGCATTCATGCCTATCCTGTCACATCCAGGCCCACAGTGACCCTCTACAAACATTGTCCTTTCCTGCTGCACAAAGTGCAAATGTTGCCTCCTTGAGGCTGACACACACAATCGTACGGAGAGGAGGTGATTGGGAATATTGATGTTCTATGTTGATGTGTTCCTACCGGTTACCCTGGTGGGGAAGGATATGTGACCGCTTTCTCAATACAGATGCAGATGTCAACATTGACCCACTGAATACCTGACCGTCCTAACACACTGCTACTCTAATTGTTTCGATAGAGCTGATCCTCATCAATCGATCCCTGGTGTTGGTGGTCTCACCTCCTTAATGCTTGGCCTTTCCGTCCATTTCTTCTGCCTTATGGAGTGGCATGCTGATGAGTAGTGGGTTTGTGCTGCTGGTGTTGGAATCACTGTTCTCAGTGCTATTATTGTTCTTCGTCATATGTGGAAGTTAGATGCTGCTTTCATGTCTTGGTGAATATTCAGTGCAAGAAAGTCCAGCAAAAAAAAAGAGTGAAGTTAAAATGATTTTTTTTCAAAGGATAGGCAAGTTCCTTTCATGAAGGTACTCTGTGATCATAAACACTATAAATAGCAGTGTCTTACTTGGCTAGAGCTGTTCAGTTTGACTGATCAAAAGTTTCTTGGATTGCCTGGAGAAGCATTCCTCACATGTACATGTTCTTTGGTGCCCCTAGCAAGTTCAACTTTGAAGACGGGTTATCTGCTTGTTCAATCCCGAATTCTTGGTTAGAGGATCAGTTTCTTCTTTATTTACTTCAGAGGTGTTGGCATCACTGCCTGGACAATATTTATTATTGTCCATCCCTAATTACCCTTGAGAAAGTGGTGGTGAGCTGCCTTCTTGAACCGCTGCAGTCCAGATGGCATTAGGGATGGATTTCCAGGATTCCATCTCAGCAATACCGAAAGAAGTGGTGATATATTTCCAACTCAGGATGGTGAGCAGCTTGGAGGGCGAGTTGTCAGTGGTAGTGTTCCCATGTATCTGTTGCTTTTGTCCTTCTCGATGGAAGTTGTTGTGGATTTGGAGGTGCTGTCTCGGCATCTTTGTTGAATTCCTGCAGTGCATTTTGTAGATAATTATAGCCACTTGTGCTGAGCGTTGGTGATGGAGGGAGTGGATGTGGCGCCAGTCAAGAGCTGAAATGTTATTCGAATGGGTGAAGCTGCGCTGACCCTTCTAAAAGGGTTCCAACTTCGTTTCAAGCCCAGGTGATTCGGGAAGCAAGTCGGGTGATGTTGCAATGCTAAGTCATTGTTAGTTCCTCACGTATACCCAATCCCATGTCCTGAACAAGGGTCACTGGACCTGAAATGTTAATGCTGCTTTCTGTCCACAGATGCTGCAAGACTTGCTGATACTTTGCTGAAACTTCAGGTTTAGCTCTCAAACTCCTGTCATATTCCAGTGAAACGCCCCAACACTCTTTTTTCCCCCCCCCATGATATTTTTCTATCTGCCAATCAGAATGTTCTGTCAAATTACATCTTACACTATCTTGCATAAGACCACTTTTACAAGAATTCATTCTTGTAACGTGGTGTCACTGATACATTCTGTATTATTGGCCATCCTCCGTTCATATTGGGAACATAGTGGTGAGCTTTTTCTCTCGGATATAACAGAAGATATAATGGACAGATACAAATCACCACAAATACTGTGGGTTTGAAATCACATGTAGGTTAAACCAGTTAAGGGTATAGATTTCTAGTCTCTGAAGCCCATCATAACCAGATAGGTCAGTTGTTTTATTGTTACAAACACTGGTACTAGCTCTTTATTCCTGATTAGTAATTGAAGTTAAAATCCTTAGTTGCCATAGTGAGATTTGCACTCATGTCTCATCATCATCATAATTGATCATTAGACCAAGTTTCTGTATTATAGCTGCAGCAACATAATCAAAATACCTCAATGACCCCAGGCTTCCGAATCAAGTTTGTATTTATTTTGCCCTTAATAATGGATGACATTTTGCTCTTGATATTAAATCAGTAGTTGATAAAATATGGAGCTGGAAAAAGTGTGGTAGGTTACGCAGCATTAGAAGAGTAGGATAGCTGACATTTCTGGCAGGACCCTTCATCAGGACTGAATTAAATAACTGGCTCATTGATTTCTCCTTTTGTCATTTTTGAACAATGAAGTTAAATTTGCTACATTTTAACCTTGTTATTATGTATAAATCAAGTGACATTTTTTTAAAAAACTAGAATTTTTTGCACTTTTTTAACTTGCTTGGCTGAAAGTTTCTGGAGATTTGTCAAATTTGTTTGTTTAGTGCAACAGTTTACATTATTCAGGGTGGCATGGTGGCTTAGTGGTTAGCACTGCTGCTTCACAATGCCAGGGACCTGGCTTCAATTCCATCCTCGGGCAACTGTCTGTCTGTGTGGAGTTTGCACGTTCTCCCTGTGCCTGTGTGGGTTTCCTCCGGGTGCTGTGGTTTCCTCCCACAGTCCAAAGATGTGCAGGTCAGGTGGATTGGCCATGCTAAATCACTGTGTCCATGGAGGTGCAGGCTAGGTGGATAACTCTTGTGAAATGCAGGGTTTCAAGGATAGAATAGAGGGGTTGGTCTGGGTGGGATGCTCTTCAGAGGGTCAGTGTGGACTTGATGGATCAAATGGCCAGCTTCCAGATTGTAGAGTTTCTGTGATCAGCTGATTTGTTTTCTTTGTAATCTCTAGCCATCTCTGGACTTGAAACCTCCATTTCTACTGTGACAACTGAAGTCAAACATTAAATTAACAGTGTGCCTTGCTCTTATCTTCTATTATTGTTTAACCTAAATCTGATTTTGATGGGCCCCTTTTTTTATTTTATCTTTCTCCTTTCCTTGACATATTTTCCTGTTATCCTTGATAACGTGTCAGAGTTTGTTTTCATACTGCCTGTTATTATTTCTTATTTCCTTGATGCCTATTTGTTAGATCTTTAAATTGTTGTCCTTGTCATTTCTGTTTGTCCCCTGTAAGCTGTTGCATTTTATTGAATGATGGTTCCCAGTATTTCTTTGTCAACTCCAGCTACATCACCTAGAAGTATCTCTTTCAGGACTATATACCTGTTTTGTAATCCACAGATATCTTGTACAGATTCCACAGTTAGCCGTAGATAGGCAAACCTATTTGCCGAGTGCTTTTGCAATGTTTGCATTTGTTGATTGCCTTTACCTTACTAACACGGCAAGCTTGCGACTGAAGTTTTTTTTTGTTGTTTTAGTATTTGTAACAAAATCAGAAACTTCTTCTTTAAGCATGTTTGCTAACTTAGGAAATCTTGCAACTGGATTGTACATCTCGCAGTGTGTGTGTGAAACATGACAGCAGATGGGAGCTGGAAATATCCAAAACTGATTGAGACAGGAAAAGGTGACAGTGAGCTAGAAGTGAGAATAAAGAGGTGCCATCTACCATGATATTATGAGATGTGAGTCATAGTTCAAAGTGAGCACATTTTGAGTGGGCTGTTCTGCAAAGAACTGACCTTTCCACGACAGGGTGATGTGCTTTCCTAAAGTAAAAATATAGACCTACTTCTGTGTTCTGCCATTAGAATCATGAAACCAGCTGAAGATAGATTCAATAATCAGCTTGATATTGGTTTGAATAGAACCTATACTTTCTAGTTCTTCAATTTTCAACAGGAAATCTCTGCCATTCCTTCAACTCTTACCATCATCTTTTTCTAATAGTTTTAGCTAAGCTATTTAACTGTGATCTTCCTGTTTTGCTGCAAAACAAAGCTTTTCACTGTGCCTCAATACACATGACAATAAATTCAATCAGTTAAATAATAAATAAATATGAAGTTAAAAATCACACAACACCAGGTTGTAGTTCAACAGGTTTATTTGGAAGCACTAGCTTTTGGAGCGACGCTCCTTCATCACACAACCACCTGATGAAGGAGCAGCGCTCCGAAAGCTAGTGCTTCCAAATAAATCTGTTGGACTACAACCTGGTGTTGTGTGATTTTTAACTTTGTACACCCCAGTCCAACACCGGCATCTCCAACTAATAAATAAGTGTGGCTTTTCACTAATTTCACTCATATTTTGCTATATCTGTATATATCAGTTTTGTCCTTTTTTAGTGTGATTTAGATTGCTCCCATCAAAGTTCATGATTAAATATATAAACTGCACTAAACAAATATTTTTGAATTATTTATGTTCTATCAGATTTAACTGTCAAATAAGTCCCAGAGTTCTCTAACCTGGCTTTACAATACATGGCTCTTATAGAAATAACACTCATCACAATTGTTACCTTCAGGATCAGATACCTAGACTCATTGCTCCATTCTTGCTGTTACTTTCCAGGGCTGATTAGATCATGCTAAGTATCTTAGTAGAGGCTGAAGCTGTGCTTCAAACGTTAGTCAGTTTGAGCGAGATATAAAGTAACAATACAGATACTTTGCACTTTGTTAATACTGGCAGTCTTTGTGTGATTAACAATAAGTCTCATTGCTTTCACAGTCTCACCTTGTCAGGGAAAGCTATTCAACAGATTGGAAACAGGCCCTTCAGCCCAACCAGTCCACACTGACCCTCCGAAGAGCAACCCACTCAAACCCATTTCCCTCTGGCTAACGCACCTAACACTATGGGCAATTTAGCATGGCCAATTCACCTGACCCGCACATCTTTGGACTGTAGGAGGAAACCGGAGCACCCGGAGGAAACCCACGTAGACACTGGGAGAACGTGCAAACTCCACACAGACAGTCGCCCTAGGCTGGAATTGAACCTGGGACCCTGGTGCTGTGAGGCAGCAGTCCTTGTTTTTACCTAGCAGTGCTAACCACTGAACCACTTTTTCCTCAACTTAATTTTGTATATATTTCAATAATTAAATAAACCAAATACATCAATGTTCTCTTGATGTATTATTCTCTACACGGATTTTTTTTTCTCATGCAGTGTACTTGTAAATTTGCGTCTAAACTTTGTAATCATTGAATTTTGACAGCCTCTGCCACTGTTTGGAGGCCATAATTAAGGTTTTTTAAAAAAAAATACATTGTAACTTGATTTGCTTTTTTTTTTAAAGCTAAAAAAATCTCATTCTTCTAAAAATTTTATCCTTGCACAAAAAGATTTTTAAAAAGGCTTTGCTGACAGGGAGGTGAGGAGCCTGACGGATGTACTGTGTATTGTTTCAACTATTATAACATTGCACTCAAATAACACTATAGCTCATGTTTATGGTACCCAATGATATGTTTCAATGTAATTTACATTAGAGTGCTAAATTTGATAAGTAAAAATTTTGTAAATGCTTGTCTATGAGGAAAGTCTCATTTTAAGGGCAATGTCTATTTCTCACAAAGCAATCATTTATTTCTCATCATCTGGGAGTGAACTCTATGTGGTACAGTCCAGTCTCAAAACGAATTCTACTCCTTAGTTTATGGTATGGACATTTATTTTCTGGCCAATGTGAAAATGAGATTTGTTTCACATTTTCCTATTGATCAGTATCTTCCAATTCGTTTCTTTTGAGACTGTTTATAGGCTTGGGAAACTTGCTTTTTACATACAATTTGAGCTGTTCGGTTTTATGTGTTTCATGGTTGTGTAAATTCTTAACACAGTGCTTCATTTCCAGTGTAACCACATCTTAAAATTTGAATGTGAGCATGACCCCAAATGCCAACAAATGCAGCAATAAAGGGGCATTGTCACTTTTTAATAATTATAAACTGAATGTTGCCATTGCCACTGGACTAGTAATCCAGAGGCTCAGGATAATACTCTGGGGACGCAGCCTACTACAGCAGCTGGTAAAGTTTAAATTCAAAAGAAATCTGAAATAAAAATCTGCTCTTGATACTCATCATGAAGCTATCAAAGATCGTCATAAAAACATATGCAGATAACTGGTTCATGCCACACTTGCCTTCATTGGTCAGAGCATTGTGTATAAGAGTTGGGACTAGGAGAAAGTGAGGACTGCAGATGCTGGAGAAGCTGGTCAGGCAGCATCCGAGAAGCAGGAGAATCAACAATTCGGGCAAAATCCCTTCATCAGGAATGAGGCTTGTAGGCCGGGGGTGGGGGAGCTGAGAGATAAATGGGAGAGGGGTGAGGCTGGGGAGAAGGTAGCTGGGAATGTGATAGGTGGATGAAGTTGTGGGTGAAGGTGATTGATCAGAGCGGAGAATGGAGCAGATAGGTGGGAAGGAAGATGTAGGACAGTTCAAGAGGGTGGTGTCGAGTTTGAGGCTTAGGACTGGGATAAGGTGGGGGGGGGGCGGGGGGAAGGGGAGATGAGGTGAAATCCACATTGATCCTGTGTGGTTGCAGGTTGACACGAGTTATCTACTGTATCCGTTGCGCCCGATGTGGTCTCCTCTATAACGGGGAGACAGACCGCCTTGCTGATTGTTTCAGAGAATACCTCTGGGACACCCACACCAACCAACCCCACCATCCCATGGCTGAGCACTTCAGTACACCCTCCCACTCCACTAAGGACGTGCAGGTTCTAGGTTTCCTCCATCGCCAAACCCTCACTACCAGACGCCTGGAGGAAGAACTCCTCAACTCCCACATTGGGACCGTCCAACCACATGGGATCAATGTGGATTTCACCGGTTTCCTGATTTCCCCTGCCCCCCCACCTTATCCCAGTTCCAAACCTCCAATTCAGCATCATTCTCTTGACCTGTCCATCTTCTTTCCCATTTATCTGCTCCACCCTTTTCTCAGACCTATCACTTTCACACCTGCCGTCATCTACCTATCACATTCTCAGCTACCTCCCCAAAACCCCTCCCCCTCCCCAGGAGGGCTGTTTTTCAGACTAGAGACTTGTGACCAGTGGAGCACCACAAGGATCAGTGCTGGGTCCACTACTTTTCGTCATTTACATAAGTGATTTGGATGTGAACATTGTGGGTATAGTTAGTAAGTTTGCAGGTGACACCAAAATTTAAAGTGTAGTGGACAGCGAAGAAGATTACCTCAGACTACAACAGGATCTTGATCAGATGGGCCAATGGGCTGAGGAGTGGCAGATGGAGTTTAATTTAGATAAATGCGAGGTGCTGCATTTTGGGAAAACAATTCTTAGCAGGACTTCTACACTTAAAGATAAGGTCCTAGGGAATGTTGCTGAACCAAGAGATTTTGGAGTGCAGGTTCTATTCTCCTTGAAAGTAGAGTCTCAGATAGATAGGATAGTGAATAAGGCGTTTGGTATGCTTTCCTTTATTGGTCAGAGTATTGAGTACAGGAGTTGGGAGGTCATGTTGTGGCTATACTGGACATTGGTTAGGCCACTGTTGGAATATTGCGTGCAATTCTGGTCTCCTTCCTATTGGCAAGATGTTGTGAAACTTGAAAGGGTTCAGAAAAGATTTACAAGGATGTTGCCAGGGTTGGAGGATTTGAACTATAGGGAGAGGCTGAATAGACTGGGGCTGTTTTCCCTGGAGCATCGGACGCTGAGTGGTGACCTTATAGAGGTTTATAAAATCATGAGGGGCATAGATAGGATAAAAGTCAAAGTCTTTTTCCTGTGGTGCGGAAGTCCAGAGCTAGATGGCACAAGTTTAGGGTGAGAGGGCAAAGATATAAAAGAGACCTAAGGGGCAACTGTTTCATGCAGAGTGTGGTATGTGTATGGAATGAGCTGCCAGAGGAAGTGGTAGAGGCTGGTACAACTGGAATATTTAAAAGGCATTAGGATGGTTATATGAATAGGAAGGGTTTAGAGAGATATGGGCTGGGTGCTGGCGAATGGGACTAGATTAGGTTGGGATATCTGGTCAGCATGGATAAGTTGGACCGAAGGGCCTGTTTCTGTGCTGTGCATCTCTATGGCTCTAAGTAACAAGCTGGAAAGAGAAAGGGAAACAGTAGATCTAATATTACTAGATTTTCAGAAGACATTTGATAAGGTACGTACATTAGGCTACTTAAGAACCCATGATGATGGAGTTAGTACATTAATTTCGATAGAGAATTGGCCAACTAATATAAGACAGAATTAAGATAAGGTGGGGGGCATTTCCCAGATAGTAACCTGTAAACTAGTTGACTTCCAGATGGGTATGTGCTAGGACTATAATCATTTACAACATATATTAAGGACATGGATTTTTAAAATGAATGTTTCATCTGCACATGTGTGAAAAAAAAACAAAAGTAGTTGCAAGGCAAGTGATGAAGATTGCCCAGAGTCTCCAGTAGATACATTATGGGCGGCACGGTGGCACAGTGGTTAGCACTGCTGCCTCACATCGCCAGGGACCTGGGTTCAATTCCCGCCTCAGGCGACTGACTGTGTGGAGTTTGCACGTTCTCCCCGTGTCTGTGTGGGTTTCCTCCGGGTGCTCCGGTTTCCTCCCACAGTCACAAAGATGTGCGGGTCAGGTGAATTGGCCATGCTAAATTGCCCGTAGTGTTAGGTAAGGGGTATATGTAGGGGTATGGGTGGATTGCGCTTCGGCGGGTCGGTGAGGACTTGTTGGGCCGAAGGGCCTGTTTCCACACTGTAAGTAATCTAATCTAAAAAAAAAATAAACAGGTTGTGAGCAAGCAACACTTGGTGGATGGAATTTAATGTGGAAAAATGTGGGGTTATACACTTAGCAGGAAGAAGCGAGGTTAGCAAGTCTTGAGAAGATTTGTAGCTCAGATTGAGGTTCTAGATGTAAGTTTGCACATTGAGCTGTAAGGTTTGTTTTCAGATATTTCGTCACCATACTAGGTAACATCTTCAGTGAGTCTCTGGTGAAGCGCTGGTGTTAGTGACCAATTTCTATGCATGTGTTTATGTTGAAATGAACCAAAACCAACCCAAGGAAGCCTTAACACATAAATAGAAAGCAGGTCCTAAAACCAGCGCTTCACCAGGCTCACTGATGATGTTGGCTGAAAATGTGTTGCTGGAAAAGCGCAGCAGGTCAGGCAGTATCCAAGGAGCAGGACGTTTCGGGCATGAGCCCTTCAGGAATTGTAGAGGGAGGAAGAGAGCTTCTTCAAGGAAGGCATCCTTGCAAGAGGATTTGCAGTACGTTAAAATCTTCTAGGAGAAAGTGAGGACTGCAGATGCTGGAGATCAGAGGAGAAAATGAGGATGCTGGAGATCAGCACTGATGATGTTACCTGGTATGGTGACAAAATGTCTGAGAACAAACCCTCCAGCTCAGGGAGCAAGCCTGCATCCAGAATAGAGATGCTGAAGGGTGTTTAAATGGTGAAAGACTGCAAAAAGCTAATCCTAAAGGACTTGGGAGTCCTCACCCATGTATCAGAAAAAGCTAGTTTTCAAGTCCAGCTCAGTTTTTGTTTTTGTCAATTATAATCCATTGATAGTGGGGTATTCAACAATGTAATTGCAGTTGAATGTCAAGGACATGATTGGATTCTTTGTTGTTGGAGGTAGTCATCAGCATTAGAGTGGCGCAAATGTAACTTGCCAGTTATCAGCCCAAGGCTGAAAGTTGTCCAGGTTTTGCTGCATATATGAATGTATATACTCCACAACCAGCTGATGAAGGAGCAGCACTCAGAAAGCTCGTGCTTCCAATTAAACCAGTTGGTCTATAACCTGATGTTTTTGTGGTTTTTAACTTTGCTGTGTATAGGTTGCTTCAGTATCTGAGGAGTCAGGTATGGTGCTGAATATTGTACAATCCTCACATTTGACTTTATGATGGAGGGAAGGGATTGATACAGCAGGTAATAGAGAAAGCAAATAGAATGTTGGCCTTTATTTAAAAAGGAATGGAGTATAAAAGTTAGGGAGGGTTTTTCTAAAACTATACAAAGCACTAAGCCGATCACAGTTGGAAAACTGTGAACACTCTTTTTTTGGGCCATTTATCTACAGAAAGTTGAACAGGTATTGGAAGCAGTCCAGAGAAAGTTAACTCGACTGATATCTTGATTTGGAGATGCCGGTGTTGGACTGAGGTGTACAAAGTCAAAAATCACACAACACCAGGTTATAGTCCAACAGGTTTATTTGGAAACACTAGCTTTTGGAGCGCTGCTCCTTCATCAGGTGGTTGTGGAGTATTCGGTCCTTTAAGGTTCTTACACTCCACAACCACCTGATGAAGGAGCAGCGCTCCGAAAGCTAGTGCTTCCAAATAAACCTGTTGGACTGTAACCTGGCGTTGTGTGATTTTTAACTTTGACTGATATCTGGTGTGGAAGGACTGTTGTGAGGAGAGGTTGAGTAGATTGGTCTTGAGCATGATGGAATACAGAGGAATGAGAGGTGACTGTTGAAATATGCACAATTCTTTGGGTACTTGACAGGGTAGATGTGGAGAAGATGTTTCCCCTTGTGGGAGAATCTTGGACAGGAGGGCATAATCTCAGAATTATGGGTTGTATCTTTAAAGAAATTTCTTCTCCCAGAGTGTTATGAATCTATGGAATTTGTTCCTGTTGGGCCTGGTCATTAAAAATCTATCTTGGCCTTGAATATACCTTATTCAGTCAGGGAATCGATGGTAATAGGGTAAAGGCAAGAAAGCTGAAGATGATCAGATCAGGTATGGCAGAACATTCTCGATGGACTAAATGGCCTACCCCTGCTCCGGCATCTTCATAGTCTTATGGGATATTTCCCTGATTGTTGGATCTGGAACCACAGGATACAGATTCAGGTTAAGTAGGGGCCATTGATGATGGAAATGAGTCTTCACTTGGAGTGTGTGAAACCTATGGATATCTTGACCAGAGACCTGTGGAAACTGAGCCATTGAGTAAGTTTAAGATAGAGATTTCTAGTTAGTATTGACATCGGGGAATCTGGGAAAAGCACAGGGATATGGTGTTGGTGGCAGATGATCAACCGTGATTCAGTATGGCACTATAGGTTTTAGGGTCTGAATGGCCTACTTCTGCACCTCTATTCCAATGTGGAGACCTGCTCTTCCTAGCCCGACACAATGCACACACTCACTCTCTCACTCCCACATCCATGATGCACTGTCTCTCTCTACCTCACGTGCACCCTCTCACATACACCAGCAGATTCACACACGCCTACACACACATGCGCACACACAGATCTACATCACACCCTATCACACATCCCGTGAATCCAAGCACATGTCCCTTCACAAACACACGCACAGACATCCTCAGATCCATGCACAGATTCTTCATACACACTGACCCTCGTGCACATGCACACTGCCTTACCCATGCTCCCTGTCTCGCTCCCTCACACACTCCCTCTCTCGCTTCCTCTCTTGCTTCTTTTCTCACTCCCTCACACACACCTTCACCAGTTCTCTCTCGCTTGATCACTCATGCACACGCTCCTCTCTCTCTCTCTCTCTCTCTTTCTCTCTCTCTCTCTCTCTCTCTCCATTCACACACTCACTCATGCACCTGCATTGTTACACACACACACACACACACACACCCACTTGTGCATGCACTCTCACACCCACATACATCACTTTACGAATATACACCCCCTCCTCTCCTCCCCTCCCATCCCCCAAACATACATACACACAGACTAATCCTCCAACACAGGCACCCACCCATGCTGAGGTAGCCAGATGACAGGTGCAGCAACTCCGACAACACAAAGCCAACCTGAACCCGAAACTGTGTGTAGCTGTGGCCCTGCGTGGCATGTTATAAATGGTCTTGAGGAACGAGAGGGAGAGTCGAACAGGGCACTACTGTGACTGGATACCTCCAGCACCTCTATGATAACGTTGGGCATCTTTTGAATCTTGGAATTCCATTCACTGTTCCTGCAACACTAATCAGAATCACATTCCACTGTTTGGGGGCCACTGGCTTAACCTATGCTTCAGTTGTGCCCATTGTATGTGGAAATGTTTGGGCTGTACAAATACAACTTCTGGCTGGGGATGAGCAAGTACTTCATGTCTGCCATTTCTTTCTGATTGGAATCGAATGCCTCAAAATTCAATATTGATTTTCTCATTTACAGAATCAAGTGGGCGTGAAATTAGAACCTTGCAACTGAGAGCAAGTCAGTGGTCTGTCCCTTTTTTCATTTGTTTTTCCATTGAATTTAGTGGGGCAGAAAATCAGATTGGTGGAGCCTTGGCCTGTTGATTTGCAATTGCTTGATTTACTTGACCAATAAAGACCAACCTCTTCCACCAAAGAGCAAAGCAGTTATAACTACACCTCTGGTAGAAAAACAAGTGAATTTACTCATTCATACTTATTCATGCCTCAGGTTTAATATGTGTCGACGCGGGGGTGCCGGTGTTGGACTGGGGTGGACAAAGTCAGAAATCACACGACACCAGGTTATCGTCGTACAGGTTTATCGGAAATCATACGTTTTTGGAGCACAGCCCCTTCATCAAGTGAACTGAGAGGGAAGCAGACTGAACACAGAATTTATAGGCAGTGAGGTCAAAAGATCATAAAATGGTTTGAGAGGAGTGTTGAGTAACAAATCTGTGCAGGTGACCAGTGGTGTTAGACAGTGTAAGTGTTAATAGATGAATATAAGGGATGACCTATAATCAAGAGTAAATGAGGCAGAGAGAGAATATTTTAAAAAAGTTAAAAATAAAGTGGTGCTGAGAGACCAAGCCAAGGTGACCAGAATAAAATGAAACAAAAACAGAAACCGCTGGAAAAGCGCAGCAGGTCCAACAGCGTCTGTGAAGGAAAACCTGAGGAGGAGTCACCGGACCTGAAATATGAACTCTGATTTTTCTGCACAGATGCTGCCAGACCTGCTGAGCCTCTGGCAGCGACCCCTGCCCATGCTCCTGATGCACAGCATCCGCAGTTCCTTTCGGTTTTCATTTGACTGGAATGACATGAGAGGTAGAAGGGCCACGTGCCGAGACTCTCACCAATACAATAAGTCATCCAAAACTGCGACAAATTAATTAAAGTAGAGAGCTCATAACAATTTATCAAGGTGATGGTGTCAAATGGGAGCGTGAGGGAGGTTTTTACAAATATAGAACAGTGTGGTGAGGTCATACATAACGCGACATGAACCCATGATCATGGTTGAGGCCATCTTCATGGGTATGGAACTTGGCTATCAGTTTCTGCTTGGCGCTTCTGTGTTGTCGTGTATCTTGAAGGATGCTAACCCAAAGATGAGAAGTTGATTGGCCTTCACCACTAGTTTTCCATCACAGATGCTGCTGGATCTGCTAGGCTTTTCCAGCAGTTTCTGTTTTCGTTCCATGTTATTTCAGTTGTTTGGTTTGCCACCTTTTATTTTTTGATGTTTTGTAATTATCTCTCCACATCATTTAATCAGGTTATTGGTCATCCCTTCGGTTAGTATTCAGCTGTTGACACTTTACTCACACTGACCAACACTCTTGGTCTCCTGCAGAGATTTACAATTCGACACTCCTCTTACATAATTTGTATGATCTTTTGATCTCTCTGCCCATAAATTCTGAGTTTTGCGTGCTTCCCTCTCACTTCATCGGATGGAGGGACTACACTCCAATAGTTTTGCGATTTCAAATAAACCCGTTCGACTATAACCTGGTGTCATGTGACTTCTGACTTAATATGTGTTGAAGTCTTGGTTTCGTTCACCAAACGTTTTGCTGCCTCACTTGGTGAGATCATCAGTGTAGCCTCGATAAGGTGTTGGTGGTCTGTCCCACCTGGTACTTGTATGTCTCTGTTTGTTGGTACTTCCTGTTCTGTATCGGAGTGGTTTGTATGTGGGGTCCAGTCCAATGTGTCTGTTGATCTGGTTGGAGTACCAGGCTTCAAGGAATTCTTTGACGAATGAGAGGCTTGGCTGTGCTGGGAACAACCCATAAAAAGCGATATCTCTGGGTGTATGGGCAAGTAATCCACATCGAGGAGGGTGATCGTGTTCTGAAATTGTTAAGCTCCATCTTGAGTCCTGAAGGCTGTATGGTATCTAGGGAGAAGACAAGGTGTTATTCCTCCAGCTTACAGTGCACTTCGTTGCAACACAAACAGGCCTAGATAAAATGTTGGCTTGGATTCACCGTGATGAGTTAAAATGGCAAGCAACTAGAAGTAATAATAAGTATTCCAAAGCTGTAACAGATTAGTTGTGGTATAGAGATCATAACAATTTAGTCACTTTTACAGACAGAGCATTTTCTGTAAAGGACTCACCCAGTCCATTATCTCATTTCCCAGCAAATCGAGCAGAGACTGCGGTGCCAGAGTGGGACTCCTAAACTGTGCCAGGCAGTGCTTAATGTAGAGATGATCACCCCGTGGCACAAGCCTTCATATTGTGAGACAGAAGACTGCCACAGAATTAACCCAATGGAATTATGATTTGTTATATTAAGTGGTGGTAATAACAGAGGTTTTGGGCATTGCATTCGAGGAAGCATAGAAAGTATGGATGCATTCAGAGTAGCTAAACCCAATGTCGTCAATATTTACCATAAGAAAATTTAGTTAGATCACCAATAACATCAAAGTGTCATTCTGAATTTCTGTTTTATAGGTTCATTTGGAAAGATTGGACTAGCATGTTACCTTTTAAATTTCTTTCAACCTTTTTTTTTAAAGGCTTTTCATATGTGTCACAGTTCACTTATGTCATGCTTATTCTGTGGAGATTTTACCACGTGTTGTTGTCGTCATATTTCCTTGTGGTTATGGTGTTTTCTGCTTTTACTTCTCTCTGAATGAGTTGCCCATGCTTGGTCTCCAAGGTAGGCAACATATTGCCTAGTTACATTCCAGCTGCATCTCCAGCTCAGCAGTTAGATGAGCTCACCTCACAGTTGTCGGTTGGATTTTTTTTGTTTTTAACACTTTTAAAAACAAATAGTTCATTTTAATGTTTTTCTCAAGACCATTTCCCGTCTTTGCTACCCTCGAGCACTGTTCTTGTTCTTGGTTCCATCAACACCCACTCCTTTCTACCTTCTCACCTCCTTGTTATATTCACCTGTTCCAACTGTCAAAAGAGCTATCACTGCCAGATTTTCCAACCTCCATTCCGTTCACCATCCAATAAGACTGAGAGATCTCAGGCTGCCCTTTTAACTTCTCCATTTTGTCAAAGAGACCTTGAGATAGTATCCTACTGCCATACTATTCCAGACTGAACCAAACTCTCAGCTCTGCAGTACTGTTAAATTGCAGAATTGTCCAGAATTCATATCCAATCTCAGGGTACCTGCTCCTCAAGAGACTACTTCATTGAACCTAAGGGCCTGTCTCTTCCCTTACGTTAAAACCACAACTACTCCATTGAGGAACAACAGTGGAGATCTCTTTCCAATTCTTCCAAACTAAGACAACTTTGTGTTCCTGTTCCAAAATGTCTATCTCTGATTTGTTGCAGGGCTCCAGCAAGCCTCAATGCAAGCTGGAGGAACAATGTATCTTCTTCTACTCAGGTACCTTACAGCCTTCAGGACCCAACATTGAATTGAACAATTTCAGAGCATGAACATTCTCCTCTAAACCTACACCTCTGTCTTGTCTTGTGTGGGTTACCTCTTGCACAGCCAACCATTTTCAAACACGCACACTTCCTATTAGCACCCTACCTAACATTCATCTCTCTTGGCTTATTGTCAGCCACCTTATAGTTTGTCAATCCAGTTTTCACTTTCATTCTTGGTCTTGTTGCCATGTACTCTACACATACCACCACCCCATCATTGCACAATATTGACCTTTCCTGACCATTTCCAGTTCTGAAGACAAATCACTGCACCTGAAATGTTAAATCTGTTTTCTCTCATCAGATACTACCAGACCTGCTGAGTTTCTCCAGCGCTTTCTGTTTTTGTTATTTTTCTATGTATCCTGTTGGTTAGAAACCATTTCAGTCACAAAGCCAAAGGACCCAGAATATTGCTCAATTAAAACCACGATGCACCATTTTGAAAGAAAATCTTAATTAAATTATATTTTTACTCCTTTTGCCTTTTACTCCAATTAAACTCTGTAGACGTCACTAAAACACTCAGCTTCTCCTATTTATTTTCATTTACTTTTTTTTGTTAATTCACTTGGATATTTCCTTATCAAGGACAAATGGAAGGAACTAAGAAATCTAGCTGACTTTAGCTTTATAATAAAATTTGGATACAGAGTGATGCTGTTAAGATCAAATCCTTGATAATTTCAGTATTTTCAACTCCCACTACTCTTAAAGAGAGCCTTGTTAAAAATTTCATTCAAATATTCCACAGGTACAGACTGCTCAGTTTGAACACTGCTTACCATTTGTCCAGTGTATCAAAAAGAGTTTACATGTCATAAATAGTGCTTCTCAAACCAGCAGTGTTTTTATATAAATGAAAATTACCTGTCAGATTATGAATCATTTATCATTGTGTTTATGTGCAGTTTTCAAAAACAGAGTATCATGAGATTTTTCATGAATTTTGGCATTTTCAGATCTTTACCTTTGTTCATGGATGCACTATATATACCTGCCTAAGGTGTTTTTTTTTGTGTGTGCAAGAATCTGGATAGTTCGCTTTTTGTCACATTTCCATATGAGATCTGCATATCAAAATTCACTGGATGACAGCAGCAGACATTTTGCTCACACTGTTTATTGAGAACAAATTATGTCTGCACAGGTTCCAATCTAAACATGTTTCTGACAGTGTGCCTCTACTACCCGTGAGCTATTAAATGCAGCACTTATGTTTTTAGCAGCTATAATCTAAGCAAAAGAGGTGGCAGATCCAATCAGCACGTCAGTATATTTGTCTTCATGATTTCTCTAGATGATTTGCCTCAAACAATGAGTCTTTCACGTCTGGGGCTGATCTGTCCCCAGGTACACTGGCAGCAATCCCCATTGTGAATGAGGAGAACTTGTCTATCACTGTTCGATGCAATGGATATGCCAATAGAGAAAGCTCAAATTGAAGGAGAAAATGATGCTCAAGAATGACCGTATGAAGTAAATAGCATTACGCATGGGTATGCTGTTCTATAGATTTATAACTTTATTTAATCAGAGGAAGGTGAGTGCATTTAATTGGGGTGCTATAATTTTACTAAGTTCTTGAACTGATGATCCAGATTGCCAGACTAATAATTCGGAGAATTGTGTTCAGCTTGAAATTCGTAGACTCAGACTTGAAAAGCTAAATGAAGTACAAAAAACAATAGAGAAAAGGTTAATGGAAAGTTGAACTTAATCTCACTGGGGATAAAATATGAGGGAGCTATATTTTGGTTAGATCCTACCTGGAGTACTTCATTCAATTTTGGACACAATACCTTTGGAATGGAAAAGTACTTGGTCATTTGAAGAATCGCCACAATTATATCATTGCAGTCATAGACATACACACCACAGAATGAGAAGCTTCAGTCCAATCGTCTATTCCGACCAGATATCCCAACCCAATCTAGTCCCACCTGCCAGCACCGGCCCATATCCCTCCAAACCCTTCCTATTCATATACCCATCCAGATGCTTTTTAAATGTTGCAATCGTACCAGCCTGCACCACATCCTCTGGTAGCTCATTCCATACACATACCACACTCTGTGAAAAAGTTGCCCCTTAGGTCTCTTTTATATCTTTCCCCTCTCACCCTAAACCTATGCCCTCTAGTTCTGGACTCTCCCACCACAGGGAAGTGACTTTGTCTATTTACCCTATCCTCATGATCTTATAGACCTCCATAAGATCACCCCTCAGCCTCCGATGCTCCAGGGAAAACAGCCATAGCTTAATCAATCTCTCCCTATAGCTCAAATCCTCCAACCGTGGCAACTTCCTTGTAAATCTTTTCATTGAGGACAGGAATTTTGGAAATCCGATAGATGTTTTTAATACGATGCAAATATTTGTTGGGACACATATGGATAAGCTACTTCCTCCTGTCGAGGGAAATGGGAATGCTGAGTGTTGAGTTCAATCACACTCCATGTTCAGTATGCAAGGCCTGGGTGCAACACACAATGTGCCAAATGAGTGTTTGGAGAAGTCATAAATGCTCTTGAAGGGTAAATAAGGTGTGTAGACTCGTTACGCATCAAATTACTTAAATCGACAGCACTTTAGACTGTGGAAAATTGATTTGTTTTAGTTGTGAGATAAATGTGTTTTAAACATTTCAACAGCTGTTTACCAACATGACTGTCATTATAGCATTATTAATGCTTTGATTCTTTCCATCTATCATCGTCATCCATCAAAGGAGGGGGCAGGGGACTTGTAAGTTCACACATTGATTGAAGGCTTCAGAAGGTTATTGAAGAATTAACTGGTTTTGTAGTTTAATATGACAAATGTGTTTCAATATGGGATTATGATAGGACTTAAGTGTTTTGAATGGACTTTCATGAATGAGGTTTTTTTACATTATGAACTTTGTGGTAAATATTTCATCTCAGCCTGACTCCAGACACTGAGTGAGTTCAGATGAAAGGTGTAAGGGCAAAGGATGATGGATTGGCACCAAGTTGACGAAAAGAACCAGGTGTATGGGTAGGAGACATGTAGAGTATGATGGGACATTTGAGCCGAGTGGGAGTGGGAGGGGTTGATGTGGAGGTTATATGGGGCCATTGGAGTGGATCGATAGGAATGGGTTAGTATGAGGTGACCTATATATGACCAGGGAAATGGGTGGATGGTGTGAAGGGAAATACAAATCCATCATGCATGCATTCACGTAGGGAGTGAAGACCTTGTCTTTGAGGGCATGATTGCTCGAGGTGGATGCAGTGAGCTGTGAAATTTCCTGGCTCCTGCTACTAAACACTGGAGAAAATAGTGTGATAACCAGCAAACAAAAGAAGGACAGCTTAGGAGATGAGTAGTATTTAGGAGCTAGGCTATCAATAATATATTGCATTTATTATGCATGGGGTTGATTTTACAACAACATATAAATAGCGTTTGCACCACTCTTCAGGGAGAGGGAAGAAGCTGACTACTTGTACACGTGCTTAACTTGTGTAATAAGTAATTAGATGTTGAATGATCAATTCTTAATGTTTTGTCATATTAACCGTTTATTGCAAACTTTGCTTTGCAATTGTTCATATTTAATTTGAAATGATTAAAACTTAAGAGCAAGAATTCATTTTAAAGCAATAATCTAAAGCCACATGAAAAAGGGTTTGCATGCTAACATACCATGTGCTTTGGGTAAACGAATAAAGAGATTTTCTTGTGGCCATAAGAAGCATCTCTTCTGATTTTTTTTTCATTTATCTTAATTCTAGAAAGAAATATTATTCTAAACAATAAACTGTGCCTGAGTGAGATTCCATTCAATATTTTAATATCGAGCCATAGTCATAGGGATGTACAGAATGGAAACAGACCCCTCGGTCCAACTTGTCCATGCCAACCAGATATCCTAAATTAATCCAGTCCCATTTGCCAGCACTTGCCTATATCTCTTTAAACCTTTCCTATTCATATATCCATCCAGATGCCTTTTTAAATGTTGCTATTGTACCAGCCTCCGCCACTTCCTCTGGCAGCTCATTCCATACAAGCATCACCTTCTGTGTGAAAAAGTTGCCCATTCAGTCCCTTTTAAATCTTTCCCCTCTCACCTTAAACCTATGCCCTCTAGTTCTGGGCTCCCACATCCCGTGAAAAAGACCTTGGCTATTCACCCTATCCATGCCCCTATAAGGTCACCCCTCAGGCTCTGATGCTCCAGGGAAAATAGCCCCATCCTATTCAACCTCTCCCTCGAGCTCAAACCCTCCAACCCTGGCAAATCTTTTCTGAACCCTTTCAAGTTTCCTATATAGCAGTTTTGTAATTGGGTATTGGAATTAATTTTGGATGGATTTAATATAGACCCTAAGTTGCTATGTTAAGAACGGAGACTCATTCTTCCATTTTAAAATTCTTCCATTAAAACATGTTGTACTGATGCATGTTGTTTTCACGGGATGTGGAAATAAGAATACATTCTTAGCCACTGGCACAATGCTTTTCAGAAGCTGATCAAGGTTTCTTAAACAGCCCCATTCAAACCTGCAGCTGTTACCATGTAGAAGGAGAAGGACAACAAATTGTTACAGGACCATTAAATCAAAGAACCAGGCAATGTTGGGGGAACAAAAAAATGCTGGTGATCACAATGGATCAGGTAGCATCCATGGAGAGAGAGCAAGTTAATGATTCAAGACCAAATGACTCTTCATCAGAGTAGACTTAAAACGTGGAGGGGGCATCATTTGTACAGTGGGTGGAGGGGGGAGGTGAGGTGAGGTAGAGTGCTGGGGGAGATAGGATGTTGATAGTTCAGATTGTGGGCGGCACAGTGGTTAGCACTGCTGCCTCACAGCGCCAGGGACCCGGGTTCAATTCCCGACTCAGGCGACTGTCTGTGCGGAGTTTGCACATTCTCCCCGGGTTTGCCTGGGTTTCCTCCGGGTGCACCGGTTTCCTCCCACAATCACAAAGATGTGCAGGTCAGGGGAATTGGCCATGCTAAATTGTCCGTATTGTTAGGTGATGGGGTAAATGTAGTGGAATGGGTCTGGGTGGGTTGCTCTTTGGAGGGTTAGTGTGGACTTGTTGGGCTGAAGGACCTATTTCTACACTGTAAGTAATCTAAAAAAATTAAGTAATCGGAATGTGAGAATGAGAGAACAATGCAGTGTCTAACTGCCAGCCTGGAAAGAACAGACCGTCTATTTGGGTGGGTGGGTGGGAGCGACATGGTGACAGAGAATGTGACATGTAAAACAAAGGGAAGGATGAGAGTGGGTTCTCAATTTGAAGGTGTTGGCCTCAATATTAAGTTAGGAAGGTTGTGAAGTGCCAAGTTTCAGAATGGGATGTTGTCCCTCCAGTTTGCGTTGTGTTTGACTGGAACACTGCAGCATGCCGATGTCAGGCATGTGGGCGTGGGAGCGGGACACTGTTAAAATGACCGGCTGTAGGAAGATTGGGATCCTGCTTGTACGTGGACCGGAGATGTTCTGCAAAGCAGTTACCCAGTCTGCGTTTGATTTCTCTAATGTAGAGTAGGCCACATTGGGTGCAGCTAGTACAATTCACAAGATTGTGAGAGGTACAGGTGAAATGCTGATTCACCTTGGAAAGGCTGTGTTTAGACTCTTGGATGGTGAGCAGGGAAGAGGTGTAAGAGCAGGTATTGCACCTTCTGTGGTTATATGGGAAGGGACTGAGGGAATGGAGGGTGGTTGAGGATTGGACTAGGGTTTCAAAAAAAAATTATTCATTTCTTGTGTGATGTGGGTGTTGCTGGCTGGCCAGCATTTATTGCTCAACCCTGGTTGCACTTGAGAAGGTGGTAGTGAGTTGCTGCCTTGACCCACTGCAGTCCATCTGCTGTGGGTTGACCCACAATGTCATTAGGGAGGGAAATCTAGGATTTTGACCCAGTGAAGGAATGACGATATGTTTCCAAATCAGGATGGTGAGTGGTTTGGAGGAGCGATTAAAAGTATCTATTGCCCTTGTTCTTATAGATGGAAGTAATCATGCATTTGGAAGGTGCTGCCTGAGGATCTTTGGTGAATTTCTGCAGTGCATCTTGTAATAACTGCAGTGTGTACTGAGTGTCAGTGGTGGAGGGAGTGGACGTTTGTGAATTTAGTGCCAATCAAGCGGGCTGCTTTGTCCTGGATGGTGTCAAGCTTCTCATCCAGGCAAGTGGGGGGCGGGGGTATTCCATCACATTTCTAACTTCTGCCTTATTGATGGTGAATAGGCTTTGGGGAGTCGAGATGCGTTACCCACTGCAGTATTCCTAGTCTCTGCTCTGCTCTTGTAGCCACTGTTTGTGGTAAGTCCAGTTGAGTTTCTGATCAATGATAAGCCCCAGGATGTTAGTGCGGGATCAAATGATGGTAACACCATTGAATGTCAAAAGGTGATGGTTAGATTGTCTGTCTCTTTTTGATGATGGTCATAGCCTGACATTTGTGTGATGCAAATGTTATTCACCAAGTGTAAGCCTAAGCCTGGATATTGTCCAAATCTTGTTGGTATTTGGACATGAACTGCTCCAGTGTCTGAGGAGTCCTGAATGGTGCGTAATTTTTTCAAAAACATTTATTGGTAACATTATACAGCCGTAGAGCCTGACAGATGACCAATGAAACCTTGTCTTATTTTTCTATGAGGAGAAAGTGAAGACTGCAGATGCTGGAGATCAGAGCTGAAGAGTGTGGTGCTGGAAAAACAGCATCCGAGGAGCATAAACCCTTCATCAGGAATGAGGGGATGGCCTAAGGGGGCTGAGAGATACATGGGTGGGGTGGGGGGGGAGCTAGGGGGGAAGGTAGCTGGGAATGAAAAGGTCAATGAAGGTTGGGGTGAAGGTGATAGGTCAGAGAGGAGGGTTCTCCCTCCAATTACTCCAGACCAAAGGGGCAGCCATGGGCACCCACTTGGTCCCCACCTAGGCCTGCCTTTTTGTTGGGTACACAGAACAGTCCGTCTTCTCCAGCTACACCGGCACAATTCCTCACCTTTGTCTTCGTTACATCGATGACTGTATCAGCGCCACCTCGTGCTCCCACTAAGAGGTTGAACGGTTCATCAGCTTTACTAACACCTTCCATCCCGACCTCAAATCAGCTAGACCATCTCGAACACCTCCAGTAGACAATAAACAATAGTGGTCTTCTTCTTGGACCTCTCCATCTCCATTTTCGGCGATCGACTTAACACTGACATCTATTATAAACCCAACAACTCCTGTGGCTACCTGGACTACACCACCTCCCACCCTGTCTCCTGTAAAAACACTATCCCTTATTCCCAATTCATCCACCTCTGCTGCATCTGCTCCCTGGAGGACCAGTTCCACCATTTTAAAAACCCAGATGTCGTCCTCCTTCAAATACCGCAATTTCCCCTCCCATGTGATTGACAATGCCCTCCACTTCATCTCCACTTCCCGCACTTCCCACCCTTGATCCCCCTCCTCCAATTGCAACAAGGACAGAACCCCATCCTCAGCTTCCACCCCACCAACCTGCAGATAATCACATTATCCTCCTCCCATTTCCACCACCTACAAACAGACCCCACTTAGATATATTTCCTTCCCCACCCCTATCTGTGTTTTAGAGAGACCATTCCCTCCATGACTCCCTTGTTAGGTAAACCCTCTGTCACCAACACATCCTCCCCTCCCAGCACCTTCTGTTGGCACCACAAGTGTAAAACCTGCGCCCACACCTCCCCCCCTCAACTCCATCCAAGACCCCAAAGTTTCCTTCCACATCTGATAGAGTTTCACCTGCATTTTCATGCACGTCATCTACTGCATCCATTACACCCGATGTGTCTTCTCTACATTGGGGAGACAGGACTCCAACTTGCAGGTCGTTTCAGAGAACATCTCCGGGACACCCTCAATAACCAACCCCACCACCGTGTGGCTGAACACTTTAACTCCCCCTCCCAATCCACCAAGGACATGCAGGTCCTGGGCCTCCTACATCACCAAATCCTAACCACCCGAGGCCTGAAGGAAGCATGCCTCATCTTCCGCCTTGGGACCCTCCAACCACATGGCATCAATGTGGATTTCACCAGCTTCCTCATTTCCCTCCCTGCCCCCCCCTCCCCCCTAGATCCAACCTTTCAACTTGGCACCGCCCTCTTGAACAGTCCTATCTGTCCATTTTCCTTACCACCTATCTGCTCCACCCTCCTCTCCGACCTATCACTGTCACTCCCACCACCTTCTACCTATCACTTTCCTAGCTACCTTCCCTCTGAACCTCCCCCCCCCCCCCCCCCCCCCCCCACAACACAACCATGTGTCCCCCCCATTCATCCCCCCCCAGTACCCTTAGGCACTGCCCTTATTCCTAATGAAGGGCCTTTGGCCGAAACGTCGATTCTCTTACTCCTCGGATGCTGCCTGACCGGCTGTGCTTTTCCAGCACCACACTCTTTGACTCTCATTTTTCTGTGAGAAGAACAAATAGTGGAATATTTCCCCCCTCGTGTAGTCCTGACCCCAGTGTATGTTCAGCAAAAACTCAGCAGTAAATGGCGAAATTAACCATTATCTTCATTCTGTGGGCAACAGGAAGTGGTGCAGAAATAGCTAGAGATAATTTCCTGGCTTAATCTGCTCCAGTCTATCCACCACTCTCCAGTTTGATTGGGATGGGGCAGAGAACTGGATTACAGCATTTTAGTGTCATGGCATATTGTGTGATGACACTTGAAGTGTAATTTGAAAAACTATATTCGTGAAGAAATTAATTTGTGAAAAACTGATATGTATATATATTTTTTCCAGTGTGGTGACAAAGCAATTTAAACAGTTTGGCGGTAACTGTTGTCAGAGTTGGATCTTGATTTAAATTCCCTTAATTCAGTATGCTGTAATCTCAGAAGTGCTAACAGTCAAGTGCAATTACATTGCTTAACACATTCTTTGCACAATATTAATAAAGAAATTTTTACAACCATCACGATCTCTGGCTTGTGAAGGAGTTGTTTTTCTTAAGACTTGTATGCAATTGCCAGTAGATATTAACAATTGTAGATCTGATCAGGCAAGTGAAGTGAGTGACCCATTTCTCTTGGGACACTGCACTTTAAGAGCAATAAAGTTCCGAAACTAAATCTGAAAACATTTCGATTTTATGCTGATGCCTTGCTGAAAATATTGTTTTTCTCTCTGAATTCTGAGAGAGTGCCTATAGGGATCAACAGCACAGAAAGTCTCCTGGGTCAGAGGTCTGAGAGGCATTTTATAGAATTGTTTATACGACGATTCCATTATTTTTTTAAAATCTGGAATCGCAAAAATACAGAAAGAGGTCTTTTGGCCGATTTTGAGTTTGCTCCAACCCTCCAAATAGCATTCCACCCAGACCCACCCAAAATTATGCTTGTTTTCTTTCTAGAAAAATGCTATGAAATAAATCCAAACCTTGACAAATGATGCCATGCTGAAATGTAGGCATCTTATGTATTGTTCAATGTGGCGTTAGGTTCCTGCTCTTCTGGTGGTTTAAGAAAGGTCCCAAATCCACCTGCTCTAGGATGGTGCTTCCCAAGTGCTGCTGGTAGAGAAATGTTGTTTATTTGTAGAGTTAACACATTTTTATCACTTGTCAACCATTTCACGTTGCCTGGATTCTAGAAGTCCTTCACCATTCATTACCCATTGCCAACATCTTAATGAATCACATTGAAAACTTCGAGCCAGTCAAAGTCAAATGGAAATTCTACGAGACCTGAGGCATCGATAAGGGAGATAGAGACAAAGCCAGCCTTGAGTCGGGAGAAAAAGAAAGAGAATGAGGAAGGGGGCAGGGATAGGGGAGAGGTCCGGAAAGTAATTTCAACTTGTAAAGATGATGGACAAGTCCCAAATGTGGAACATCCATCTCCATTTTCAGCAGGTTCCATCTTCACTGGCAGGGAATAAGGCAGGACATGAATCACATGGAGCAAAACACAGATCTGCTGCTGATACAAATTAATACTGAGTTCAAATAGACCACACTGTCATTGTTCCAAGTGGCTTGACAGTGGTGGATTTAAGGCCTGCGTTAAATATAATAATGAGAGAGCAGGAATTACAAATTGGGAAAGGGAGGAGGAGAGACTGAAACATGACTTCCTAACTCCTATAGTGAGAAAGAGAAACGTATTAAGCTAGAGAATGCAGAGAAATAAATTTTGTTTTTAAAATTGTTACAGAAGAGAACGTCCAGGAGGTCTTGGAGAATATAAAGGTGGATAAATCTCTGGAACCTGATGTAATATATCCCAGAATGTTGTGGGAATTAAGGGAGAAAGTTGCAGAAATATTTGCTTCATCTATAACTACGAGTGAGGTGCCTGATGACGGAGGTGGCTAATGTTGTACCTTTGTTCAAAAAAGGTTGTAAGGAGAAGCTGGGGAACTGTAGACCAGTGAGTCTGATTTAGCTGTGGGTAATTTGTTGGAGGTGATTGTAAAAGATAGGATTTGTGGGCATTTAGAGAGGCAAAAATTGATTAGGGATAGTCATCATGGCTTTGTGCGTGAAATATTGTGTCTCTCAAATTTGAGTTTGGAAGTTACCAAAAAGACTGATGAGGGCAGAGCAGTGGATGTTGTTTATTTGGACTTTAGTAAAGCATTTGGCAAGGTTCTGCATGGTAGACTAATTAGTAAAGTTTGGTTGCATTGGACTAGGTGAATTTGCCAATTGGATATATAAATGGCTTAATGGCAGGAGCCAGAGAGTGGTGATGGATGTTTGCTTTTTGGACTGGAGGCCTGTGACCAGCATTGTTCCACAGGAAATAGTTCTGGGTCCTCTTTTGTTTGTCATTTATACAGAAGGCATGTTTAATAAGTTAGTGGATGACACCAAAATTGGTGGTGTAGTAGACCGTGAAGAAGATCACGAAGGGATCTTGATAAAATGGGTCAATGGGCTCAAAAATAGCAGATGGAGTTCAATCTGGATAACTGCAAGGGACAACGAACAAGGCAGGGCTTATTAATTAATGGTAAGGCCTTGGCTAGCGTTATTGAACAGAGAGACCTTGGGGTTCAAGTACATAATTTTTGGAAGTTTGCGTTGCATATAGACAGGGTGGTTAAAAAGCTCTTTGGCATGCTTGGCTTCATTGCTTAGGACTTAGAAAGTCATGTTGAGCTTGTGCAGGATATTGGTGAGGCCGCTTCTGGAGTACTGTGTCCAGTTCTGGTTGCACAGTTATAGGAAGGATATTATTAAACTGGAGAGGGTTCGGAAGGAGTTATCAGGATAATGCCAGGCATGGAAGGTCTTGAGTTATGAAGAGAGGCTGCTTAGGCTGGGATTTTTTTTTCATTGAAGAGTAAGAGGTTCAGAAGCGATCTCATCAAAGTTTATAAAATACTGAGGGGTATAGAGAGAATTCGTAGTAGTTACCTGTTCCTTTGGATGGAGGATTTCAAGACAAAGGCATATTTTTAAGGTGAGAAGAGAGATTTTGAAAAGACATGAGAGGCAAATCTTTTAAAGAGAGGGTGTTCTGGCCTATGGAATGAACTTCCTGAGGGAGTAGTGGATGGGGGTACAATTACAATGTTTAAAAGACATTTGGATAAGCACTTGAGTAGGAAATGTTTGGAGGGATGTAGTTAAGTTTGGGATTATGATCAGTATGGACCGGATGAACGGAAGAGTCTGTTTTTGTACTGTATGATTCAGAGTGAGGGGGTAGAGAAAAACACAAACTGAGGAAGTGAGAGAGAAAAAGAGAGAGAGGGAAAACAAAACAAACTGAGGGGTAGAGAAAGGAGATGAATACGAAAGGTTGGGAGGGGAGAAAGAAAAAACAATGTCACAATGAACAGTGTCCATTATCTGAAATTGATGGAGTGTTTCAACTCCCCAGCTTTTGGTATTTGTAAATTAGCAGTGGAAAATTGTCAACATTAATAGGACTTGAAGTTTATTTTTTAAGGGCCACTGCTATTCTAGTATTGCTAAATTCAGAAGTTAAAATATTCCTAATGGACATCAGAGCAGGCCTGATGCACTTAATTGTGAGGTCATGGGGAGTGTTGCTGAACAAAGAGACCTTGGAGTGCAGGTTCATAGCTCCTTGAAAGTGGAGTCGCAAGTAGATAGGACAGTGAAGAAGGTGTTTGGTATGCTTTCCTTTATTGGACAGAGCACTGAGTATAGGAGTTGGGAGGTCATGTTGCAGCTGTACTGGATGTTGGTTATGCCACTTTTGGAATTTTGACTGCAATTCTGGTCTCCCTCCTATCGGAAGGATGTTGTGAAACTTGAAAGGGTTCAGAAAAGATTAACCTGGATGTTGCCAGGGTTGGAGGATTTGAGTTATAGGGAGAGGTTGAATAGACTGGGGCTGTTTTCCCTGGAGCATCGGAGGCTGAGGGGTGACCTTATAGAGGCTTGTAAAATCACTAAGGGCATGGATAGGATAAATAGACAAAGTCTTTTCCTGGGGTCAGGGAGTCTAGAACTAGAGGGTAGAGGTTTAGGGTGAGGGAGGAAAGATATAAAAGGGACCTAAAGGAGCAACTTTTTCATGCAGAGGGTGGTATGTGTATGGAATGAGCTGCCAGAGGAAGTGGTGGAGGCTGGTACAATTACAGGATCTGGGTGGGTATATAAACAGGAAGGGTTTAGAAGGATATGGGCCAAGTGTTGGCAAATGGGACGGGATTTGGTTGGGATATCTGGTCGACATTGACAAGTTGGACCAAAGGATCTGTTTCCATGCTATACATGTCTATCTCTCTATGACCCTACAGTCATCTCACAAAGGCAAGTGTTCTTTCTCAAAAGACCATCAAATTCAGTCAAAAAAAATCAGGTTTGCAAATAATTCCTCAGCCATTGCTGCATAGGACATTTCTCTCCTAGGACCAATTTGAAAAAGAGCAGAGGTGTTCTCTTCAGTGTCCTCATCAATATGTATCTCTCAGTCAATATCCCAAAAAGCAGATTATCTAATCAATACTGTTTGTGGGTGCTTTATGTGAGCAAATTGGCTGCTGTGCTTCTTACATAATAACAGTCACTACAATTGAAAAAAAGACTTCACTACCTGGAAAGCACTTTAAAATAAGTGGTCATTTTCATTTCTGTTTCATTTTTTGTATCTTGCATGACCCCAGGAATTCCCAGACCATGGGTTCCGTGAGTATCATGAGGTCCTATATGCCAATGTGAGGGAGAAGATGAGACTTTGGTTTAAACCCCCATTCATAAAACAGCGGTCCAACACACCCTCAGTCCTGCGTTGGGATGCCAGTCTAGATTTTAGTGCTCAAGTCTCGATAGGCCTTATAGCTCAGAGAATACTACCAACTTCCATTCTACATTGCCAGCCATTTTCCCATGTGTAACCGTTTCAAAATTTGTTAGCTCTTTAACTGACCGTCAGTAAAAGCTATGCAATAATTGGTCAAGTTATGACAGTTGATATTAATTTGCTCTAATTGGTTATTTTGTGATTAAAAAGATTTTTAAAAACCTAAGCAGCACAAAGGCAGCAACCTGGAACTTAAGAGCATTCTCCCATTTGATTGGTGGTTGCTTTCTCTGGGAAAGAGATGGTTGATTAAGATTCTTAAGGTAACGAAAGGTTTTACAGCAGACATACAGATGATGTTTCTGGGTAAGGGGAAGAGCAAAAATATAAGATTGTCACTAATAAATCCAATCAGGAATTCTTGAGAAATGTCTTCACTCAAAGTATGGTTAGACTGTAAACATGCTGCATTGAGGTGAACCCAGGATTATCCCCACCCATTAGTTCCTTTCAGTTTATTTGCCTCACCCTACTTTGTATTGAAGGACTGCAGCCAGGTGACCATTATAAACCATTTAATGACACGGATTTTGTCAGCAAACAGCCTGTAATGGGCAATGTAATTCATTAGGCATCAAAATGAGACACAAAAAGCATCATCAGTCAGGCATTGGGCTTACTTCTTCACCCATAGAATTGTTCTTAGTAGCCAGTTTATGCTAGACTTGAAAGCTGAACAAGTCTTTATGTCATCAATGAAATGGTCCTTCCAGTCAACAGTTCTGCTCACCTTCTGTAACAAAGCAATGATTCGTGTGATTATCTTTGCAACATAAATACATTTATTTTAAAATATGTTCTTTTATTCACATTGGATGGAGGCTTCTGGAGTATTAAAGCTGTCAGAGGTTGGGGGGTGGGGGCTCGCGCGCGGTGTACTGCTACCTCGTCTCCTGAAGGAGGAGCAGACTAGACAGAAAATTCCAAGCCCCAGAGGAACAGCATTGAACAGATTAACCGAATAATCAATTATTCAAATGAAATAGTACCCGCCCAACTCGTTTGGATAATCAAAGTTCCTCTATAAGGATAATAGGGCAGGGAAAGATGTCTGGCTGGATTACTCTTCAGAGTGTTAGTGTGGTCTTGTTAAACCAAAAGGATTCTATGATTAATGGTTTCACTTGCGGAAGTGCAGAAAAACATGTCAAGGGAAATTTAACCATCTGTGTAAGACAGCATTTGGAAAAGCCTACAACAATGGTGCTTCAGTGGGTCGGAGAGGAACATGTGCCTGTGTGTTGTTGGACTTTCATGGGACAAGTGAAGAAAGTCACTGTACTACAAAGCTGTGGGTGAAGCTAAAATGTGAGAAAGCATGGAGGACCTCTAGCGAGCAGTGGTAATTGAAGAACAGCATTTTAGATTAGATTCCCTACAGTATGGAAACAAGGCCTTTGGCCCAACAAGTCCACACCGACCCTCCGAAGAGTAACCCAACACCTACCCTATATTTACCCCTGACTAATGTACCTAACACTGGGCAATTTAGCATGGCCAATTCACCTGACCTGCACATCTTTGGATTGTGGGCGGAAACCGGAGCACCCAGAGGAAACCCACGCAGACACAGGGAGAATGTACAAACTCCACACAGTTGCCTGAGGCAGGAATTGAACCCGGGCCCCTGTCGCTGTCAGGCAACAGTGCTAACCACTGAGCCACCGTGCCGGCCTTAAGTACTGATTGATGTACTCATTTATTGGTTTTATGTCATTGAAAGGGTTCATATATATTCTTCTCAGGCTAATGGTGAGTCAGTCTTTACAGATCTTCCTACAGATGCAAGGGATGGTGGAAGAAGTAACCTGCCCTGGCAATGTACTCCATTGCTCAAAAGTGAAAATTATGAGAAATAATGAGACAATACACAATGCCCAAGTTAAACATGATTGTCTTTTGTTGGCAATGCACCCATCAACAATACATCTGTCAGTCAAAATATGTTGTAAGGAGTTAGACAAACGCTCTCAATAAACAGGCAACAGGGTGCTCCGGTTTCCTCCCACAGTCCAAAGATGTGCAGGTTAGGTGAATTAGCCACGCTAAATTGTCTGTAGTGTTAGGTGAAGGGTTAAATGTAGGGGAATAAGTCTAGGTGGGTTACTGTTCAGAGGGTCGGTGTGGACTTATTGAGCCAAAGGGCCTGCTTCCACACTGTAAGTAATCTCATCTAAAAACTAACTGAATTGCCTGGTTAAATTCCAGTGCCTTTATATCTTTCCTTCCAAGGTGGGCAGGATGTTTTGTTGACAGCTTCATAAATTTTATTAAAATCAGCCTTAAACTACTGTTGTCCCAGGAGATGCCTGATTATTTATTCAAATATGCTGTTAGTGAATGGATATTATATATCCATTTTAAATCTCTTTCAGTAATTCTGTTAAAAATCACACAACACCAGGTTATAGTCCAACAGGTTTAATTGGAAGCACACTAGCTTTCGGAACGACGCTCCTTCATCAGGTGATAGACTAAGGAGCGTCACTCCGAAAGCTAGTGTGCTTCCATTTAAACCTGTTGGACTATAACCTGGTGTTGTGTGATTTTTAACTTTGTACACCCCAGTCCAACACCGGCATCTCCAATTCAGTAATTCTGACATTCATGGCTGCTGCTGGTCTTCAAGATCTTTATCAATAAATACAGCAGCAGTTTCCCAGTCTTGCTCATTTCATAACCTCAAATTAAACTATGAGTGTCCCTCAAATTAATTACTACCTGCAAGTTATTACTTGATGAATTAAAGAGTTTATTCAATCACACATCGAGAAACTAACCGTTTTAAAAGCTATGTTTGTCTATGTCAAAAGAAGATGAATTCTGATATCATCAATCATAATCAGTTTGTGTCAGATTCTGCAACTTTCAAAACATTCTCTGGAGAATGTAAGATCATTGAATTAGTATATTTTAAAACATGTTATGTCATGCCTTCTTTGTTTGCTTTGTGGGATGTGGACGTTGCTAGCTGGCCAGCGTTTATTGTGTGTTCCCAGTTGCCCTTGAGAAGATGGTGATGTTCCCATGTATCTACTGCCCTTGTCCTTCTAAATGGACGTGGTCATGGGTTTGGAAGGTGCTATCTTCAGAACTTTGGTGAATTCCTGCTGTGCATCTTATCGATGTTGGTGATGGAGGCAGCAGATGCATGTGGATGTGGTGCTAAATGAGCGGCTGCTTTGTATTGGATGGTGCCAAGGTTCTCGCGTGTTTGTTTTTGGAGCTGCAGCCACCCAAGCAAGAGGGGAGTCGGAAAGTGAGTTGCTCATCATGGTATTCCAAACCTCCGACCGGTTCTTGTGTTTATACAGCGAATCCAATGGAGTTTCTGGTCAATGGTAACCCTAATGATGTTGATAGTAGGGGATTCAGTGATGGTAACACCATTAAATGACAAGGGGTGGAGATTAGATTGTCTGTCTGTTATTGGAGATGGGCCATTACCTGGCATTTATATGGTGCAAATGTAACTGGCTACTTTTATATTTGCTTTCTATCTTTTATATTTGTCATACAAGACATTACATCTTTTTGTTTTTGTGTTTACATTGCTGTTTATTCATATTAACCTGACTTAATACTGTTTGGATGCCTTGTCCATTGCTTCCAAAGTATTATTTTCCATCATGGGCTAATGAATTTGTCTATATGTGATGAAAAAGCAGTGTGCAGCTTTTAATAGATACTTTAGTTTGGTAAGGCTGTTGGATTTTGTAATACATGCTGATAATATTCAGTAAATATTTGGATACTTGTATACAGCAAGTAAGGTTCTCCAGTTAATACGCTGCCAGGGGTTGAATAGCTTTCAGCTCCAAATGTCAACAAGCTGGTCGACATACCGGACATGTGAGGAATCTATCCAATCCTTCTGCAGTAATTTAAATGTGGGAAACATGACTGCTTCCTGTCATGTGATTAGACTTGGACATATTTATGACATTTAGGCCATGTATTGCAGACCCAGGAAAATCGCCATACGTCCTTAAGAGATCGGAACAGAGTAAGCCTTTCCATCCCTCAAACTTGCTCCCACGGGACTCTGTGACGAGGAATTCCAAAGATTCTCAACCCTTGGAAGAAATACCTCCTCATTAAATTGGAGTCCCTTTATTTTGAGATTATGGCCTGTGGTCCTCAACTTCCCTTGAAAGGGAAGACGACCTCAGCATTTTCCCCAGTCCCGCTACTTTTGAATCCTCCCTGTTTCAAGGGATCACCAGTCATTCTTCTAAACTCCAGTGAGTAGAGTCCCAATCTGTTTAACCTTCGATCATACAACATCCCTCCACACTGGTGAACCTTCTCTGAACTTCCAAACAAAAGAATATCTTTTCTTAAATAAGTGGGCCACTTAAATGTGATTCCGTTGTCCAACGTCCAGGGTACATTGTCACAAACTGTTTGAACTCTGAAGTGCTTAGCTAGTTGTGGTTGGAGCAAATTACGATTCTGTGTGATGTAAAACTAGCACAGTGAATCATTGTACGTCACTCAGAGTGCCGGGGGGCTCAGTTTGTAGCACTGCAATCTGAGTTAGAAAGTTGTTGGTTCAAATCCTAGTCCAAAGATGAGCACAAAAGTCCTTGCATATAGTGAAGGAATGCCATGCTGGCAGAGGTGCTGAGTTTCAGGTGAGATGTTAAATCAAGGTTCCACCTGGCCTCTTAGGTGAATGTTAAAGATCCAATGGCTCTCTTTGACAGAAGAATGGGGAAAGGCTTCATCAATCTGAAACAAAGGGAATTAGGAGTGCTCTTAAGATTAATGTGCGGGTTAATGTGCACTGCTGAGGCTGTATAAGGTCTGTCAGACTGTACCTGGATAATTGTGAACAGTTTTGGGCCCCATATCCAAGGAGGAATGTGCTGGCATTGGAGGAGATCCAGAGAAATTTTACAAGAGTGATCCTGGGGATGAAGGGCTTGTTGAATGAGGAGCAGTTGAGAAATCTGGGTCTGTACTCAATGGGGTTAGAAGGGTAAGGGGGGATTTCTTTGAAAGTTGGAGAATCCCAGGATGCCCGGATAGAGTGGAAATTGAGAAAGTGTTTCCACTAATAGGAGAGACTAGGACCTGAGGGTACAGCCTCAAAATGAAGGAGTAACCTTTTGGAACTGAGATGAGAAGGAATGTTTTTTAGACAGGGTAGTGATTCTGCAGAACTCATTACTGCAGAGGGCTGTGGAGGCTAAGTCATTGAGTAAATTTAAGACAGATAGGTTCTTGATTGGAAAGAGGAACAAGGGTTATGGGGACAAGGTAGGAGAATGGAATTGAGAAATTTGTCAGCCAGGATTGAATGGTGGAGCAAAATCGATGGGCCAAGTGGCCTAATTCTGTTCCTATATTTTATGCTCTTTTGTGGTTTCCCTAGTGTCCTATTCAATATTTATCTCTCCATCAACGCAACAAAACACTTTACTGCATACACCTGGTCTTTGCTAAAGATTGTATGTATTGCTTATTTTAGACAACCAATAACTACAGAGGGAATTCAATCTAACTGTTCATTACAAAAGGCGCAACTATAAAATTTCATTCCGTATTTTGCTTTATCCAGATAGTTAGTCCCTGAAGTCCAATGTGTACATAAACTTAGATGTGAAATTAATTTAAACAGCTGTTTGTCTTTTTCCTAATTATGCCTGTTTCTTCAAAGTATTAAATTATATTTTCTGTAATTACCTCCATACTCAAACTAGAAACTCAAAATAGAATGGGATAAGTTCAATCAGCAATTTTCCCCTTTTTTGGTTTTGGTATTCCTTGAGCTGTTGCTTATTTTTTCTTTATAACACTCTTCATCCGACTCCAAAGGGATCAATCTCGAACTGGTATAAGTCTGCATTGCATTCAGGTTGAATGGTAGAACTTGATTTTATGTGATGTGACACCAAATCAGCCTACCTTCTCAATTTTATTTTCAATTATTTTAGTGTAAATATGGACCAGGCAGGCGTACAAAATAGGACAAGAGGAAAGAACTTTGCGTCTATCTGATGATTTTAACTGACCTTTTTCGCTTGCTTTAACTGCCCCCAATTGCTTTACCACAAGAGAAGCGTTTGTTTAAAATGTAGTCGTGGTTATCATGCCAAAATATGATGACCAATTTGCTCACAACACTTACCCATTACGAGAAATGTGATAATAACTAATTAATCTACATCTGTGTTGATTTTGAGGGATTATATTGATTGGGGCATTGGGGACCATTGCTCTGTTCTATTTCAATGTAGTTCCATGGGATTGGAGATATTTAACTCTATATTTTGCTTCCCAGTTCTGTCCCTCTCCACTTACATCCCTGATTCTTATGCTTTGCATCACATTTAGAATTTCCAGTTCATGAGCAGCAGCCACCTCCTTTTTACCAAGGACATGCAATACATTTTCATGTTCATCTTCCTTAGGATGGTCTCAGGACCCTCCACTTCTCCCTGGAAAAAACGCTTGAACCATCTCCATCCACCACCATCACCCTCTTCCAATTGGCTGAGCTCCTCTTCACTTAGAACAACTTCTCCTTTTTAACTCCTCTCGCCTTTCTTCAGGTCAAAGATGAGGGCAGGGCTTCAGTTATTCCCATCTCTTTTGTAGGGTTTGTGGAATATTTCTCGTTCCAATGCTGCACGCAACACCTTCTCCAATACACCAATATTATCATCAATGTTGCTTGACGCTTCATTCAGAATTGGAAAAATTGATCAATTTTACTTCCAATTGCTACCCTGCCCGCACCTTCACCTGGTCCATCTCCTGCCTACATTCCATTCCTCAACATCACTGCTTTCATTTCTAGGTATAGGCTGGCCACTGATATCCATTACAAACCCATCAACTCCCACGATTATACATCCTCACACCCTGCTTCCTGTAAGGACTCCATACCATTCTCCCAGTTTCTCTATCTCCATTGCCTCTGTTGTGATGATGCAACATTCTGCAGGGAGGCATCTCAGAAATATCCACCATATTCATCAACCAAGGAATCCCCATTACCATGGTGGACACAGAGTCAAGGAGATGTACAGCATGGAAACAGACCCTGTGATCCAACTCATCTGTGCTGACCAGATATCCTAAATTAATCTAGCCCTATTTGCCAGCATTTGGCCATGTCCCTCTAAACTCTTCTAGTTCCTATACCCATCCAGATGCCTTTTAAATGTTGTAATTGTACCGGCCTATACCACTTCCTCTGTCAGCTCATTCCACACACACACCACCCTCTACGTGAAAAAGTTGCCCCTTAGGTCCTTTTTAAATCTTTCCCCTCTCACCTTAAACTTATGCCCTCTAGATTTGGACTCCCGTACCCTGGGGAGAAGACGTTGGCTATTCAGCTTATCTATACGCCTCATGATTTTATAAACTTCCATAAAATGAGTCTTCAGCCTTTGATGCTCCAGGGAAATAGCCCCAGCCTATCCAGCCACTCCCTGAGCTCAATTTAATCTAACCCTGACAACATCCTTACAAATCTTTTCTGAACCCTTTCAAGTTTCAAATCTTTCCTACAGCTGGGAGACCAGAATTGAACACAATATTCCAAAAGTGACCTAACCAATGTCCTGTACAGCCACAGCATGACCTCTCAACTGCTATACTCCATGCACTGTCCAATAAAGGCAACTCTGCCTTCACAAACCTGACTATCTGCGACTCCAGTTTCCGAGAACCATGAACCTACATTCCAAGGTCTCTTTGTTCGGCAACACTCCCCAGGTCCGTACCATTAAGTGTATACGTCCTGGCCTGATTTTGCCTTTCCAAAATGCAGCACCTGACAGTTATCTAAATTAAACTCCATCCACTACTCATTAGCCCACCTGATCAAGGTCCCTATGTAATCCAAGGTAACCTTCTTGGCTATACATGACACGACCAATTTTGGTGTCATCTGCAAACTTACTAACTACATCTCCTATATTCACATCCCCAAATCTTTTATATAAATGATAAAACCAGTGGACTCAGCCCTGAACCTTGCGGCACACCATTGATCAAAGGCTTACAGTCGAAAGAGTAACCCTCCACCACCACTCTCCATCTCCTACCACTTGAGCCAGTTATGTATACAAATGGCTAGTTCTCATCTTCCACACTTCTGCCTCATTGCGTCCCCACCCTCCTGCAACAATGATAGGCCCCCCACACAGTCCTCACCTGCCCTCCCACCAGCCTCTGCATCTAAAGGATTGTAAGCTGCTCTCTCTGCTACCTCCAATAGGATGTAATGACCAGACACACATTGCACCCACTACCCCCCACCCCGCCTCCTTGCCAGCATTCTGCAGGGACTCTTCTCTCTGTGGTCCATTCCTCCTCCATTCTCAACATCTCCGAACACACACTCAGCATCTTCCCATTGCAGTCACAGCAGGTGCAACACCTGTCTGTGTATTCCCTCTCTCCTGACCATCCATAACCCCAAGCCTACCTTCCAGGTGAAGCAGTGATTCACTGTACTTTGTTCAGTCCAGTCTACCGTGATCGCTGTTTATACTTTGGCCTCCTCTAAACTGGGGGGTGGAACACGAACTGGGTGACTGCTTTGTCGAATACCTATGTTCTATCCACAGAGATTAGTAGTTCGCAGTCATTTCAACACACCATCGTGGTCCCTGACAACTGCAGTGTTCCAGCAAGCCTCAGTGCAAGCTGAAAGAACATCTCATGTTCCACTTGAGGAACCTATAGCCTCTGGGACTCTACATAGAGTCCAGTAACCTTCCATACTGATCCCATCCTTGCAGGACTTTTACCCAGCTCACACCTGGTCCTGTTCTGACATGGGATGTTTTTACCACAGTCCCCCATTCTCATGTACTCCGAGGCCAATATCACATTTAGGTTGCTCTACTATTTTCTCCCACTCTTTGCGATTATTATCACTCATACGGCTTTTCATCTGTCCTGGCGTGATATTTTCAATCTTTGTTTATCTACCCCTTTTCATATCTCTCCGGGCTCCATCTTCACCTATCCCCTTCACTTCCCACCCTGTTCCCCAGCTTGAAATGTCAATTCTGCTTTCTTCCCTCAGATGCTGCCTGACCTGCTGAGTTTTTGCCAGCGATTTCTGGTTTGTTTCCGATCTCCGGCATCTTCAGCTCTTTTTTTTTGTTTTCCTTTTAATTCCGTGGGATTTTGTACATCCACCAGATGTACAGAGCAGATCGACCCTCAAATGGACTGCGCATCTGAGATGCAACACTGCCTCAACTCTGCCCTCGAGGGTCAGTCTAGATTGCCGTGCTGACTGAGACTTGAACCTAAGGGGAAATTTCAAAAAAGCTGATCCGTGACTGCTATTTCCAAACTATTTCTTAATAAATGATGGTAAGCTTAAAAAATGCTTTGAAGGGGGAAGAATTCATATACAGAATCTCGCACTCGTCACAGAATTGCAATGATTCCGTGAGATGCTGAAAAGGTGGGGTTTGTGAAGTTTGAATTCCTGATCCCTGAAGTTGGCTTTAAGCTGCTGACTCCATTGTTTTACATTTGCAACCTGTACTTTGCCTCTTGGTTTATCGCTGAGTGCTTCCTTCTGCTACTCGCCCATGAAATCACAGCCCAATTCAAAGTGGAACGTGCCTGTGCTGGCACTTTGTATTGTAAGAGTGGGTTATTGGGTCAAAGCTATGCAGCGAACAGAAGCATAAAAATTATGCAGAATAAATTTGATAATCCCCATCCCTATCTGCTTGTGCAGAGCTTTGACCAATAAACAGATGCGATAGATAAGGATATCTAGTATTTTGTATAACTGTAAACTGGAATTGTTAATATACAGTTAAACAGGATGTTCTTCTCATTTTTACCGTGCCTTTGTTATCACCTCAGGGGACAGTGAAATCAGTGCTCATATCCACTGAATGAGACAATAACACTTGTGTGCTGTAAAACTCATGTCGGAACTGTTGCCATGCTCTCTGTGCGTTGCAATCCATTTACTCCTTGCTGATGCTTACTGAGCCTGAGAACAACACGTTGAACTAAACACTAATTCATTCTGTAGACCCAATCCCATTGCTTACTCACATGTTTCTCAATATTCCAATCGTGTTATGAGTTTGTTAAAAATGTAAACTAGTTTAAAATGCTTAAAAATGAAAAGGCCACTCGGTAATCTGGATATGACAATTTGAGGGCGAGGTCAATTCAACAAATAGCGCACGTAAATAATTTAAATTGCAAGAATGGCAACATTATACCTTTTCTTTCCTCATTGCTTTGTAGAAATTGGCTTTGCTGGCGATTTATTTCTGTCCCCGTGCTGCCTTTTAGTGCCAGGGACCCTGGTTTGATTGTAGCCTTGGGTGACCTTCTGTGTTGAGTGAGCACGTTCTGTGTCTTCATGGGTTGCTCTGGTTTCCTCCCGCAGTCCAAAGATGTACAGTTTAGGTGGATTGACCATGCTAAATTATCTTGCAGTGTCCAGATATGTGCAGGAGAGGGGAATTAGCTATGGTAAATGTGGGATTATGGGAATAGGGTGGAGGGGTGTGTCTGAGTGGGATGGTTTATTTAGATTAGATTAGATTCCCTACAGTGTGGAAACAGGCCCTTCAGCCCAACAAGTCCATACCGACCCTCCAAAGAGTAACCCACGCAGACCTGTTTCCCTATCCTATAATTACCCCTGACTAATGCATCTAATAGAATTCATCTGACCTGCACATCTTTGTACTGTGGGAAGAGACCGGAGCACCCGGAGGAAACCCATGCAGACACTGGGAGAATGTGCAAACTCCATACAGACAGTCGCTTGAGGTGGGAATTGAACCCAGGTCCCTGGTGCTGTGAGGCAGCAGTGCTAACCACTGAGTCATCATGTCATTCTGTGGTCTTCAGAGGGTCAATATAGACACAAAAGGGTGAATGACCTCTATCTGCACTGGAGGGATTGTATGATTCTGTGTTGATATTAATACCAAAGAAGTGTCACAAACCTGGTCCCTTCTCTAAAAGTTGTCCCTTTTGGTTTTCCATCGCATCTCCTCCACTTCCCACTCCTCCGTCCTTGAGCCCCGCCCCTCCAATTGCCACCAGGACAGAACCCCACTGGTCCTCACTTACCACCCCATTAACCTCCAGATACATCGTATTATCCGTCGTCATTTCCACCACCTCCAAACGGAACCCACCATCAGGGATATATTTCCCTCCCCTCCCCTATCAGCGTTCCGAAAAGACCACTCCCTCCGTGACTCCCTCGTCAGGTCCACACCCCCCACCAACCCAACCTCCACTCCCGGCACCTTCCCCTGCAACCGCAAGAAATGCTAAACTTGCGCCCACACCTCCCCCCTCACTTCCCTCCAAGGCCCCAAGGGATTCTTCCATATCTGCCACAAATTCACCTGCACCTCCACACACACCATTTACTGCATCCGCTGCACCCGATGTGGCCTCCTCTATATTGGGGAGACAGGCCGCCTACTTGCAGAACGTTTCAGCCAACACCTCTGGGACACCTGGACCAACCAACCCAACCACCCCGTGGCTCAACACTTCAACTCCCCCTCCCACTCCACCAAGGACATGCAGGTCCTTGGCCTCCTCCATCGCCAGACCATAGCAACATGAAGGCTGGAGGAAGAGCGCCTCATCTTCCACCTAGGAACCCTCCAACCACAAGGGATGAACTCAGATTTCTCCAGTTTCCTCACTTCCCCTCCCCCCCACCTTGTCTCAGTCCTAATCCTCGAACTTAGCACCACCTTCCTAACCTGCAATCTTCTTCCTGACCTCTCCGCCTCCAGCCTATCACTCTCACCTTAACCTCCTCCACCTATCGCATTTCTAATGCCCCTTCCCCAAGTCCCTCCTCCTACCTTTTATCTTAGCCTGCTTGGCATACTTTCCTCATTCCTGAAAAAGGGCTCATGCCTGAAAGGTAGATTCTCCTGTTCCTTGGATGCTGCCTGACCTGCTGCGCTTTTCCAGCAACACTTTTTCAGCTCTGATCTCCAGCATCTGCAGTCCTCACTTTCTCCTAAAAGATTTTTTCAGAGGGGTGATAAGCCACTCAGGCCTGATTAGACTGGTTTGGTACAGAGATGAAAGAGTTTATTGAGAGGCAATCGGTTTGTATGTAAATGAGACTTCAGACCAAAGTGGTCAGGTTTTAGAAATGACCTGTATAATGAAAGGGGCGTGGCCAGTCCTAGAAACTGATGTTTGAGTTGGAGTTCTCTCCTTCTGCCCTTCTAACTTTGACTTGTAAGCCTTTGTTTCGTTTTTATTGTGTTTTTAAGGAGGTTTGCTTATTGGGACTGTTATGTATATTCAGAACAGCATAATTAAGTCTAGTTTGGATAGAGTGAGTTCTGTTGGAGTTCTTTATTCGGTTCTTTGTGTTTCATTATGTAATTTTGTGAATAAATTTTTGTCTGTTTTTAACCTGGTAGTCAACCTCACTAACTTACTCTGGGTAACTTTCACTGTACATTTACCAAAACAAATTGCAAAGTTATGGTCTAGGCTGCCTGCTTAAGAATGTTTTGAGAGATCTGGCCTAGGCCATAACAGAAGCCTTAGTGATTTGTTACAGTGTACTTTGTATTGCGATTGTGAACCAGGATGGAGAAAGTGAACATTGAAGGTGGTGCATGGACTCTAAACCGCACTCCTGACCTGTGCTTGTAGATGGAAAGGCTTTGGAGAGTCAGGTGAATAGTCAGGCAGTGGTCCACATTTTGGAGTCACACTATTAATGTAGCTCCAGTGAAGCGTCTCATCAGTGGTAACTCTTAAAATGTTGATGGTATGGGGTTTGATGATACAGTGCTGTCAAAGGGAGGGGTTGAGAAATTGCCTTTTTTTTTAAGATGGTCGTTGCCTTGCAATTATTTGACACAAATATTACTCGGAACTCACCAGCCAAAGCCTGAATGTTATCTAGGTCTTAACCACAGACTGCCCAAGTGTGAGGAGTTGGGAATTCAGCTGTGCAATCACCAGTGAACTTCCCCATTAAGGACTAAGGCACACAAAGTTACAGTAGGTGAACGTAACTTAGTGAATTAATATCTGAGAGCTAGCATGGTCCCTGTCTATGAGGTTAGATTCCCTACAGTGTGGAAACAGGCCCTTCGGCCCAACCAGTCCACACTGACCCTTTGAAGAGTAACCCACCCAGACCCATTTCCCTCTGACTAATCCACCTAACACTATGGACAACACAACTTGGCCAATTCACCTAATCTGCACATCTTTGGACTGTGGGAAGAAACCGGAGTACCCGGAGGAAAGCCATACAGACACTGGGAGAATGTGCAAACTCCACACAGTCACCCAAGGTTGGCATCGAACCGGGGACCCTGGTGCTGTGAGGCAGAAGTGCTAACCATTGAGCCATTGTGCCGCTGGGGATTATGTTGTAATCAATGTATGAAATAGCTGAAGATGGTTATGCCCAAAGACACCACCCTGCATATCATATGCAATAATGTCCTGAGTCAAGAAAATTGGGGTGCAATAACCATCATCAACTTCCATTTGTGTCAGGAATAAAGCCAACAGAATGAAGAGTTTGACTGCAATGCCCGTTCCCATTTTTACTGTGGTTTCTTCATTCTGCACTTCGTAATTGTCTAGCTGATATCATCTACTTCCATTGTGTTGCATGAATATTGTCCTGTGTTGTAGTTTCACCAATTTATCACCTCACTTCAAGGAATGCCTGGCACCACCTCTTACAATCCTCATTGAATGACCGGTTATTCACGAAACCCCCATGATACAACATATGTTGAAGCCACACCTGGCATACATTTAATGTTGATGTAAAGGCTTTGACGAGTCTCATAGTATAGATCAGGAAATCTATTGCATTAGCTCTGCTTAAAATGGCTGGAGCAGCAGGTCAGAGAAAACTGTCGTGCTCTCCAGACACACTCATGCAAGCATCAGTACTGATCTTGTGCACATCTTGTACAATTCCTGTCTGGATTCCAAGTGTTGCTGCACTTGGCTCTCTGTGAATCACTTGGCCACTCTCTCAATGTGTGAAGGCTGTATGTTCTCACTGCGTGGATTTCTGCTCAGTGCTCCGGTTTCCTTCTACAGTCGAAGATGTGCAGCTTAGGTGGATTGGCCAGATTAAATTGCCTGTAGTATCCAGACTAAGTGGGTTAGCTATGGTAAGTCTCTAGGGTTACAGGGATAGACTGGGGACTGGTTCTGGGGGGGACACTCTTCAGAGGGTCAGTGCAGACTTGACGGGGAGGATGGCCTCTTTCCACACTATGGCGATTCTGTGATTCTGTCCCATGATTCATAGCCCTGACCCCTTTTGTCCACATGAGCTGGATGGAGTCCTCTTTGCCCAATCCATGACCCTGCACTGCCTCATGAGAGCATAAGAAATAGGAGCAGGAGTAGGCCATCTGGCCTGTCAAGCCAGGTCCACCATTCAGTGACATCATGGCTGATCTCTTTGTGGACTCAGCTCCACTTACTTGTCCACTCACTACAACCCTTAATTCCTTTACTGTTCAAAAATCTACCTGCGACTGAAAAACATTCAACGAGGTACCCTCGACTGCTTTCCTGGGCAGGGAATTCCACAGATTCACAACCCTTTGGTTGAAGAAGTTCCTCCTCAACTCAGTCCGAAACCTGCTCCCTCTTATATTGAGGCTGCGCCCCTTAGTTCTAGTTTCATCTGCCAGTGGAAACAACCGCTCTGTTTCTACCTTATCCATTCCCATCATAATTTTACATGTTTCTGTTAGATTCCCTCTAACTCTTCTAAATTCCAATGAGTATAGTCCCAGTCTACTCAATTTCTCCTGATAAGCCAGCTCTCAACTCCAGAATCATCCTAGTGAACCTCCTCTGCACCCCCTCCAGTGCCACTATATCAAGTAAGGAGACCAAAACTATACACAGTATTCCAGGTGAGGCTTCATCAGCATCCTGTACAGCTACAAAACCTTCCTATTTTAACACTCTATTCCTCAATGAAGGGCAATATTCCATTTGCTGCCTTAATTGCCTGTTGCATCTGCAAACTAATCTTTTATGCTTCCCAAACAAGGTCAGCCCCTTCCCTCTGAACAGCAGCATGCTGCAATTTTTCACCCTTTTAATTAGTAGTCCATCTTGCTGCTGGTCCTCCCAGATGGATCAGGAAACTCTATCGTTTGGGAATGCATCTGTTGCTACTGCTCAAAGTAGACTCTAATTCCTGTGACTGCAGAGAATCTGCACTCTATGCGAAGTTGTGCAGGGCTGTATTTACCCTTCTTTAAGGAAAATTGGCCCAGCCAGCTTTGCCTCTGGCATCTATTCATGCACACCAGTGCCTTGCTGTTTACTGAGTGTCATCTATCTATGCACACGCAATGGTCCATCAAGGACACCCCTTTTGTGCTGGTTGGCATTTTGCTTGTAGGATACCATTGTGCTTCTGCATTCGGCTGCTAATCTTGACTGAGTGGCATTAAAATAAATAGTTTCCATGACTTAATATCGGCAAGAAGAGATTGAGAGGGCTAGCTTTGCAGTGCAGTCGCACAAAGTTTGTCATGCTGTTGTAGGAATGAGGTAGAATGCATCCCATTAATGTGTGTCTGCTACGTATAATCAACATCTCCACAATGAGTAGCCATTTTATCATGGCCTAGTTGGTCATGATCTGAGATCCTGTCCCTTTCCATGGCTCCCTCCACCATTACTGTACTAATTGAAGGTCGAATGTCCCTCCACAAATATACACCTTCTCCTGGCCATTAGGGGTGCTGTAATTTAGCAAGGACAATAGAGAACATGATATGGTACTGTAGCATGTTTGCTCCTATTTATTGGCAACTGCATATCTCAGTTATGGTAGATCCTCAGCAGTATTGTGACATTAAGTGGAGTCAGTAAGTGCCCTGGGCAAACACCTCTCCCTTCTTCAGGAACAGCATTTTCCTCATTTCTGCTGAAGGATCAATACAGTGAGGCCTGCCCTAAAGGTTTGGTGTTGCACTCACTTTGCAGTGTGTTTCTGGTCATTGAAAGTCTCTGACATGATTCAGTTGCTGTAGCTGATATGTTAGACCTCCTCCTATCACCCTTCAACTATATGACCACGCTCCCTCACTATCTCTGGAAGGACGTCTAAGGTTTGCATCAGAAACTCGAGCTATTCCCATGGTTAGTGCCAGGTCTTTGTCCATCCTGAGATATTGTTGAATTCAAAACTTTCAATGCAGTTCCCACCTGAACTTACAACAGTAAAACAGCAGTCACAGTAACGACTGCCTGATTGGTTTAAATTTGGCCGCCACTTGAGCTGTTTTGCCTCTGTTCACAACATGTAGCCACTAACTGGTCGCTGCACCATCTTCATGCCAGTTTGGGGGTGCCCTCTGTATTCCAGGGCTAATGGTGGGCTTGGGACCAAGAAATGATGCGACCTTCTATTTTCTGCCTCTGGAGTGAAATGCAGTCCTTATTATTTGTCCTGCAAGACCTGTTGTGTAATTATTCACTCTCTGTAGTCACGTATAAACTAATATTTAATAAATGGCATCGTTCTTGACAGCTATACGTGAAATGATTACTTTTGAAGTGTAATCTCTATTGTCGTTAGAAAATGCAGCAGTCAATTTAGGAACATAGGAGCAGGAGTTTACTATTTGTCCCTTTTCGCTCTACAGCACCATATGATAAGGTCATGACTGATCTGATTGTGGTCTGAACTCTATTTTCCTAATTACCCTTAAATAAATTCAATGATGCAGCACCCAGTACACATGCTTTCCTTTATTGGTCAGAGTATTGAGTACAAGAGTTGGGAGGTCATGTTGTAGCTGTACAGGACATTGGTTAGGCCACTGTTGGAATATTGCGTGCAATTCTGGTCTCCTTCCTATCGGAAGGATGTTGTGAAACTTGAAATGGTTCAGAAAAGATTTACAAGGATGTTGCCAGAGTTGGAGGATCTGAACTATAGGGAGAGGCTGAACAGGCTGGGGCTGTTTGCCCTGGAGCGTCGGAGGCTGAGGGGTGACCTTATAGAGGTTTAATACCAGCTGTCAATGTTGAAGGTGTCAGGTTAGAGATTGAAAAAGAAGGTAAACGATGATCTTGAATATGCCGAGAGGATCAAGTGTAAATATGTAAAACAACTGTCAGAAAAAAAGGCAGCAGTACAATGTGAGGTCTGCCAATGATCACAATAATGCACAGAGATTGGTCGGTAGCACGTAAAGTCTCCTAACCTCAGCGAGAGGGAAAAAATGATTAATAGCATGTCAAACTTCTGGCAATCTCATGACATCAGGTCATGGATGGTCAGACCTTTTCTTTTGGTAACGATTATGCACATTCTGGAAAGGCAAAAGCAGAAGAATTCATGGCAGGTGGGACTAGATTGGGTTGAGATGTCTGGTCGGCATGGATGGGTTGGACCGAAGGGTCTGCTTCCATGCTGTACATCTCTATGACTGTATGACTGTATTTAAGGGGTTGGCTGAAGCATCTGAGAGTACCCAGTCTTAAAAATAGTGAGGTGGCACGGTGGCTCAGTGGTTAGCACTGCTGCCTCACAGCGCCGGAGACCTGGGTTCAATTCCCGACTCAGGTGAATGACTGTGTGGAGTTTGCACGTTCTCCCCGTGTCTGCGTGGGTTTCCTCTGGGTGCTCCGGTTTCCTCCCACAGTCCAAAGATGTGCAGGTCAGGTGAATTGGCCATGCTAAATTGCCCGTAGTGTTAGGTAAGGGGTAAATGTAGGGGTATGGGTGGTTGCGCTTCGGCGGGTCAGTGTGGACTTGTTGGGCCGAAGGGCCTGTTTCCACACTGTAAGTAATCTAATCTAATCTAAGATACCAAATTTGAGAGATAATTGACCCGTTAGCATTGCATGATGATGCCATAAAGCGATACCTAAACTAAAACTGGGTGCTTTTTTTCATATTATACCAATATTCTAACCAGATAAATCGATGGATTTGACATTGTGAATGATACAATATATTTATTTTGCAGAATGACAAGTCTCCGAGACGCTCAACAAGCCGATCAAGTAACATATCAAAGGTAACATATTCTTTGTATTTGAGGAGGAAATCTGACTTTTCTAACATTGTATTGGTTGACATCACAAGCTGATGACATTTTTGAGTCCATTTGTAAGCTATGCTTTGAAAAAGCGAACAGAATTGTAGTTGGCATGAAGGAGTATGGTTTTCCAGAGAATGGTCATCCGTAAAACAGAATAGCTGGTATGATTTTGTAAAACCTAATGCTGTAGAAAGATTGCCATATATCTGTCGAATTTGTCCTTCAAACCTCCCCATGACAAAATATAGTGTGTGATAACAACCGGAGAATTCCCATGAGGAACCTATTGTTAAAGTTCACTTGAGAATGTAACTTTTAAAATAAACTTCTGGGATTTACATATGTAAAGAACTGAAACCAACATGGTCATTCTAAGAGATAAGAGACTTAACAAACAATCCAGGTCTCTTTCAATACATTATTTCAGTTGCATCACACTGTAAATGTTTGCTATAAAGTCTGTGTCTAACGATCTTATATTCCACAACGACCTGATGCTTGTGTGTAAGGGACCTGCAGCATTGCTCAAGCCTCCTCTCTTTCCCCCCCTCCATGTGTCTGATGCCCTTCTCCTTCTAGTGGTGTGTTTGAAGATGCTGGGAAGAAGGCTTGTTGAGTTGCAATGCGCCTTGTGGATGGTACATTCTGAATGGGCACTCAGCACCTGAACTATTATGCATTCGTTTCCTCCCTTGCATTGCAGGAGCAAAGCTGCCAAGTACAATTTGGCAAACAGCTGCCCAGGAGAGAGGCTCTGATTCACATTGGCATCATGACTGTTGAAATCCAGGCAATGAGAGGCATGTGAAAGTTTCAACAGTGGACATTAAGAGGGCATACAAAAGGGCAGGTAGACAATGGAATCCATGCCCTCAGCACATCACCTTCCACCAAATAGGAAGCCACCTTGAGAGCTAATGAACAAAATAGAGTCTCATAGAATAGCGGAGTCAGTGTGAGTTTAGATAAGGCAAAATTGACAGAGGAACAAAAGACAGTAAGTTGCAGTAGTGGTTATTTTTCAACCTGGAAAATTACCGAGAGTGGTGTGGCATAGTGTTAGTGTTGTCATCATTGCTTTTCATGATGCATATTATTGACTTGAATGTTAGAATACAAAATCATCTGCCAAAATCTGTCACATATACAAAACTCAGAAGTACAGTAAAGAGATAGGGTGATACCAATTGACTAGAGCAAGGCAGGTGCAGATTATAAAAATCAACTAACAAATGTTGATGAAGTTAAATACAAAAAGATAGAGATGAAATGTAAATTCAATAGTACAGTTGCAATGAGTACGAAGGGCTAAAGGTACCTTGAGGTTCATGTGCATTGATCTTTGAAGGTGGCAAGACTCGCTGAGGTGTTAGCAAAGCTCAATGGGATTTGGGGTTTCATAAATAGGATTAGGTTAGATTCTCTACAGTGTGGAAACAGGCCCTTCGGCCCAACAAGTCCACACCGACCCTCAGAAGAGTAACCCACCCAGACCCATTTCCTTCTGACTAATGCACCTGACACTATGGACAATTTAACATGGCCAATCTTTGGACTGTGGGAGGAAACCGGAGCACCCGGAGGAAACCCACGCAGACACGGGGGAGAATGTGCAAACTCCACGCAGATAGTCGCCTGAGGCTGGAATTGAACCTGGGACCCTGGTGCTATGAGGCAGCAGTGCTAACCACTGAGCCACCATGTCGCCCACTTATTAAGTACAAAATCAAGGAAGTTATGATGAATCTTAATAAAGCCATAACTAGAGGACTGTTTCCAGTTCTGACCACCACACTTTTGGAATAAGCCCTTCGGAGGATGCAGACCTATTTTTTAAAAAGTTTGTTCAACTGTTATTGGTGTCAATGGCTAGGTCAGAATTTAGTCCCCCTCCACAATTGCCCTTGAGAAAGTGTACTATGCTGCTTTTTGAAATGCAAGTGCCCATATGACCATAAAGCCATAAGAAACAGGAACAGGTGTAGCCTGTTCAACCCTGGAGCCAGCTCCACGAGTCATTAGGATCATGACTAATCCAACATTTCTCAAGTCCAATTCCTGCCTTTTTTCCCATAGCCCTTCATTTCCCTTCTGATCAATAATCCATCTCAGCCTTAAATATGCACAAGGACTCTTTTCCCCCCCTTCTCCACACTCCCCCCACCCACCCCAGCAGCTCTTTGTGTCAAAGAGTTCTATACACTCAGTCCTCTGAGAGAAGAAATTCTTATATTGGCATCCCTCCATTCTGAGGCTATGCCATCTGATCCTAGACTGTCCAAGGAGGGGAAACACCCTCTCAGTATTTTCCCTTTCAAGACCTTTAAGAATCCTCTATGTTTCAATCAGATCATCTCTCATTTTTCTTTACTGCAGTGAGTAGAGTCTCAACCTTTTTAACCTTTGTTCGTGAGAGAATTCTTTCATACCAGGGATCGTCCCAGCGAATCTTCTTTGAATTGTCTACAATGGAACATAGACAGTACAGCACAGGGAATCATGTTGTACCGAAGGCTAAACTAATCCCTTCTACCTGCCCTTGGTCCATACCTGTCTATTCCTTGCATTTTCATGTGCTTGTGTAAAAGTCCCTTAAATGCCCCTATTGTACCTGCCCCTCCACCACCATACCTGGCCGCACAGTCCAGATTCCTACCACTCTGTGCAAAAACAAAAACTTGCCCCTCGCCTCTCCTTTGAATTTCCTCCCTCACCTTAATTGCATGTCTGCGAGTGTTAGACATTTCAACTTTGGGGAAAAAGATTCTGGCTGTCAATCCTATCTATGCATCTCATAATTAGATAGTCTTCTCCCCTCTGCCTCTGCCACTCCAGAGAAAACAACCCAAGTTTCACTAGCCTCTCCTTTATAGCTCATAACCTCCAATCCAGGCAGCATCCTGCTAAACCTCTGCTGAACCCTCTCCAAAGCCTCCATATCCTTCTTGTAACGTGGCAGCCAGAATTGAATGCAATGTTCTAAGTGTGGCCAAACCAAAATCTTTTAAACGTGACTCTTGTACTGAATTCCCTGACTAGTAAAGGCAAGCATCCCACACATGACCTCTTTACCATCCTGTGTATTTGCATGGCCACTTTCAGAGAGCTATGGACTTGAACCCCAAGATCTCGCTGGACATCAGCACCTTTCCTGATGAAGGGCTTCTGCTCAAAACGTCGATTCTCCTGCTCCTTGGATGCTGCCTGACCTGCTGTGCTTTTCCAGCCCTACACTCTTGACACTGTTCAGGGTCTTGCCAATAAAAGTATACTCATAACACCACTAAGATGGATGTTCCGGAACTTTGACCTTGAGGTACTGGAGGAAGGGCGATATAGTTCCAAGTCAGGATTGTGTGTAGTTAGGGGGAAATTTGCTGATGCTGGTGTTTCTGTGTATTTGCTACCTTTCTCCTTCTAAGAAGTAGAGGTTGTGTGTTCGGGAGGTGCTGGAGGATCATAAGTGAGTTGTGGCAGTGCTCTCTTTAGATGGTGCATGCCACAGTAACTGTGTGTGTGAGTGGTAGAGGGAGTGAATTTTGAAGCTAGTCGATAGGGTTCCAGTTTGGTAGGCTGCTGTAGGCCTGTCAGCTGCTTGAATGTTTTTGGATCTCTACCCATCCATGCAAATGGAGAGTATTCCATCCCACGTGGGACTTCTGCCTTGGAGATCATGCTTAGACATTCAGAAGAAAGGAGAAAGGTTATTCACCACAGAAGTCCTAACCTTTGACCTGCTCTTGCAGCCACAGTATTTGTGTTGCTGGGTCAGAACAGTTTGTGGTCATTAGGTGGTGATCATTGATTCAGTGGTTGAGGAGCCATGGAAAGTCAAAAGACAATGGTTAGAATCAGTCTTGAGTGCGATTGACATGCATTTAGCAATGTAGTTTCAGGACTGATTGATTTTAACCGGAAGATTATGATGGAAAAGGTCATTTGCCATGGAGTAAAAATGTTTTATGAAGAGATCTGACAGAGAAGTAAAAAGTTATAACAGTGTCACAGACCAGAGGGAGAGGTGAACTGGGCTATTTCACTGTTCGTCTGCACTGCACATAAAAGAACGAGTAGGAAGGGTTTGGTGGGATATGGGCCGGGTGCTGGCAGGTGGGACTACATTGGGTTGGGATATCTGGTCAGCATGAACAAGTTGGACCGAAGGGTCTGTTGCCATGCTGTACATCTCTGACCCTATGACTCTAAGTGATTTTTAATTTTTATTCCTTTATTCCATTTTCCTTCTGAAATGAGTGGTGGTGTGTTTTTCCCCAAACCCTATTGGTGGGCTTCAAGTCTTGAGGGTGTTTGACTGGGTGACTGTGGAGAGTGCCCATTGAAGACAGAGATGAGGAAAAAAAGACTTCTGTGAGGCTGAGAGTCTGGAAATTCCTTCCTTTAAAAAGCAATGAAAGCAGAATCTTTAAATATTTGTACGGCAGCGATGGGTAGATTCTTGATTACTAAGGGAATGAGAGATCTTCAGGGATACGCAGGAATCTAGAATTCAGGTTAAAATCAGATGAGTCGTAACCTTTTTGAATGGTACAGCAGTCTTGAAGTACTAAGTGACCTACTCTTGTTTGTAAATTTTTTTAAAAGACAGCTCAAAGTTGGGTTTATGAATGTGTTTGACACTTGGAAGGATGGTTATCACACATACGCATATACACATGCATAAGGACGTACCCACACAAAGGTACTGGCATTTATTCATGAGAAATGGACTCCCAACAAGTCAATGTGCAGTGAAGGCTCGCAGTTAGTTCATCTGGCAGAGTTCCTTTTTGTAGGAGCTCGGATGTAGGAGATTACACAGACCATTTAACTTGTAGACCAAAGTTAGTTCACCATAGCTTACCCTGGAGTTACTTTACCTTCTTGCGTCCTTATAATAAAAGCCAATTGTGAAAAGCGTTCAAAGCTATCTCATTAACGATATTCAAAATTCACATGCTTCAGTCACATGTGGGAGATTCGTGTTTCCCAGATTGTTCTGAAGCACTAAAATAACCCAAAGAACTGCAGATGCTAAATTCTGAAACACTCCGGTCTGTCAGCGTCTGTGGAGAAAGAGTTAACATTCGGTGTCCAGTGTCCCTGCTTCAATACTGAAGAGTGATTGGACTCTGCTTTCTCTGCACAGATGCTGCCAGACCTGCTGAGTTTCTCCAGCAATGTCTGTTTTTGATGAATTTGGTCAAAAGCATTGTGTTTTGTAGGTGATTCCTGTGTGCGCTGTTTGGTGTAATTTCAGGTAAAATAGGTTTTAGTGGTTCTCCTTCACACCAAACCTGGCTGGGAAAACACAACATCTGTGATTTCCTTATGTGGGCTTCTCCAGAATGTCTACGCAATGCAAAGGTGTAACATTCCAGCGAAATGGGAAGTTAGCTTTTGCCAGAAGGAAGTTTCTGGAAAGTACACTCTGTAATTGTAGCCATATTAAATCCAACAAGGGTTCATGAATAAAATGTAAACAAAAGAATTTTCTCTAAGTTAGGACTTCTCAATGCTTTTTGTGCATGAAGCAGGTTTGGGTAAGGTAGAAAAAGGAACGATGTTCCTTTGAGTTAATTGTGGAAGCTCAGTGAATGTCAAAAGCCAAGAACTGAAAGAAGTAGAACTCCAGGTGGCATCGGTGAAGACATGCAAAGTTAACCCATACATTTCTTATTCTCTTCAGTTTTGATGACTAAGAGTTTAATCCAGTGGAAGGGGAGGAGTCAAGAACAAAAGGGAAGATCTGTGAGAGGGTAGAGAACAGATTTGTCATTTTGAATAAGTGTTACAAATGGGGTGTGAAGAAGAAATGAATTGTCTAGTAAGCAGCTGAAAATGTACTGCTGGTTAAAGCACAGCAGGTCAGGCAGCATCCAAGGAACAGGAAATTCGACGTTTCGGGCCAGAGCCTGATTCCTGATGAAGGGCTCTGGCCCGAAACGTTGAATTTCCTGTTCCTTGGATGCTGCCTGACCTGCTGTGCTTTAACCAGCAGTACATTTTCAGCTCTGATCTCCAGCATCTGCAGACCTCATTTTTTACTATGTCTAGTAAGCAGTACTGACATGGTATTTTCTCCCAAGGCAGAATGGAAGGAACCCTCCCTCGAACCTGTAAGGCCTCTCCAAAGGCCTGCCCAACCTGATCTTGAGCCAACAATGTTCTGAGAATTGACCTGAAGTTTCAGAAGTTGCTGCGTGGGAAGAAAATAAATGAGATGAAACATGGGGTGCAATCAGAGGTCATCAATAATTTTGAAGGAAAACTTTGTCAGAATTTATGGGAAGTGAACTGGCAGGACTGCAGGGACAGAGCAGGGGAATGGATCATACTGGATTATTTGACAGCAGTGTTTCCAAACATTCTCTGAGTGTAACCCCATTTTAATGCCTCAGACATTGTGTAACCCTGAGGTAAAAATTTGGAGAGGGGTGGAGTTGGGTGGGGAAATAGAGTGGGGGTGGGGAATTTCAGTTGTAAAGGAGTTGAGCGTATCCTCATTGTTCTCATAGTTCAAATTCACCAAGTCCTACCCTCACCCCCATCTCAACCCCTTCTGCCTCCTTCATCTCACCCTCGTTCACCCATCATCTCCCTCTCCTTCCTACCCCATTTTTGCCTTCTTAACCCTATCTTCATTGTGAGGGGTAGCTGAGGAAGAGTCAGGACTGACCTTTTAAAAAAAAGAAGCTTAACTGTTCGTAGGCTTCAAGCAGCAGACTAATTCTCAGACAGCACTCCATTAAGGCACCCTCACCAACAAAAATAACAAGAATTTAAAGGACTTTGTGACTTTCAAAAGTAGCCTGAGCTTACAAACCCCAAACTCTGATCTCATGACCACACTGGGGCTATAACTCAAATTGGGAAACCCTGAGATATGCAGAGAGCCAGCATGGGCTTGAGGGGGCCAAATGACCTTGATCGTTCTGGAATGTTTCTATGGCCTGGATTTTCAAATGTCAGTGGACACAACACAGTGCAGATGCAACTTAAAAATTGCATCCCTGCAATCATCACTCCATCAGTGCTTCTCGGGACAGTTTAAAATTTTCAAAGTACTTTCTAAGAGAAGGGAATGAGGAATGTACGCCCTTTCAACGAAAGTGCATTTAAGCTCCGTTGGAAGCTTGTCTAGTGGCCAGGGAGCATGAATTTTGAATGTGAATTTGAAGTTGAACAGCCCACTATTAAATTAGATTCCCTGCAGTATGGAAACAGACCCTTCGGCCTAACGAGTTCACGCTGACCCTCTGAAGAGTAACCCACCCAGACCCATTCCCCTACCCTACATTTACCCCTGACTAATGCACCTAACACTATGGGCAACTTAGCCTGGCCAATTCACCTGACCTACACATCTTTGGATTGTAGGAGGAAACCCATGCAGACACAGGGAAACAGTGCAAACTCCACACACAGTCAAACCCAGGTCCCTGGCGCTGTGAGACAGCAGTGCTAACCACTGAGACACCGTGCCACCCTAAATAAGAAATGGGAGTCAGTGGGGGGTGGGGGAACGCTTCCGAGATATGCTGCCCAGTTTCACACTGCAATTCACAGAAACCAATGCCATGAAAAGCAAGGAGCAATCTGATAGAACGATTCTATCACAGAATGAAACATTCGTTTTCTCGATTTATCTCCGTGTATTTCCTTTAAAATTTGGTTTAGAAATCACAACATGGCGATGGCCAGGAATCAAGCCCAGATCAACTGCTTGGAAGTAAGCTATGTTCACCACTATACCACCATCACTGTTAGTATATCTCAGGCATATCTCAGTATGAAGACAAACTACTGGGTACGCTGGAAGTCTGAAACAAACACAGTATGCTGGCGAAGTTCATCAACTCTGGCAGCACCCATAGAGTGAGTAAGAGTCAATGCCTCAAGTTCAGAATGATGCTTCCCTTGAGCTATGATCAACCTGATCAAGCCACAACTCTGAAGCTAGTGGGACTTGAACCCAGGCCTCCTAGGTCAAAGATAGGGACAATGGAACCATAGTATCATACAACGCAGAAGAGGCCCTTCAACCCATTGAGTCTGCACTGACATTTGATGTACACCTGACTGTGTCAACCTAATCAATATTTGCAAGCACTTGATATACCATGTGCTTATCCAGGGGTGTTTTAAAGGAGGTGAGACAACTCACATCTCCTATTCTCCCAGGCCATCATCACCCTCTGGGTAAAAAGGTTTTTCCTCACACCTCTCCTAAGCTGCCTGGCCCTCATCTTGAACCTGTGACCCTTCATGGCTGACCCTTCAACTGAGGGGAACAACTTACCTACTCTGTCCAACCTTTCCTCATAACTTAAATTTTCCATCTCAGGCAACATCCTGGTGAATTGCCCCCTCCAGTCCAATCATATCCTTCCTGTAATGTAGTGACCAGAATGGCGCACAGTCGTCTAGCTGTGGTCACACCAATGTCCTATAGAAGTCCAACATGACATGCCTGCTTTTGTAAACAATACCTTGATTGATAAAAGTCAATGTTCCATATGTCTTTTTCACCAGCCTACTAACGTGCCCTTCCACCTTCAGAGATCTATCGACAAATCTGCCAAGGTCCCTTTGTTCCACAGAACTTCCGAGTGTCGGGCTGTTAATTGACTATTTCCTTGTCAAATTACCCCTTCATGTCACACTTTTCAGGGTTAAATTCCACCTGCCAGTCATAGTCCTAGAGATGTATAGCACGGAAACAGACCCTTCGGTCCAACCCGTCCATGCCGACCAGATATCCCAACCCAATCTAGTCCCATCTGCCAGCACCTGGCCCATATCCCTCCAAACCCTTCCTATTCATATACCCATCCAAATGCCTCTTAAATGTTGTAATTGTACCAGCCTCCACCACTTCCTCTGGCAGCTCATTCCATACACGTACCACCCTCTGTGTGAAAAAGTTGCCCCTTAGGTCTCTTTTATATCTTTCCCCTCTCACCCTAAACCTATGCCCTCTAGTTCTGGACTCTCCTACTCCAGGAAAAATACTTTGTCCATTTATCCTATCCATGCCCCTCATCATTTTGTAAACCTCTTAAGTGTGGCTCATTGGTCTAGGGGTATGATTCTCGTTTGGGGGCGGCATGGTGGCACAGTGGTTAGCACTGCTGCCTCACAGCGCCAGAGACCCGGGTTCAATTCCCGCCTCGGGCAACTGTCTGAGTGGAGTTTGCACATTCTCCTCGTGTCTGCGTGGGTTTCCTCCGGGTGCTCCGGTTTCCTCCCACAGTCCAAAGATGTGCAGGTCAGGTGAATTGGCCATGCTAAATTGCCTGTTGTGTTAGGTGAAGGGATAAATGGGTCTGGGTGGGTTGCTCTTCGGAGGGTCGATGTGGACTTGTTGGGCCTGTTTCCTCACTGTACGTAATCTTAAAAAAAGTCACCCCTCCACCTCCAATGCTCCAGGGAAAACAGCCCCAGCCTGTTCAGCCTCTCCCTATAGCTCAAATCCTCCAACGCTGGCAACATCCTTGTAAATCATTTCTGAACCCTTTCAAGTTTCACAACATCTTTCCAATAGGAAGGAGACCAGAATTGCACGCAATATTCCAACAGTGGCCTAACCAATGTCCTATATAGCCACAACACGACCTCCCAACTCCTGTACTCAATACTCTGGCCTATAAAGGAAAGCATACCTATCCTATCCAATTGAGACTCCACTTTCAGCCTGCACTCCAAGGTCTCTTTGTTCAGCAACACTCCCTAGAACCTTACCATTAAGTGTATAGGTCCATGTAAGATTTGCTTTCCCAAAATGCAGCACCTCAAATGTATCTAAATTAAACTCCATCTGCCACTTCTCAGCTCTTTGACCCATCTGACCAAGATCCCGTTGTAATCTGAGGTAACCTCCTTCACTGTCCACTACAACTCCAATTTTGGTGTCATCAGCAAACTTCCTAACTCTACCTCTTATGCTACATCCAAATCATTTATATCAATGATGAAAAGTAGTGGACCCAGCACTGATCCTTGTGGCACTCCACTGGTCACAGGCCTCCAGTCTAAAAAACAACCCTCCACCACCACCCTCTGTCTTCTATCTTTGAGCCAGTTCTGCCTCCAAATGGCTAGTTCTCCCTGTATTCCATGAGATCTAACCTTTCTAATCAGTCTCCCATGGGGAACCTTGTCGAATGCCTTACTGAAGTCCATATAGATCACATCTACTGCTCTGCCCTCATCAATCCTCTGTTACTTCTTCAAAAAAACTCGATCAAGTTTGTGAGACATGATTTCCCATGCACAAAGCCATGTTGACTATCCCGAATCAGTCCTTGCCTTTCCAAATACATGGACATCCCGTCCCTCAGGATTCCCTCCAACAACTTGCACACCACCGACGTCAGGCTCACTGGTCTGTAGTTCTCTGGCTTGTTCTTACCACTTTTCTTAAAAAGTGGCATCACATTAGCCAACCTCCAGTCTTCCGGCACCACGTTTGTGACTATCGATGATACAAATGTCTCAGCAAGTGGCCCAGCAATCACTTCCTGATCAGGTCCTGGGGATTTATCCACCTTCATGCATTCCAAGACATCCAGCACTTCCTCCTCTGTAATATGGACATTTTTCAAGATGTCACCATCTATTTCCCTACATCTATATCTTCCATGCCCTTTTCCACAGTAAATACTGATGCAAAATACTTGTTTAGTATCTCCCCCATTTTCTGTGGCTCTACACAAAGGCCACCTTGCTGATCTTTGATGGGCCCTATTCTCTCCCTGGTTACCCTTTTGTACTTAATATATTTGTAAAAATCCTTTGCATTCTCATTAACCCTATTTGCCAAAGCTATCTCAGTCCCCTTTTTGCCCTCCTGATTTCCCTCTTAAGTATACTCCTTCTTTATGCTCTTCTAAGGATTCACTCGATCTGTCCTGTCTATACCTGACATATGATTCCTTCTTTTTCTTAACCAAATCCTCAATTTCTTTAGTCATCCAGCATTCCCTATACCTTCCCTTTCAACCTGACAGGAATATACTTTCTCTGGACTCTTGTTATCTCATTTCTGAAGACTTCCCATTTTTCAGCCGTCCCTTTACCTGCGAACATCTGCCCCCAATCAGCTTTCGAAAGTTCTTGCCTATTAACATCAAAATTGGCCTTTCTCCAATTTAGAACTTCAACTTTTAGATCTGGTCTATCCTTCACAGATCTTGTACAGATCACTTCTACCCCAAAACAATTTCCAATGATCCAAAAATGTGAATCCTTCTCCCATACACCAGCTCCTCAGCCATGCATTCATCTGCTCTAACCTCCTATTCCTGCCCTTAGTAGCTCATAGCACTGGGAGTAATCCAGATATTACTACTCTCAAGGACCTCCTTTTTAAATATCTGCCTAACTCTCTGCAATCTCCCTTCAGAATCTCATCCTTTTCCTTTCCTATGTTGCTAGTTCCAATGTGTACAATGACCTCCTGCTGGTCCCTCTCCTCCTTGAGGACATTCTGCACCCTCTCTGAGACATCCTTGATCCTGGCACCAGGGAAGCAACACACCATTCTGATTTTTCGCTGCTGGCCACAGAAACGTCTGTCTGTACCTCTGACTGGAGAGTCCTCTAACACAGTCGATCTTTTGGAACCCGACATACCCCTCATTGCAGTAGAGCAAGTCTCAATACCAGAAACCCAGCTGTTTGTGCTACGTTCCCCTGGGAATACATCATCCCCTACATTTTACAAAACAGCATACCTGTTTGAAATGGGGATAGCCACAGAAGACTCCTACGCTAGCTGCCTACCTCTCTTACCTTTCCTGGAGTTAACCCATCTATGTGACTGTATCTGTGACTTTTCCCCCTTCCTATAACTGCCATCCATCACATTCCCTTGCTCTTGTAAATTCCTCATTGCCTCTAACTGTCTCTCCAACTGATCCATTCGATCTGATAGAATTTGCAACCAACGGCATTTATTGCAGAAATAATCCTCGGTAACTCCTAAACTTTCCCTGAACTCCCACTTCCGGCAAGAAGCACTCTATTAAAGGCCATTTTTGCTTCTTTCAATCTATGGACCCAGACAATACCACAGTCTTATTCCTCTACAAAACTTTGCTCCAGGCTGCAGGTTAAATTAATACTTGTGGCTTTTATTTTCATCTGCACATTTAATCATTTTGTTTTTTTTCTTCTTGTTGCCCAAACAACTCAACTGCTGTGTCAACCACTTGACCAATCTTTTTGTCATCCACAAATTTATGAATCCAACTACCTCATACAGTCATCCATATCGTTTATATAAATAATGATCAATAGGGAATGTAACAATTATCCTCAAAGACACTGGCTTCCGGTCACTGAAGCAGCCTTCTGTCATTACCTGTTGCCTCCTACAACTGTGCCAATTTTGAATCCACCTTATCAACTTACCCTGTATTCGATATTCATTTAACCTCCTTGATAAGTGTATTACATGGGACCTTCTCAAAGGCTTTGCTGAAGTCCATATAAATTCCATTAACTACGCTCCCCTCTTGTACATGCCAGGTTATCTCCTGAAAAGATTCAAATAAATTTGTTAGGCTTAACATTCCTCCAATCAAGCCATTCTGATCAAACCTTGCCTCTACAAGAGGTGTTGAATGTTCTCCTTCAGAATTTTCTCCAGTAGTTTCCCTACCATAGACATGAGACCCTTTTCTCTACAATCCTTCTTGAATATCAGAAGCACCTTAGCTGTTCTCCAGTCCTCTGGTACATCCTCCGCAGCCATTCAGGGGAATTAAAAATTTGAGTCAGAACCTCTCAAGTCTCCTCCCTTTCCTCCCCTAGTCTCAAAGACACAATTCATCCAGAGGTGAAGATGTATCCACCTTCAAGCCTGCTGGAACCTCCAATACCTTTGTGCTTTCCTATGTCAATTTGTTCAAGCACTTCACAGTCTATCCCTGTGTTCCATACCTTTTTAAGCTCAATTTCTTGGGTGAAGATGGATATGAAGTATTGGTTCAACACTCTATCAATGTCCTCCGGCTCCATCTACAGATTGCCCAGTTGGTCCCTAACGGCCCCTGCTTTTTCTCTGGTTATTCCTGTCCCTTTGATATGCTTACAGAATATCTTGGGATTTTTCCTACTTTTACCCCCAACCTGAGCTTTCTCATATCCCCTCTTTGCTTCCGAATTGCTTTTTTAATCTCCACCCTGCTGTTGGACTCCACAAATGCCTCTGCAGATTTGTTCCCTTTGTTCCTGTTAAAGGGCTCTCTTTTCCTTCCCACTGTATCCTGGATATCTCTGGTTATCCATAGCTGTGTGGACTTGTCGCTCCTCCCTGTCACCCTTGAGAGAACATGTTTGGCTTGTACATCCCCACTCCCCCTGCCCCCCAACAGCTCTTCTGTAGATTTCCCCATTAGTAGCTATCTGGCCAGATCCTCCCTTATTTTACTAAAACTCACTCTCCCCCAATCCATTTTTTCAGCTTGTCTGTTTCTTTGTCCATATGAAGCTTAAGTTATACCAGGTATTACTAAAATGCTCCCCCTCCACCACATGAACCACCTATCTGGCTTCATTAGGTCCACAGAATTAGGTCCAGAATAGCTCTGTCCCTCACTGGTTCCTCTACACATTGGCCTTAAAAGTTCCCCTGTCCACATTTCAAGAAATCCAGTCTATCCACAGCCCTTACCACTATGCTTATCTCAGTTAATGGTGATTTCAACTTTCCCAATATTATGTTACTTTTACGCATCTCCACGCACAAATTTGATCCTCAATTTCATGTTGACCCTGTGTGAACCTATAATAAACACTGAGCAATCTGGTTGCTCCTTTTAATTCCTAGACTCGACCCATAAACGTCCCTCCCAAAATATCATCTCTCCTTGTTGCAGTAGCTAGCTCCATAGCTAATAATGCAATATCTCCATTGTTACCCCTCCTCTGTCTTGCCTGCAGATTCTGTATCCTGGAAAGTTAAGCTGACAGTCCTGCCTCTCTCTCAATCATGCCTCCATGATAGCTGCAAAATCAAACTTCCCTGTGTCAATCGTCGCCTTTAACTCCTCAGTTTTACCTGTGGTACTCCTGGTATTAAAGTAAAGACCATCCAGTCTTGTCTTACTCCCTTGAAACTTAATGCAGCTGCACTCACTCTGACCTCATTGTTTCACTGCATGATTCTGTGTCCTTACTCTGCTAACAGTCTGTGTCCTCTCCCCTACCCCCCGCTGAATTAGTTAAATCTATCACAAGAGCCCTACTGTAATAATTTAAGATGGCAGGTCTCACTTCTACTTTCTCAAGGGCAACGTGGAATTAGCAATAAATCGTGGCCTAGCCACCAACCTTTGCATTCCATAAAGGTGAAAGACCGATTATGTGGTGATTATGATTCCAGGTTTTAGGAGATTGCACTGTGTTCAAATTAAGGATTAAAACCTACTTTTATTTTTTAAAATTGGTGTAGGGCAATATGATTCATGTTTTAAAATAAGGGAAAGAGTCTGTAATGTGGCTATATACATTTTAACTGCACAGATAGCCAGACTGAAGGAGTATACTATAGTTCTAAATAGTCATTGGTTAACATTGCCAGGTTGAATGACTCTGAAGGCTGTCATTACCTTCTGAAATAGGTTTATTGCCACCTAGTGGAAAATCTCAAACAAAAACAAATTCTTGAAAATGCTAAGCAGACTCACACAGCACCTGTACAAAAGACAGACAGGTACCTTGATGTATTGGGTGTACTCTTTTTATCAGGTCTGGATTCAGTACCTAAGCTCTCGTGCTATTCGATTTCCACATAAAGTGTCAACAAAAGTGTTCTATTCACAACTGTTGCCTGGCCAGTTTTCTAATTTTCTAGTATCTTTTAAATTATTTGTGTCATATTTCCAGCATCTCATCTTTGTTTTTATTTTATTTATGCAGTATTGTTATGCATGTTTATTTTAGTGGACCCTGCTTTCCAATACCAAAGAATGACAGGATAGGACTCAGTATTATGCTGATGAAAGATGGTCAGATTATGGGTGGCACAGCGCTCAGTGGTTAGCATTGTTGCCTCATAAAGCCAGAGACCTTGGTTTGATTTCACCTGTCTGTATGTAGCTTGCATGTTCTCCCTATATCTGTGTGGGTTTCCTCAGGGTACTCTGGTTTCTTCCCAAAGTCCAAAGATGCGCAGGTTAGGTGGCTTGGCTAAATTGGTGGTAGTGTCCAAGGAGGTGCAGGCTATGCGGATTAGCTTTGGGAAATACAGGGATAGGGTAGGCTGCTGGGTCTGGGTGGGATGCTCTTTGGAGGGTCAGTGTGGTCTTGATGGACTGAATGTCCTACTTCCACATTCTAGGCCATCTATGAAAACCTGAAAGAGAAACTTGATATTGGCACAAACTATCTTATATTCCAAAGTCCCTGGTTGTTTTGTTCTCTGTATTACAAGCTGCTCTCAGTTCCTCGTTAAGTACTGCACCTCAGGGTGGCTGTCAGTCTTGACTAATAGTCCAATATCATGGCCCAGCCATATATAATGGAGAATTCTCACCCAGTTTCTTTGAAGAAATGTTGTTATTGTTGTTTGCTGAGTAGGTTTTCTTCAATTTCTTTACTTTCCCCCACCCCCCATTTCTACCATTGTTTTTTCCTGAAATGTTCTCATGTGGTTCTGACTGTTGATCAATAGGATATTTAAATCAAAGGTTATCATGGTGCAGTCTGATTCTGTAACATTGTGCTCTGGCTGATTTAACTAACCCACTTTACAACAGGAACCAAAGCTGGAACTCTCTACGGTTCAGCTATCTACCAGATAGAGCTCCCGAGCTGTCAGTACAAACCCTGATTCTAAATGCTGTCTGTGTAGATTTAGCGTAGTAAATACTGAGTTTGATTGAGAAGCTTGCATATAAATGTTGATATGGAACAGACAGCACAAGATTCAATGATATATTTCACATTGTTAGATAGAACATGTCATTTTGAGTTTCAGAAAAAGATTACAGTTTGAATATGTTAGAAGTGATTTCATCTTGCCATGTTAAATAAGACATCATGAACATAAGAAGCGAGCAAAATTTGGCAAATTATATTTGTACTATCATTCAAGAAGATTTAAGGAATTAAGGGTTACGGGGGGAGAGTGCAGGTAAGTGGAATTGAAATATCCATCAGTCATGCTTAAATGGCGGAGTGGACTTGATGGGCCGAATGGCCTTGCTTCCACTCTGATACCTTTATGGTCTAAGATTGTGGCTGATTTTCCATCTTAACCACTTTCCTACCCCAATGTGTAGCCCTTGATTCCCTTGTCTGAAAAACCTCAAATCACAGCCCTGACTCAAACTCAATGAGTGAGCATTGAGGGCTTTCTGGTCTGGGAAATTCCAAAGTACACAATGCCCTGAGTGAGCAATTTGCTCCTCCTCCTCTCTCTCCTAAAATGGTTGCCCACCATCCAGACACTATGAATCCAATTCTAAATGCTGCAGCATTTACAAGAACAGGGAGATTACTGCTAGAGTGCAAGAGCAGAACTGCAATTCTAAATCTGTGTAAAACACTAGTTAGACTGCAACTGATGCTTTCACCCAACCACTTAATGTAAATATACACTTTTTGCAGCTGCTTTGTATGCTACTCCCATCTCACATTTCCGCTTGGCTTTGTACAGTGAGTATGCTGCAATCAACACTTCCCTCGTTTCCCTTATCTAAACCTTTCAACAGGTTGTAAATCGCTACGGCCAAGCATTCTGACTGAAAATTGCCTAATCAGGTCTGAAGAAGAGTCACGAGACGTGAAGTGCTAACTCTGCTTCTTTCTCCACAGATGCTGCAAGACCTGCCGAGTTTCTCCAGCATTTTCTGTCTTTGTTTCAGTGTTATGGTATACGCAGTATTTTAATTACGAAAATAATACTTGCTGTTCATTGGTCAATCTTTAATCCACAGCAGGTCAGGCAGCATCCAAGGAACAGGAAATTCGACGTTTCGGGCCAGAGCCCTTCATCAGGAATGAAGAGCTCTGGCCCGAAATGTCGAATTTCCTGTTCCTTGGATGCTGCCTGACCTGCTGTGCTTTAACCAGCAACACATTTTCAGCTCTGATCTCCAGCATCTGCAGACCTCACTTTTTACTCAATCTTTACTCCAACCTAACTTTTGTTGTGCCTGTGTGTTTAACTCTTACACCTAGAAAAGAAACTGTAAGTCAACTCATAATAATAATGATAATATTTATTTAAAACAATTAATACAATAATAAAACCTTCTACAAACTAACAATTTACACTATAAATCTAATCAAATATCTTGTGCTTTAATGTAACTCTGGATGATTATATACTACCACACTAGATCTTTGCCTTGATCCATATGGCAATGATCATCTGGTCGTCGTCTTGTGGTGGTCCCAGAGATGTCATCTTGGTGGTTGGTCTTGAGTTACCGCTCCTGAGAGTGGTGTTGTGATGATTCTTATAGTTAGAAGTCTTCATGCCCTTTTGGGAGAGTTTTCAATGTCTTAAGACCATATGACATAGGAGTGGAAGTAAGGCCATTCGGCCCATCGAGTCCACTCCGCCATTCAATCATGGCTGATGGGCATTTCAACTCCACCTACCCGCATTCTTCCCGTAGCCCTTAATTCCTCGAGACAACAAGAATCTATCGATCTCTGCCTTGAAGACCTTTAGCTTCCCAGCCTCCACTGCACTCTGTGGCAATGAATTCCACAGGCCCAATAGATTGTCCACCAATAGATTGATCACCCTGATCAATCGGACCCAACCAGGCGTTGAAATGTCGATGGCAGGGTGGTCCTTGGGCATCCATTCTTGGGGGTGTTAGGCATACGTACATCAGGGTAACCCTCTCCAAATAAGGGTGTGAGGTGCCCCTGCATCTGGTAACCAAACAGCTCGGTTTCCGATTTATCCTGGGGATGGTATTCAGGTCAATTCTATTCAATTCCAATTCAAGTGCATATTGTATTGTCTGCAGCCGCTGAGTCAGTTATATACTGTCTGTGTGTACCTGCACTCTGCCTGGATTCTGCAGCATGTTTATTCCAGAATCTTTGAGCACAATCACTTTTGGTCAAGGCTTGTCTCAATTTCCCATGATTTGGAGGTGCCGGTGTTGGACTGGGGTGTACAAAGTTAAAAATCACACAACACCTGGTTATAGTCCAACAGGTTTAATTGGAAGCACACTAGCTTTCAGAGCGACGCTTCTTCATCCAGTGGTAATGGAGGACACAATTATAAGGCACAGAATTTATAGCAAAAGTTTACAGTGTGATGTAACTGAAATTATACCTTGATTGTCTGTTAAGTCTTTCATCTGTTCAAATACCGTGATAGTCTCACTCCTTTCATGTGTAAATCACAAAACCTTTTTTTAAGTTGCATTCTCAGGTTAGCTGTTAACGATGGTGATAGCTAGTCAATACGTTGAAGGTGTTAGCCCGCTGTGTTCTCTGTCTATGCCGTGATGTTTAGATTGATTCTAATCTAAAAAGTGAGATAACGGAGTTTTACATGAATCCATGCAGTTTTTGAGCAAAATACAATGTAACTCTGCAAGTACAAATACAAGTATTTTTGTGGGGTGAATTTGTACTTGAAGAGTTACATTGTACTTTGCTCAAAAACTGCATGAATTTATGTAAAATTCCAGTACCTCACTTTTTAGATTAGAATCAATCTAAACATCATGGCAAAGACAGAGAACACAGGGGGCTAACACCTTCAACATATTGTCTAGCTATCACCCATTGTTACAGCTATCCTGAGAATGCAACTTTTTAAAAAAAGGTTTTGTGATTTACACATGAAAGAAGTGAAACTATCACGGTATTCTAACAGATGAAAGACTCAGCAATCAAAGTATTATTCAATGTATAATTTCAGTTACATCACACTGTAAATTTTTGCTATAAGTTCTGTGTCTTACAATTGTGTCCTCCACAACCACCTGATGAAGGAGCGCACTCCGAAAGCTAGTGTTTCCAATTAAACCTGTTGGACTATAACCTGGTGTGTTTTTTTTTAACTCAATTACCCAGCATGCCTCATTTATTGTCCATTTTTCATGAATCTATCATTCTGAGCATTCTGTCCGGCCACATTTTATATCCCAAATTTGACACTTCTTAATTAACACTCATGTTGCAGTTTACCTATTGATATATTTCTCAATCATCTTTGCTACTTTCTAAAACCCTTCCAAAACTAATTTTAGCAACATTGTCAGCATTTTTAAAAAAAAATTCTATCTTTAATTCGTGTAATTTTATGCTTGTGAGGTAACTTTTGAGTTTTTAAACTCCTGAAGGGAATGTGTGTTTGGTAAGGCTCAGCATGGACAAGGTGACCCAATGGCTCCCTTCAGTGCTGTGTTTAGTTCTAGGTTCTATGGTTCTAATTCAGATATTTCTTTGAATTTTAACCACTGTTTACCTACCATCGTATGACTTACCAATCTACTTTAGCCAACTTGTTCCTCATTCTTATATAATTGCAACTTTTCAATTTCAGACTCAAGCTTTGGGCTTGACTGAATTAGTCAAATTCAAATTGTACTAAGATTTCACATTCCCGTGGATCCTTTACCACAAGATTACTAATCAACCTTCACTCAATTGACAATTCTTGATCTAAAGTAGCCTCTTGCCAAGATATTTTGATTTCAACATATTGGCAGTGAAACTGAGCTTTGAAAAAGCTTCAGTGAGGCTTGCTGCAAAGTCTATAAGACATGGAGTGGAAGTAAGGCCATTCGGCCCATCGGGTCCACTCCACCATTCAATCATGGCTGATGGACATTTCAGTGCCACTTACCCACACTCTCCCTCTAGCCCTTAATTACTTGTGAGATCAAGAATTTATCAATCTCTGCCTTGAAGATGTTTAATGTCCCGGCCTCCACTGCGCTCCGTGGCAATGAATTCCACAGGCCGACCACTCTCTGGCTGCAGAAATGTCTCCTCATTTCCATTTTAAATTGACCCCCTCTAATTCTACGGCTATGCCCACGGGTCCTATTATCCCCGCCTAACGGAAAAAAATTCCCAGTGTCCACCTTTTCTAAGCCATGCATTACCTTGTAAGTTTCTATTAGATCTCCCCTCAACCTTCTAAACTCTAATGAATACAATCCCAGGATCCTCAGCTGATCATCCTAAGTTAGACCTACCATTCCAGGGATTATCCGTGTGAATCTCTGCTCCAGTGCCAGTATCCACTTCCACAGACATGCTTCACATACATGAAAGCATTACCAGTATTCAGATTAGGCTGGTTTGCTGCATGTTATTGTAACATCAACGACATTTTTTTGTCTGCTTCTGCTAACTGCTCTCGACTTCATGAAGGATCCATTCCTCTCACTGTAGGGCTGTTTTGAGGCCTATCCAGCCAGTTTGCACACAGGGATGCTTTTGATTTACACAAACTTTGCTATAGCAGAAGTGAGTATTGTGTCTTGAGTCGAGGGTCTGCCCAATCAGGAAAAGCAAAGGATGTAATCACCCAAGCCTGTAAAAGGTATGAAAGTAGGTGCTGCAGCCTGGAAGCTCATGCCAAGCTGCTGGTGGTGCTGTCAGTCTAAAAGCCCCAGTGACTTGAGACTTCTATGTCATCAGACCCTGCCAGGGGGAAACGGGCAATTTATCCGACACCACTCCGTTCACAATCCAGTCGTTGTTTATCAGAAGTGACTGAGGCCACAAATGTTCTGATAGATCATTAACATCAGTACTCTGTCTAAACAGGCAGATGCAGAATACCAGGGCATATGGCTTTACAGGTCATTCTGCTTTAAAGCACATTTTGTCAACGCAAATTCACTTTTACAAGGTTGACGAACTGGGGGCACTGTTTCTACAGCACGAACTTTTAAACCATATGTTGGCTGTAATGGGATGACAGCGCCAACACTAAGTGCTATTTCTAAGGGGCGATTTTTCTAGAGCGTGGGGCTGTGCAAGAACGCAACCATCGCATTAGAGAAGAAAACTGACTATCTAGATAAGGCAATTCCTGATGACACAATGAGCCATTAATTTGCATGCACTTCACTCAAATAGCCTTGCATTTCCGCTGAGTAAAAGGTTTGGGTAGCCAGGTTACAATCCCATGAACGTCTGGCTGCTTTATACCGATACACAAATACCGTGTATGTGAATGACTTGTGAATACTATACGATGACAGCCACAGTGCCTTCATTCTGGACGTGTTGCCCTGCCACTTGTGAACGCCAACAAAATCCAGAGTAGGCATCTAATTGGTAGTACAAAATTTGACTATCACTGAAAGGAGGTACATATTGTGAAAGCTTTTCATCTTGTATTTGTAGGACATTTGTGCTCATTGGTTGGCAAGTGAACTCTTAATTAGGATGGTATTGCCATGAAGAATTTACCAGTTAGATGATGACAGAAAATTAACTGCCAAACTTTAAATCATATTTGAGAGAATACAGGCCCAATTTCCTCCAGTCACCTGTCACAAATCCTCTGTTGTTTATAATGTACATAAATGATTTGGATGAAAATGTCAGCTTGCAGATGGCATGAAAATTGTCATTGTGGATAATGAGGGATGACATCAATGGATGCAGCAGGATATAGATCACTGGAAAATCGTGCAGAGAAGTGGCAAAAGATGCTTAATCCAGACATGTGAGGTGATACACTGTGGGAGATCAAATACAAGGAGAAACTATACAGTAAGTGACTGGATCCTTAGGAATATTGATATACAGAGGGATCTTGGGGTCTAAGTCCTTAGCTCCCTGAATGTGGCAACTTAAGTGGATAAGGTAGTTTAAAAAAGGTGTATAACATGCTTGCCTTCATCGTTTGAGACACTGAATATAAAAAAATGGCAAGTCATGTTGCTACTGTATCAGGCCACATTCTGAGTATAGTCTGTAGCCTGGTGGCACACTTACAGGAAGAATGTGGAGGTTTAGAGAAGTTGCAGTAAAGGTTTACCAGAATGTTATCTGGATTGAATGTATTAGCCATAAGAAGAGGTTGGACAAGCTTGTTTTTGCTAGAGTGTAGTGAGGCTAAGGGACAACCTGATTGATGAATACGAAATTGAGAGGCTTGGATAGGATGGGTAGTTGGAATCTCTTCTTCCAGGGTTGATATGTCAAGTAGTAGGGGGCATAGTTTTAAGGTGAGAGGAGGTAAGTTGAAAGGAGATGTACAAAGGCCCTGCAATGCATTGCCAGGAGAGGTGGTAGAAGCAGATATATTTGCAAAGTTTCGGAGGCAACACGTGAACAGAGGGATACAGACCATGTGCAAGCAAGTGGAATTAGTTTAGAATGGCAACATGGTTGGCACAGACCTGGTGGGCCGAAGGGCCTGTTCCTGTGCTGTACTATTCTATGTTCTACATGCAACTGTTCTGCCACCTCTGGGATTAGTCTGGTGAATCTCTGTACACCCGTGATGGCAAGAATATCCTGCCTTAGAAGACAAAACTACAGAGGTCCAGATGGAGTCTCACCAAAGCTCTATATAACTAAGAAAGACATTTTTACTTCTGCACACAAATCCACTTGTGATGAAAGCCAACATGCCAGTTGCCTTCATTGTTGATTCTGCATGCTAGTTTTTAACAATGCATGATTAAGGACACCAAGGTCCGTTTTGAAGACCAAAACTCACTGTTCAAGGAATAGTCCTGAAAGTAGTTTTAGGGAGCTACGAAGGAGATTAAGGAATGTCAGAATTACTTGAGTGTCACTTGCCATAGGGAGAGATTAGATTCCCTACAATGTGGAAACAGGCCCTTCTGCCCAACAACTCCACACCAACCCTCCGAAGAGTAACCCACCCAGACCCATTCTCCTACCCTATATTTATCCCTAACTAATTCACCTAACACGATGTGCAATTTAGCATGACCATTGCCACCCAGAGGAAACCCACACAGACATGAGGAGAACGTGCGAACTCCACACAGACAGTCCCTGGAGGTGGGAATTGAACCTAGGTCCCTGGCGCTGTGAGGCAGCAGTGCTAACCACTGAGCCTCTGTGTCACTCCAGTCTTCATCTAACTGGAAATTTTTCATGGCAACACCCTTCTAATTAGAGTTCACTTCCCAGCCAATAAGCACAAACATCCTATGAATGCAAGATGAAAAGCTTTCCTAATATGGGTCTTTTTTCAGTGATAGTCAAATTTTGTACCACTCATTAGAGGAGAGGTGAATGATTCAATGCAAGGCAAGAGAAATGGTATTGGAGAATGTCATAACTATCTTAACTAAATGCCAAATATTCAGTTCCCAGTTTTGGTCAATTGGTATCCTTCACTCGATAATGACAATAACATCATATTCATTTCTCAATTGCATGCCTTCCAGTCATCAGCCTCCTTGAGAATGCTGTATGCATTATGATACATTGTCATCATATCTGCCTTGTTTCATCATTCCGCCTTTTGACTGACTTTTAATGCTTGCCTTTGCTTGTCTGTCTTTTCATTTTGCTTGTGATCGGCAGGTGGGACTAGTTTAGTTTGGGAACGTGGTCGGTGTGGACTGGCTGGACCGAAGGGTCTGTTTCCATGCTGTGTGACTCTATGACACTGCATCTTTTTAAAAATTCAACCTATTTTTCTAATCAACCAGTTCGGAGATGTTGTTATTGCACACCTCCTGCTTCAGGGGTAGGGGAACTACCACTGTGTCACAAGAGTCAGAGTCATAGATTATTAATACAGTGCAGAAAAGGCTCTTTGGCCCGTCAAGCATACACTAACATAATTACCACAAAAGGTGTGCTAATCCAAATTTCTTGCAGTTGTCCCTTATGTCCTATGTTACGATATTTCAAGTGCTCATCCAAATATCTTTTTAAAGGCTAACTCTGCTGAAGAATTGGTGGTCAGGCAGCATCTGAGGAGCAGGAGAGTCGACGTTTCAAGCGTAGGCTCTTCAGGAATTTGTGGGGAGGTGCCCGAGGGGGCTGGGAGATAAATGGGAAGAGGGTGGGGGGGGTGTGGGTGGGGGGTGGGGGGAGAAGAGGGAAAAGGTAGCTGGGAATGCAATATGTAGATGAAGGTGGGGAGTGATGGTGATAGATAGGAGTGGAGGGTGGAGTGGAGAGGTGGGAAGGAAGATGGATAGGTTGGATGGTTCAAGAGGGCAGTGCCGGGTTGGAGAGTTGGATCTGGGATAAGGCAGGAGGGGAGATGCGGAAACTCCACACAGAATCAAAGTCGATTTCACCAGTTTCCTCAATTTCCCTCACTCCACCTTATCCCAGATCCAACCCTCCAACTCGGCACTGCCCTCTTGAACTGACCTACCCATCCATCTTCCTTCCCACTTATCTGCTCCAACCTCTGCTCCGACCTATCACCATCATCAGTTAGGTTCCTTTCCCGAGGTTTTGCACACATCAACTTCTATGAACAGTTAAAGTTTATTAAAGGTTATACAAGCTAGGTGACCCCCTTTAACCCCTGCCCCCCCTCCCCCCCACAGGCGTGCGAAATCGGGTCAAAGAGGCCCCGAACAAAGAAAATACATCCCCTTTATACAGGGCAGTTGGTAATGCTCACAGATACTCTGGCCATTCCTCCCTCCTCCCATAACCACGTTACCCCAGGTATAATGGTAGGATGAGGTCATTCTTGGAGATAATGCAAATGTAAATGCCCTAACCTTAGGGAATTGTTATGCAGACAATTTCCTGACTCAGTGATTCCCCAAGACAATGTAGGTGTGATGTGTCCCAGCTTCGGGTGGCCCTGCAAATGCGTTCTGGCTCCACTACCTCCCCAGACAATGTAGGTGTGATAGGCTTCAGCATCAGGATGATCACACAAGCGAACCTGATTGGCTGGGGGATGGCTATGAAAGTATCTCTGAATGGAAGGGGAGTAGTAGCAAATGACTGTCTAAATAGAGTGGGAGTCATCCCCATCCACTTCCAGAATGTTCAGTCAGTGCAATTTAACCCTTTTAATGTTGCATTAATGCCCACAGAGATATTCCAATTTAATCTTTCAACATTACACACTCCACCACCTCCATCTACCTTTCACATTCCCAGCTACTTGTCCCACCTCAGCCCCACCCCCCTCCATTTATCTCTCGGCTCCCTTGCCCCTCCCCCACCACATATTCCTGATGAAGAGCTTATGCTCGAAATGTTGATTCTCCTGCTCCCTGGATGCTGCCTGGCCTGCTGTGTTTGTCCAGCACCACACTTTTTGACTCTGATCTCCAGCATCTGCAGTCCTCACTTTCTCCTCTGCTGGAGATCTGTTTTCCAGGTTTCCAGCCTCTGCTACCTTCCCAAAGAGTGCATTCAGATTCCCTCCACCCTTTGAGTGAAAAGGGTTTTGCTCAAATTCGGTCTGAATCTTCTGCCCCTTACTATGCACCTCATGATTGATCCCTTAATCAAGAGGAACAGCATTCTCTCTATCTATTATATCCGTACCCCTCATAATCTTAGATTCCTTTAGTCACGTCTCCTTCACTCTTTGCTGCTGTAACATGAGCCTATCTAGTCTCTCTTTACAGTCAATTTCTCCATCCTTGGAAACATCCTGCTTAATTTCCTCCCTACCTTGTCTGGTGTGATCACATCCTTCCTGTAGTGAGATAATCAGAACTGCACACAGTACTCCACTAGGGCCTAACCAATGCTCTGTACAGCTCCTTTTCCTTATACTCTATGCCATGACTGATGAAAGCAAGTGCGCTGCATGCGTTCTTAACTATCCTATTCACGTGTTCTGCTGACTTCAGGGATCTGTGAATGGTTAGCCTAAGATCTCTCGGTTCCTCCAAGCTACTCAGTATTCTGCCATTCATTAAGTGTACATCCTCATATTGTTGTTTCTTCCAAAGTGCATCATATCTCACTTATCAGGGTTAAACACCATCTGCCACTGCTCTGTCCACCTGATCAACCCATCTATATATTCCGACAACCATTTTTTTCACCATTAACCACCCTACCAACCTTGGTGTTGTCTGCAAACATGCTCAACATTTCCCCTATATATTCATCTATATCATTTACGTATATTACAAACAATAAGGATCCCAGTACTGATCCTTGTAGGACATCACTGAGCACCGGCCTCCAGTCACCCAGACTGCCTTCTGCCATTACCCTTTATGTCCTGTTGCTAAGCCAGTTTCTGATCCATCTTGCCAAGTTTCTGTGAATTCCATGTGCTTTAACCTTCTGAATCTGTCTCCTATATGTTAAAAGCCTTTCTAAAGGCCATAAAAACTACATGAAACTGAACTTACCTCATCCACACACTTGATCGCGTTTTCAAAAAATTCTAACAAATTTGTTAGGCGTGAACTCTCTCTGACAAAGCCATGCTGACTATCTGTAATTAACCCATACCGTTGCAAATGCAGATTGGTTCTCTCCTTCAGAATTTTCCTCAATAGTTTCCCCGTGACTGACATGAGACTCATTGATCTATAGTTTCCCGGTTCAACCCTACCATCCTCCTTGAAATGTGGAACCACCTTAGCTGTCCTCCAGTCCTCTGGTACTTACCCCATGGCCAGAGAGGAATTAAATACTTGTTTCAGAGCTACTGCAATTTCCTGCCTTACCTCCCGGAACAGCTGGGATGCAATTCGTCTGGAGCAAGGGATTTGTCAGTCTATAAGCCCGACGGTACCTCCCATACTTCCCCATTTCCTATGTCAAAGCGGGCAAGTTCCTCAGAGACCCTCTTCCTGAATTCTATATCTACCTTCTCCTTTTCCAGTGTGAAGACAAATGGGCTCTACTTGTTCCCTGGTTAACCTCTTCCCTTTAATGTTTTTATAAATATCTTAGGAATCACCCTAATCCTGTTTGCAAGACCTTTCTCCAGCCTTTTATTTGCTCTCCTAATTGCTTTCTTAAGTTCCCTCTTTCGCTCGCAATGTTCCTTTAGGGCCACAGCTGAATTGCTAAAAGGCTTTCTGTTCTTCCTCATCCATTCCTGAATTGTCCTGAACATCCAGGGTTTTCTGATATACTTTCTCTTAAAGGATACATGTTGGACCCATACTCTCCCCAGCTCCTTTTTGAATGTCCCCTACTGCTCCCCCACAAGGATACGTTTGTGTTCCCAGTCAATTTTTTGACCAGATCCTGCTTTGTTTTACTGAAGTCTGCCTCTCTCTCCTCTCCTCCTTCTCCCCCCCCCCCAACCAAATAGTCCAAAGCCATACCCTGGGATGTTGAGTTCCCAATCTAGCCCTTGTTTCTGTATTATAGGATCCTGCCCCACCGAACTCATCTCCACATACCTCGACACGGTTCTGTCCCCCTTAGTCCAAGAACTCCCCACCTACGTTCGGGACACCACCCACGCCCTCCACCTCCTCCATGATTTTCGCTTCCCCGGTCCCCAGCGCCTTATCTTCACGATGGACATCCAGTCCCTGTACACCTCCATCCCCCATCACGAAGGACTCAAAGCCTTCCGCTTCTTCCTTTCCCGCCGCACCAACCAGTACCCTTCCACTGACCCCCTCCTTCGACTGATTGAACTGGTCCTCACCCTGAACAACTTCTCTTTCCAATCCTCCCACTTCCTCCAAACTAAAGGAGTTGCCATGGGCACCCGCATGGGCCCCAGCTATGCCTGTCTCTTCGTAGGATATGTGAAACAGTCCATCTTCCGCAACTACACTGGCACCACCCCCCACCTTTTCCTCTGCTACATCGATGACTGTATCGGCGCTGCCTCGTGCTCCCACGAGGAGGTTGAACAGTTCATCAACTTTACCAACACCTTCCATCCCGACCTCAAATTCACCTGGACTGTCTCAGACTCCTCCCTCCCCTTCCTAGACCTTTCCATTTCTATCTCAGGCGACTGAATCAACACAGACATCTACTATAAACCGACTGACTCCCACAGCTACCTGGACTACACCTCCTCCCACCCTGGCCCCTGTAAAAACGCCATCCCATATTCCCAATTCCTTCGTCTCCGCCGCATCTGCTCCCAGGAGGACCAGTTCCAATACCGTACAGCCCAGATGGCCTCCTTCTTCAAAGACTGTAGATTCCCCCCAGACGTGATTGACGATGCCCTCCACCGCATCTCCTCCACTTCCCACTCCTCCGTCCTTGAGCCCCGCCCCTCAAACCACCACCAGGACAGAACCTCACTGGTTGTCACCTACCACCCCACCAACCTCCGTATACAGCGTATCATCCGCCGTCATTTCCGCCACCTCCAAACGGACCCCACCACCAAGGATATATTTCCCTCCCCTCCCCCATCAGCATTCCGCAAAGACCACTCCCTTCGTGACTCCCTCATCAGGTCCACAACCCCCACCAACCCAACCTCCACTCCCGGCACCTTCCCCTGCAACCGCAGGAAATGCAAAACTTGCGCCCACACCTCCTCCCTTACCTCTCTCCAAGGTTCCAAGGGATCCTTTCATATCCGCCACAAATTCACCTGCACCTCCACACACATCATCTATTGCATCCGCTGCACCCAATGTGGCCTCCTCTATATTGGGGAGACGGGCCGCCTACTTGCGGAACGCTTCAGGGAACACCTCTGGGACACCCGGACCAACAAACCCAACCACCCCGTGGCTCAACACTTTAACTCTCCCTCCCACTCCACCAAAGACATGCAGGTCCTTGGACTCCTCCATCGCCAGAACATAACAACACGACAGTTGGAGGAAGAGCGCCTCATCTTCCGCCTGGGAACCCTCCAACCAGAAGGGATGAACTCAGATTTCTCCAGTTTCCTCATTTTCCCCTCCCCCCACCTTGTCTCAGCGGATTCTCTTGAACTCAGCACCGCCCTCCTAACCTGCAATTTTCTCCCTGACCTCTCCACCCCCACCCCACTCCGGCCTATCACCCTCACCTTGACCTCCTTCCACCTATCGCATCTCCATCACCCCTCCCCCAAGTCCCTCCTCCCTACCTTTTATCTTAGCCTGCTGGACACACTTTCCTTATTCCTGATGAAGGGCTTATGCCCGAAACGTCGAATTTCCTGTTCCTTGGATGCTGCCTGACCTGCCGCGCTTTAACCAGCAACACATTTTCAGCTCTGATCTCCAGCATCTGCAGACCTCACTTTTTACTCTTGTTTCTGTATCACACTTGCATGTGTCAATCCACGCCATTAACTCATCAGTCCTACCTATTACAATTCTAGGATGAAAATCAAGACCATCCAGCCTTGCCTTCCTTTCTTAACAGACAGTATAGATGAACTTATTCTGACTTGCTTCTTTGACTGTAGCATGTGTCCCTATTTCATCAATATTCTGTGTTCCCTCCTCTTGCCAGACTAGTTTAAACTCCTCCCAATAGGGCGAGCAAACTTACCTGCAAGAACATTGGTCCCAGTGTGGTTCAGATCCAGACCATCACAGTTGTACATGTCCCATCTTCCCTAGAAATGCTCCCAATGATCCACGAATCTAAAAGCCTTCTCCTTGCATGAACTGTTGAGCCATGCATTCATCTGACCTATATTCCTATATTTCTAGCTCTCCTCTCTGCATTTAATATAATCTTGTTTGAAGGTGAACAGTGGCAATGAGATTTGACTGATATTCCTAATTATATAATTAACTGCTCCCCAGCAGAGCTTGTTTACCTCCCCCCCCCCACCCCCATAAGGTTGGAAAAAAACTTACTTTACTTTCTTAACTCACTAAATTCCAATTAAATGCTAACTGCAGGCCAGAGTATTGTTTTGGAAAGATATTGATGCATAAACATTGCCACTCACCAAACTTGTATCTGTTCACTCTTCTTGTATTCTGTGCTCCTAATCAGCATTGTTCTGGGTGACATTTCCTAAAAATCATCTTCTGAATTTCCTATAATAACCTTATCTGTGCTGTTGTCCTCCAGTGAGCTGGAACATGTGCTATCCTTACCCTTAACCTGGACTGTAGGTTACTTGAGCCCAGTTGCTCATTCCATGCAGATATCAGCTCAGTGTCCGCCTCTGAAGTTCGTGTAGTGACACTCTTTGAGGTTGTGTCATTTAGTACAAAATGTAAAGGTTGGTGCGGTTTTTCCTGTTCCCCCTGAGGCTGCACCGGCTGGTCAAGTAAAGGGCCTTGAATATCTGAAAGCAAAAAGTGAGAAGGGGAGATGGAGATGAGAATAAAGATGCACGCCAAACTCTCTGCGGCTTCATGATAAAAGATAGGAGGGGGATGAGGGAAAACATGACACTGTGACAGTGCATATTGTAGAGACATCTTGAATGGGCTGCAAAACCGGGTTCTGTTGCAGCCAGTCAATGGTGTACAGTTTCATCTCTGTTGAATCAAGAGATGAAGGTCAGCTTGATTTAATCAGTTCTACTTTGCTCCTCTTCTCCCTGAATTGCAAGAGAGAGAATGTCAGAGATTGTGCTACACTGTGTTTGTTTGCCCTGTCATCACTGAATGTGGTGGGAAGGATAAATGTAAGCTGGCATCTCGAAGAGATGTGTGATGTTGCATTCGAATACATGCATGATAGTTTTACTGCTAGGTGTGCTGCTGCATCACTGAAGGGGGAGTGGGGCATTGAGCATACCAAGAGAAGGTAGTGGACAGAGCGAGAAATATCCTTTTATTACTGTTTCACTGATTTGGACCAGGCACATGATATCATTAATCATCTTCTGGTATTGCTGCCGGGTCCTGGGGACTAGACACTGAAAGATGACCTGCCTAGCCTCCTGTTCAAATACCCATCAGTTAGGATCTTGAGGACTCCAAAGAAATTCCAAGGCAGAATTTCTCCTCCCTCTTTCCTGTGAGATAACATTGCTGTTTCCATCGTAAAATGTTACCCCGTATGCCATGAGCCCTTATTTTCTGTGGTGACCTAGGATGTGGCACCCTGTGAAAATCCAAATGTATCACATCTCCAGATTCCCTGATATTCATGTCCAAAACCTTGAGTAAATTTGTCAAAAACAACTGCCAACTTCACAAAACCAATCTGACTCTGCTTAATTGCATAAAAATGGACCAGTTATCTTACTGTGACCTCCTTACTTAAAAACTCGAGCGTCTTCCGCAAGAGGAAAATGTCGGACAAAGTGACACCTTGATGAGCTCTTTAAAAGTGGGGGTGGCAGGCTGAGGGGATTGGAAAATGTCACAAGGAGGAACAGTGGGAGGGAAACCTGCAACTGTGAAGGTGAGGTACCTACAAGAAGAAATGGGATAGAATCTGGAGAGCTATATGGAGATTTCATAGTTTTTTTTAAAAGCCTTTCCAGTCTGCACTTGATACAAGTCAGGGCTTGAGGTTGAATCATCTAAACCATGCCTGCAGTTTGTAATAAAAAATGGAAGAGTTCAAAGTTGCTCACTCACTGAGAGCTCCAGGACAGCCATTCCTGCCTCGGACCTTGCAACACCAAAGTTTTGGCTTGGCCCCACTTTGGAAAGCTCCACTGTAGATGCTCACTTGAGTTGACTTATTGCTTTTAAATACCAAGTTAAAGGATGTATGAGCAGAAGAAGACCATTTGGCCCATTAAGTTGCTCTGCAACTCTCCAAAATCAGATAATCCTCAACTCCCCTTTGCCTTTTCCCTATAACCCTTAATTCCTTACGGGTCAAAAATGGTCCCAAAGGAACCCAAACTTCAATCAAGTCATTTGATAGCTCTGTAGATGACCCTTTCCTCCACTTTGCCGATGGGCCAACAATTGACTGAGTTGGATTTGTTCTGCTTGTTGAGCATGGGGCACACTGGGCAATTTCCCACATTATCGAGTAGATGCCAGTGTTGTGGCCTTACTGTAACAGCTTGACTAGGGACATGGCATGTTCTGGAACACCGGTTCTGGAGTATAATTGCCAGAACGTTGTCAGGGCCCAAAGCGTTTGCAATATCTAATGCTTCCAATTGTTTCTTGCTATCAGGTGGTACAGCGTTCCCTCGAATTTTCTTACCAATTATGCAGCTTTCCGAAGCTTGTGCACAGCAGTGATTTCTGGAACTGGAAGTCAGTGCTGTAATGGTGTGCCGATGCCAGTTGCAGCCACGCAGCTCAGATGGGAGCATTGACACGGAGTAAACAAAATTGGCTAAAGACTGACATCTGTCTGATAGGAACTCAGGAACAAGCTGATATAAGCATTGAAGTCCACAACCCAGAGATTCATTCCATGGCACCTCTGTGTATCATCTAACTAGTGTTCAGTGTGAAGGAGTAAGGATTTATCAGTGAGAGAATCTCAGTGGGTCATCGTCAGCAGATGGTTTCCATACCCATGTTTGACCTGATGCCATAAGTCTTCACGGATAACCAGAGTCAGCTCCTTCTCGACTCTACATCTCATGTTTCTGTCTTGCTGTTTCGACAGAGTTGGTGACGGTGGTTTCGGGGGGACACATATGTGAGGTATGATTCTGTAGCTACTACTGTGTTTTGACTGGTCTGTGGGACAGTTCACCCAATTTTGGCATAAGCTTTGGACGTTGGTAAAGGTTTGGACGTTTGATAAGGCTGTGCTGCTGTTGTTGCTTCTGGTGCCTAGCTCAATGCCAAGTAGTCTGTTCAGTTTAATTCTTTCCTTTTGAAGCAGTTTAATAGTTGGCTTGTTATGCCATTTCAGACAGCAGTTGAGAATCCACCTGATTGCTAGGGTTTGGAGTCAGACAATGGCTTTTGTTCCTAAAGGATATTAATGAACCAGATGGATTTTTACCACCGTCAGTAGTGGTTTCACTAGTTGCCATTCGGACAGCTTTTAATTCCAGATTTTTTTTAAAAATGGAATTCAACTTTCGCCATTTGGTATGATAAGAATTGAACCCATGTACCCAGAACATTAGTCTGGGCTCTGGATTACTAGACCAGTAACACTACCAATATGCACTGCCTCCTCTATCCTCTTCACAGAATTGTGGACTTCCTTTTCATTCCATTTGATATCTTTAATATCCTTAGCCATGAATGAAGCTTTATAATCTTATTTTTTCCCCTTCTCACTAGAGTGTTATAGCAGAAATGCTTAAATGTCTTCCACTGCATCTGTACTGACCTATCCCTTAACGTAATTTTCCAATTCACTTTAACCTGGTCTTAATTCTCTTTCAGTTATATGTATTTTAGTCTGAAATGCTTTTCTGAGACAAAATATTTGGGATTGCCATTTCCTGGAAAATGTACCCCACCCCCCCCCCCCCTCGTGTGTCTTGATTACTCAACTACATTTGTACCATAGACGTGGCTAGCACAATGGATTTGTTTGTACACTTTTTAATGGCATTTTTTTTAAGATAAATAGTATCCAGAATGTGGAAAGTGAGGGACAATTTTAAACACAGTGCCATGAATCTCAATTGAAGGCATTTAGATTTGATACATTTGATGTGGTTTGTTGGAGAACTTTGGTGGTCTTGAGGTTCAGGACAGTACCTATATTCTTGATAACCTTTGGAACTATGTCAACCACTTATTGTAGTAGTGCTAATTCAGAGTAAGTGCTAATTTGTGCCTCGTAAGATTGTCAATGTGGAGTTCGCACATTCTCCCCGTGTCTGCAGGGGTTTCCTCCCACAATCCAAAGATGTGCAGGTTAGGTGAATTGGCTATGCTAAATTGTCCATACCCAAGTGTAAATATAGGGATGGGGAATGGATCTGGGTCGGTTACTCCTCAGAGGGTCGGTGTAGACTTTTTGGGCCGAATGGCCTGTTTCCATATTGCAGGGAATTTTTTTAAAAAGAAGACTAATGTAATGCTATTGCAAACAGGTTGTTGTCTTTGTTTTAGCCTTAAACAGTTGAGGTTGGACTGTTTATTGGTGATTGCCCCATAAAGGAGAGCCTGTCGGTATTAATCCAACAGCTTTGCTGCAAGTAAAATAGGGAATAATATTGTTGCAATGACATGCCCTGTTTGACATCTACTTGACAGTGATGGGATCGTAGCTAACATAATTCTGTTATTAGCATGTGTATTGTAGGAAAGGAAAGATCTTTGTGAATTTAGATCAGTGACTAATACTTTGCAAAGTCAATTTGATTAACTGAGTTGAAGGTCTCCTCATTGAGGCTGAATAAAACCATTATAGAAGAAATGATTTGCTCTTCCCAGTTTTCTTGAAGCTGATTCCTGTGAAGCTCATGTCATTTGTTTCATTAGTGGATCAGAAGCTACAGTGAGAAACTGGAAGGTTGACTTTTACAGATAACAATTAAGAATTACCTGAACAGTTGAGAGCAATACTTCGCTCTTGCAGTTATTAGTTTGATTTATTTTCTTCCTGAAGGTTGCAACGCAATCATCATTCTGCCGGATCTTCACAATGAAGAAGTTCCAAATGGCTTTATGGAATCCAGTCCTAAAATCTAATTATAGCCACAGATGCACTTGATATGGCCTCTTTTCCTCCCCTGCACCTTTTGACCCTGGAAGTTGACCTTGGTTCCACTTTTTCTTTCAGCATATCATCTGAAGATGTCAGGATTCACGTGTATGTTGGCAATACCCCATCCACCAACTCTCTCAATGCTACAGCTGCCTCTGTGTAGTCAGCACCTTCGTTTGATATGAGCTGTAATTTCCTCCAGTAAAATATTAAGAAGGCTAAATTAACTGGTTTTCGTTATTGTCACCAGATTTATTCTTCTCTCTACTTTTCACTGAATTGGGTGATTTGTGACCTCCAGTGTATTATTTGATCCCAACTAAGCTTCTGATCCTACAGTCTCTCCACCACGAAAAGCACCTACTTCCACTCCGACAGTGTCCCCTGTGTCGGTCTCTGTCCTTGCTGTAGCCAGTCTGCTCCTCAAACCTACTTCTGTATTTTTGATACCTTCAGATTTGACCATTAGTGCCCCGTGCATCCCTCTTTGAAAACTTAAAATAATTCCAAACCCTTTACTCCACCCTCTTCCAAGGTCCGTCACACCTATGCTTGGTGGTTCTACACTGATTTCTGTTGCTTCATTTTAAAGATTCCTCATGTTCTAATCCTTTGATTAGATTAGATTAGATTAGATTAGATTACTTAGTGTGGAAACAGGCCCTTTGGCCCAACAAATCCACACCAACACGCAACCCACCCATTCCCCTACATTTACCCCTTTACCTAACACGACGGGCAATTTAGCGTGGTCAATTCACCTGACCCGCACATCTTTGGACTGTGGGAGGAAACCGGAGCACCCGGAGGAAACCCACGCAGACACGGGGAGAACGTGTAAACTCCACACAGTCAATCGCCTGAGTTGGAAATTGAACCCGGGTATCTGACGCTGTGAGGCAGCAGTGCTAACCACTGTGCCACTGTGCCACCCATCTTTTTGATGCCATCACTCCCAACACTGTAGTGTTCCCCAATCTTACAACCTCTGGGAAGTTTGTTTCCTTTAGTGTGTGCCTTCAGCACATTTCCCAGTCCATCATTGACAGCCATGCCCTCAGATGTCTGCACTCTTCATTCCTACACTTCTTTATTTCCCCTCTAACTCCTTAAAAGGCCCTATTTAACACCTACAAGCATTTACTCACCCATCCTAAGCCGCCTCCTTTATTTCAGTTTAGATTTAGTTTGGGTATGCTTCAATGAAGCAGGCTGGGGCATGTTTGAGTACTAAGTGTGGTAGATAAATTCAATTTGATTTTAATAGATGGGTGTACTGTTTTGACAATCTGTCAAATTGTATCAGTGATGTAAGAAGCTTTCAATGAATAGCTGCCCACATTACTCACAAGCCAGTGATAACCCACAAAATGTCATCTTTCAGCTTTGCTCTCATGAGGCATTATATACATTGTCTTAACACTTAAAAAATCATTTTTGGGGGATTTAATTCCATTACATGTCACCCTGTGGCTTAGTTGGTAGCTCTGTCTCATCTTTTACAGATGTTGTAGGTTCCAATGCCCCTCCAGACATGAGAACAAGTTCAAGGCTGACACTCCAGTATAACATGAACGTGCGCTAGGCTGTCATTAGATTACTTACAGTGTGGAAACAGGCCCTTCGGCCCAACAAGTCCACACCGACCCGCCGAAGCGCAACCCACCCATACCCCTACATTTACCCCTTACCTAACACTACGGGCAATTTAGCATGGCCAATTCACATGACCCGCACATCTTTGGACTGTGGGAGGAAACCGGAGCACCCGGAGGAAACCCACGCAGACACTGGGAGAACGTGCAAACTCCACACAGTCAGTCACCTGAGTCGGGAATTGAACCCGGGTCTCTGGTGCTGTGAGGCAGCAGTGCTAACCACTGTGCCACCGTGCCGCCCTGATGCCTTCTTTTTGATGGAACTTAGAAATAAGGTTCATCTGACCTTTTCAGATAGACATAAAATGTGCAATGGCTCTAATTTCAACAAGAGTTTGGTGTTGACCCTGTTTTCTGGTCAACAATCAGTCAACCTGACCAGATCCATTATGAAATGGGTAGAGAAGGTAAGTCATAGAAAAAAAAACAGAATAGAAAAGACAATAATAGAGGGAGAGAAGAAAGAGAGAAACATGATGAAATATTTTATAAATGTAACTTTATTTTGACTGTAGGGGAGTCAATAGCCTAGTGGTAGTTTTGCTAAACTAGTAATCCAGAGTTCCAGCCTAATGTTCTGGAGAGACAGATTTGAATCTTGCCAAGGCAGATGTTGGAATTTGAAGTCAATAACAATCTGGAATTGGAAAAAGTCTAATGTTGACCAATTGCCGATTGGTTATTACCACACATCTGTGCAGGTGAGCTTGCTATGCTTAAGTTAGCTGCTAGGTTTCTTTTAGAACAGTGACTAAACTTTGAGAGTACATAATTGACTGGAAAGTGGTTTGAGACAAACAGTTTGTAAAAAATGATATGTAAATGAAGGCCTTTTTTTCCCCTGTTTTGTCAGTTGGGCGTGCGATGAAAAAAGGTTTCTTTACTACAGGGGTCGTGAATTATGTGCAGAGTAGGTAGATCATTAGGTGTGTTCAAAGTGGCAAATATTTGATTTTTTAGGCAAACAAGGAGGTGACACAGGAAGGTGGGGGTTGAGGTAGAAGACTTGAATGGTGAACCTGATGAGCCAAATAGGGTACACAACCCATTTCTTGTGTTCTTATGTTCACTGATCCTCAGACACGTGCTGATGTAATTGGATTCCTCCACATTTGGATGGATTTAAATTGAATTTGTTGCTGTTTACCAACAGTCTGAAGTTCGGTAACTGAGCTTCATTAATGCTGAGAAGCCCCAACTTCACTGTTGAAGGAAAAAATATATTAAATGTAGTTGAAGATGTCAAATAGTCAATTTTACAGTGCTTCGCAAGCAAAAGCATTAAACAGCTAAAATAATTCAAATTTGGCCATTGCGAAGTATGTGCTTGCAAGGCCAAATGTCAAGCTAAGCCTGATAAGATTAATTTAGGCATTTTGGTTTTATTCATTCAGAGGATATGGGCTTCTCTGGCTGGGCCAACATTCATTACCATCCCTAATGGCCAGGAGGGCTGTTGAGAGTCAACCACATTACTGTAGTCTGGAGTCACATGTAGGCTAGATCAGGTAAGGATGACCGTTTCTGTCCCTAAATATAATAATGAACCAGGTGGAATCTTTCCAACAATCTGCAATTTGTCAACATTAGACTTTTTAATTCTGGATTGTTATTGAATTCAAATTCCAACATCTGCCACGGTAAGATTCAAATCTGTGTCTCCAGAACATTAGACTGGGTCTCTGGATTACTTGTTTAGCAAAAATACCACTAGGCTATTGATTCCCCTGTCGTCAAAATGAAATTTTATTCATAAAATGTTTCATCACTTTTCTCTCTCTCTTCTCTCCCTCTATTATTGTCTTTTCTATTCTGTTTTTTTTCTCTCTGACTTACTTTCTCTCTCTCTTTCATTATTATTGCATCACAGAAATATTCCCGAGCACCAAACAAACATTTCAGATGGTGATCCTTTTTGCAATGTAGCGAAACGATGCAGCCATTTTTGATGCAGTAAAATGGTAGTGAGATGAATGATCTGGACATTTTAGACGCTGTTGACTAAGGAATGAGTATTTGCTGGGATTGTCTTTTGTTGAAGTGTGATGGGGGACTTTCGACATCTACCTGAACCAGAAGGCATTCCATCCAAAGGATTGATGGGCTGAATGTTCTTATGAGTGCAGAGATCCTTTTTGATGTGTGAATGGCCAGACTTGCACCTGCTGTAGCGACGCGGGACTTCTGTCTACACAAAATGCCAACCCTTGACATAGAAAGTGGAAGGGAGGTTGGTGGCTAGGGGTGGAGATGGGGGTGGGCACATTGTTGGTTCCCAGAAACAGCAGTTCCTATAAATACACCCATGTGGTTTTGACGTCTGAAGCCCAAACATGCAGGTATGACCCAATAGAAGAGGGTCTGAAGCATGAGGTATCATTTAATGAGCCAGGGGACCCTCTTGGAGAGCTAAGGTATCTCTTTGGATATGATTATGTGACATTTTTGTTTGCTGTCAGGTGCCCATAAGGATTGTTGTCAAATGTGCACAATGTGCAGAGACTCATTGGGTCTGTCAAAGATGTACCAAGCTGTCAACTGTCAAAATGTCAAAAAGAAAAGCTAAAACTTGAACTGAGAGCTCTTAAAACGGTCAAGTGATTTGGCTCAGCTAAATACCTACCACTGCTGAGGGTATGTTCTCCATTTTAAATGGGGTGCAAACACCAGGCTTCCTTCCACTGGCATGCCATTTTCATATGGTGGTGGAGGGTTTTGGAAGCTCTGTAAAGTACTCCAGATGTGAGAGGTCTCCAGAATTGAAATGCTGCTGTACAATTTGGAACATAATGAATGTCAAGTGAAAAGTGATTTTTAACCATTTGCCTTTCATGGGCTATAGGTGCCATTGGCTGGGCCAGCATATTTTACCTTTGCAGACGATACAAAGATCAGTGGAGTTGTGGGTAGTGTAGAAGTTTGTCAAAGGATACAGTGGGATATAGGTCACTTGCAGATATGGGTGGAGAAATAGCAGATGGAGTTTAATCTGGGTAAGTGTGAAGTGCTGTACTTTACGAGATCAAACGTTAAGGACAAGTGTACAGTTACTGGCAGGAGCCTGAACAACATTAACATTCAGAACGATCTTGGGGTTCAACTCCATAGTTCCCTGAAAGTGGCCATGCAAGTAGAAAGGGTGGTAAAGAAGGTGTAGAGCATGCTTGCCTTTATTGGTCAGGGTATAGTGTACCAGTGTCAGGATGTCATGTTGCGACTTTGTAAGACTTTGGTTAGGCCACCCTTAAGAGTACTGTATTCAGTTCTGGTCGCTACACTTTCGGAGGAGTACGGAGGCATTACAGAGGGTGCAGAAGAGGTTCAGCAGGATGCTGCCAGGATTACAGGGTATGAGCTATAATGAGAGGCTAGAAAAACTTGAGTTGATTTCTCTGGAGCGGCAGAGGCTGGCTGAAGACTTGATAGAAGTCCATAAAATTGGGATGCATAGATAGGGTTAATGGTCAGCATCTTTTCCCCAGAGTTGCAATGCCCAATACTAGGGATTATGCATTTAAGGTGAGAGGGGGAAAGTTCAAAGGAACTGTAAGAAGCAACTGTTATAAAGAGTAAAATGAGTCTGGAATGCACTATGAAGGGTGATGGTGAGTTGTTTAAGAGACCTTTAGATAAGCACATGAATATGCAAGGAATGGTGGGATGTGGACCAATGGAAAGCAGAAGGAATTAATTTAATTTGGCTTCACGTTTAGCACAAAGTCATGGGTTGCTGTATTGTTTTATGTTCAATTTGTTGAGCTAAAGTCCTGCTCCCTGTTTGATATTGTGGTGCACCTTGTTTTTATGTTAAGCTGGCTGAGTAGGTCCATGGACTGGGACTTTATCCATGTAAGATGACTCTCTGCAGTCCTTTGAGGATGATTGACATTATCTTCAGGAAGATTTCTGACGCTGTTGTGGTACCGAAGGATAATCTGTTGAATCAAACCCTTCCACAAGGTTAATGATTTTGAATGTCTTAGACCCTTCATCAAGGAGGAGTTGCCAAAACAAAACATTGTTTGCAGCTAGCTTTGTAAGATGGAGCTCTTTCCTGATTTTACTATGCTCTCATCAACAGACAACACAGGGTGAACTGTGCATTCAACTGCTTTGTTCAGTCAGAGCCATAGAGATGTACAGCACAGAAACAGAGCCTTCGGTCCAACCCATCCATGCTGACCAGATATCCCAACCCAATCTAGTCCCACCTGCCAGCACCCGGCTCATACCCCTCCAAACCCTTCCTATTCATATACCTATCCAAGTACCTCTTAAATGTTGCAAATGTACCAGCCTCCACCACTTCCTCTGGCAGCTCATTCCATACACCTACCACCCTCTGCATGAAAACGTTGTCCCTTTAGGTCTCTTTTATAACTTTCCCCTCTCACCCTAAACCTATGCCCTCTAGCTCTGCCCCCCCCCACCCCAGGGAAAAGACTTTTATCTACTTATCCTATCCATGCCCCTCATAATTTTATAAACCTCTATAAGGTCACCCCTCAGCCTCCGATGCTCCAGGGAAAACAGCCCCAACCTGTTCAGCCTCTCCCTATAGCTCAAATCCTCCAACCCAGGCATCGTCCTTGTAAATCCTTTCTGAACCCTTTCAAGTTTCACAACATTTTTCCAATAGGAAGGTTACCAGAATTACACGCAATATTCCAACAGTGGCCTAACCAATGTCCTATACAGGCACAACATGACCTCCCAACTCCTGTACTCAATACTCTGACAAATACAAGAAAGCATACCAAATGCCGCCTTCACTATCCTATCTACCTGTGACTCCAGTTTCAAGGAGCTATGAGCCTGCTCTCCAAGGTCTCTTTGTTCAGCAACACTCCCTAGGACCTTACCTAGGCCCTAGGTGTGTAAGTTCTGCTAAGATTTGCTTTCCCAAAATGCAGCACCTCACATGTATCTAAATTAAATGCCCATTGGTCCATCTGATCAAGATGCCATTATAATCTGAGGTAACCTTCTTCACTGTCCACTACATCTCCAATTTTGGTGTCATCTGCAAACTTACTAACTGTACCTCTTATGCTCGTACCCAAATCATTTATGTAAATGACAAAAAGTAGTGGACCCAGCACCGATCCTTGTGGCACTCCATAGTTCACAGGCCTCCAGTCTGAAAAACAACCCTCCACCACCACCCTCTCTCTTCTACCTTTGAGCCAGATCTGTATCCAAATGGCTAGTTCTCCTTGTATTCCATGAGATCTAATCTTGCTAACCAGAGTCCCATTGGGAACCTTGTCGAATGCCTTACTGAAGTCCATGTAGATCACCTCTACTGCTCTGTCCTCATCAATCCTCTTGTGTAAGAACTTTGCAGATAATAGATCATTGATTTTGGTAATGGGCCAGCTGAGCACCAGATTCTCATTTGTGTCCCAACTGAATTCAACCCTCCTTCCACATAGAGTCAATTTCCTTCTGTACCTGTGGCAGGTGTAAGCTTTCTGGGTGTAAGCTGATGCAATGATTTCATTTCAGGTTGTAGAATAATTTTCAAGCAGTCTAGAGTCTTCCTATTACTCTGAATGGCTGTGGAATCTCGGCTCTGATGTTTTTAGACTAAACTTGTTGGCTTTATATTTGCTGTGCTCCCCAAATGAGATGCAAGGTAGTACGGGCTCTCCTGCTTAAGAGTGAACTACTCTGGTCAGGATCACGTGCAAAGCTTCAGTGATTTGTCCCTCTCTGTATTGAAATGTGGTATTCAGTTGGCCCATGACCTGGAGTCTTTAACTCCAAGACTGTTGCCCAATTGTTCAAGATGACATTTCTTCAACCACAGTTCAGTGTGAGAACGAATGGAAACATTATACTTGTGTCTAACTAAAAGCATGTCTTGTTTCCCTCAATAGGATATCAGCACTCCAGTAGCTTCCTCTTAGTTCCTGGATCACTCCAATATCTCTGGTACCTTCTATATCCTGGATCTTGCCACCTTTCAAAGCTTTTATTTTTTGCTTACTTTGGAGAAGCTTCTTTCTATGACACACAGCCTGTAAGCGACCCTTCATCCTGCGAAAAAATGGCATCTCTCCCTTTGGCCATAAAGTTTTACTGCCATACTGTTAATGCTTAGCTGGGGTGGTTGATGTATGCTCTTTTAGATTCCTTTTTCTTTTTTGTATGTGGCAACCTCTCTGCTTTTAAATCCAACATGCTCCTGTGAATTGCTAACATTTGGGATATGGGTATCCTTGAAACTGACTTTGCTACCTGACCTCAGCTTGTTTACTCAGTTGAATTGTACTTGACTTGAAGAGGTTCCTCAACTGCAAGTGATCAGACTGTCTAAGTCTGGACAACAATTCAATCCCTGTTGATTTGATTGTCCACAAAAATCAGCAGCGATGTATCCACCTATTCAGGTTGGGGTTGGTGGATGTAGGCTTGCTACCGAAATCAGCCTTACCTTGTAAACACACTGGTTAAAAACTGGAAAGCCTCAGAATGGGTTAGGGAACCCAGGAGTAGGGTCTGAACTGACTTGGTGAAAATCTAGCTCATAATGTTGTTATTACATAACTCCTGATGTACACACATTTTGCTGTAGATGTACTATTTGTAGTAATTCTATTATCCTTACTGTCACAAAGATAGTCCTTTTTTTAATCTAAAATCTGTACCTTTTCTCAAGCTTACTGCGCCCTTGGTTTTTCCAGAGGGCTAATAAACCGTTCACCGTTCCAATGTGTCTAGTTTGGTACTGAGATTAAAGGGTACTGAGGGACCTTTTGTTTATGTGTAAACAGATGAGACTTCAGGCCAAAGTGGTCATGTTTTAGAAGTGACCTGTATAATGAAAGGGGAGTGGTCAGCTCTCTAGCTGAGCAGTTTAGTTCAGTCCAGAACTGTTTTATGAGTTCAACAGTGATCTGTGTGAAATCTCTCTTTCTGCCCATCTAACTTCAACCTGTAAACATCTGACCATTTTTTGTCCTGTGTTTTAAAGGGGGTTTGCTTATTAGGACTGTTGTGCGTATTCTGAACAGCGTACTTAAGTCTCGTTTGGATAGACTGAGTTCTGAAGGGGTTCTTTATTCTATTCTTCGTGTTTCATCGTGTAATTTTGTGAATAAATGTTTTGTCTGTTTTAAATCCAGTCAACCTTACTAACTTAATCCGGGTAATTTTCACTGCACACTTACCGAAATAAATTGCAAAGTTATGGTCTGAGCTGCCTGCTTAAGAATGTTTTAAGTGGTCTGGCCTAGTCCATAATATTACATCTTATAAATATGAACATGTGGTGGTGCAGCCTGGGTTGGAGCAGGAGAATTTTTCACTCCTTTATTTCAAAAATTGTGATTCCTCTCATGATTGTCGAGTTCAAAGGGATAGTCAGATTTGTTCACCAAGCTGGTGATACTGTGGAGTTGTAATAGAATTCCTGTTGAATCTTCTGGAGTGAGAGAGTAACGTTGTACTTTTAGGAGATCATTGAGTCGCAGGCCAGTTAATCAATGCAGCAAAAAATTCAGGATGTATTTGATTATAGAATATTAAGAATTGTGCTATGAATACTGTAAAGGTTTATGTATCATACAATTTTTCCAAAAAAAATTTTCAGGAACGCTCTGTTTTAAATTTTAAAACTTACAAGGCTTACTGGAACACCCAATAATAAAATTTCTGATTATGATTAGGATTAGATCAAAAATAAACTTTTAGTTAAACTTTAGACTTGCCCTCCTGGCTATTTGGTGATTTGTTCCAGGATTGTAAAAATGGTTCAGGTTGTGGAAAATAAATTAAGATACTGTTTGTTGGAGTTTATATTATACCCTCGGGAATATGTTTCTTGAAGTGTTCAGAAAGTTTTTATTGTCACAAAAATTGGAAGTAAATTAGGACTCGATAGTAATCCAATTCAAACTCAATGCTATTAAACAAAATTAATAAGCTACAAATCAATTAGATGAATAGTCAGAGCAAAGTTGCCTTTTAAAGGTGACATATTTTAAGATAATTGTTAATTCATTGAGGAAAATGGAGAAGTGCACACACTTAGAGATGTACAGGCTAGGTGGATTAGCCATGGGGGATGCAGGGTTACAGGGTAGGGGTAGTGGGGTGGATCTGGATGGGATGCTTTTTGGTGGTTGGTGTGGACTTGATGGGCCGAATGGCCAGTTCCACGCTGTAGGGATTGTATGATTCTATTAGTTTTGTTAGTTAATTTCTAACCCTCGTCCACCTTCTAACTGAAGGCTGTGATTATATGTCGGTTAATGTAACAGGATTAGAAATCAATAAGCCTGGAGAAATACTCCAGATCCTTAAATGAATAATCCAAACAATGTAATCTCAAATCCTATTATGGCAGTTTGAGAATTAAAATTCCATTTTTAAAAATCTATAAACAAAATGTTGTTACTGGTAAATGTGTCCATGAAACTTTTAGGATTGTCTGAAGTGCTGCTCAGGATGTCTTCCAGAGAAGAAAATCTATTATTTATATCTAGACTAACAACCATGTACCTTCAGTTTTTAGATTAGAGTGGTGCTGGAAAAGCACAGCAAGTCAGGCAGCATCCAAGCAGCAGGGAAATCAACATTTCGGGCAAAAGCCTTCATCAGGACTACAATGTACCTTCAGTTGCACATTTAATCTTAACTGCTTTCAAACGTGATTGAAAATGCCACGTACATTTATTGGACTGCCACATGTAATGATTCAAGAAGGATCCCACCCAGTTGTCAGGGTGACTAAGCCTTTCTGCAACTTGTGCACCAAAAGCATAGATTTTCAATCTTCCAGCAATTCCTCTCCCCCACCCCCCAGCCCGGCTCCCTCTCACTCCCCGGGTTTTCTTTTTGAACTCATTTATTTGTGCAGCTTACATTCTGACTTCTACTTGAGCTAGTCTAGTGGGGCCCAATTCATACTGACTTCAATATAATTTTTGTTTTTGCAGGCAAGTAGTCCAACAGGTACAGCTCCCAGGAGCCAGTCACGTACATCTGTTAGCCTGTCTACTCAGGATATTTGCAGGTATGAGTGTTTCGGCAGTTTGTTAGTGATTATTGATGGTTAGGTATCACTTTGAATTACATCTATCTCTTTGTGTCTGTTTATCTCTAGTCTGAGTCTCAGCTTGTCTTCATTATATTTCAGTTGATTTTTTTTCTGTTTCATCAGTATTTGATGACTGTTTATATTATTACTAATTCATTTTGTTTTCACTTCTTTTGCCATGTCTGTCATGTTCTCCCTTCATCTTCTCTACTTTCCACTTTCCCAACTTTGCATGCTGTGCTTAGATCTACTGCCCGTTGTGAAGATGGTGACACATATTCAGCTCCTGTCACGATGCTCAGCAATCACAGCAGGGATTCTGGTAAGAAACATGTAAAGAGAAGAATCAAAAAGCAAAGAAAACTCTGTGAAAGATGCGAGCATTTGCATGTGCATGCCAAACCTCCCGAAAAGCAGTCCGGGCCGTCTTATGCAAAAACAAATGGATTCCGTAGGAATGATTCTGATTCGTCATCAGATGAAAATCACTGGGCTCAAGTCAGAAGAAGAAATCTCAATAGAATGAGGGCTTCTAGACAGAGCCGAAGGAAAAGCAACTCTCACAGAGAATTGGAGAAAAATGCAGGTAGGACTCTTCCGGCCCTCCACTCGATGGACTCTGAAAATGAATGGGATAAGATGAAGATTAATCCACTTCCCAATCAAGCAATAATCCGAGAAAGCAAAAGGAGGTCTCACAAGGAGGCATCTTCAATATCTTTTGTTGATGCAAAGAATTGTTCAAAGACATTTGAACAAAGCAAAGGAATATCCATTAAAAAGGATCCTGAAAATTCTTCTTCCTTTGAAGATGAAGATTTTATGAAACATTCCAGTGAGAAAGGTACCAGTAGAGTATTCGAAGGTGGAACAGCTATCAACTCAGAATCTCATGGGAGTGCTAGTCCTACCCAACGTCAGACTTTAGATGATTGCCGTGATGATGGGGAAGTCTGCAGGTTGGTCTATAACCACTAATGAAAGCCAATGTTTGCATAACATGCAATGTTAAAAATATGCTCAAACTATATTTTTCATCCACAGATGAATCCGTTTGCTTCATATGGTACATGACTATTGTATTTGTATCCCATTAATTGTAACTATCGAAAAATATCGGGATAGATTCTTAGAATATTTATGGACATTACGAAGTCAAATATATTGATGTCTGCAAACTAAATTATACAAATTAGTTTTACATATTTGGTTCATGTAATTAGTCTCTGTTTAATACAAATCCCTATATACTAATTCTTGATGTGGAAATAATTTCTTATGTAGAGGTCAAATTATCTGAAATAATACAATTTAGATTAGAGAAATATTGATAAATTGAATAGTTACTATCTGAATGGTAACTATATGACTTTGAGATACATAAAAAAGTTGAGGGGGAAACATCTGTCAAAAACACACGCATGTAGATTTTTTTTCAATACTCAAGTAGTTGCATGGTTTAATATCTCACAGGAAGTGCAAAAGCTTAAGAGCAAATGAATCAAAGGGTTTTTACTTGGGGTGAAGTAGTGATTTTGACTGCTAACATGGATTCAATTGACAGGTGAGTTAGTTATGTGCCATTTCACAAAGATTTACACTTCTACATACCAATGAGAAAAATGCAAAAGTAATTCTTATAGTTCAAGATGTTAGAAGGTTACAATCCAAATCCGATGACACTTCAATGATGTTTATTTCTCTCTGTAGAAAGCAATCTGTGATGTTGCTGATTTTAGTTCGAAAATGTAATTTCCATCCTTGAATGCTGGATTTATGGAAGTATCCTCCAAAATAAATATCTGATTTTTCTTTTTCACTTTTTTTTCATGCGATTATTTACCCCCTCCACTTTGTTTTTTTTCCTCCTGAAATAATTTAAGATGTATTTATTTGTAACTTATGACAGGATGCAAGCTGAGCAGCATCCAGGTCAACTCAATGGCTTCACTTGCACTCTGTTACATCAGGGGCACAACATCATTGTGTCATAGGACACCGGGATCTGATGGCTGCCATTAATACCACTATGATTTGGAGATGCCGGATTTGGACTGGGGTGTACGAAGTTAAAAATCACCCAACACCAGGTTATAGTCTGACAGGCTTAATTGGAAGTATTGCTCCTTCATCAAATGGAGGATCCGGAGATGGCTAGGAAGAACTGTTTGTTTAGTGTGTGGATTCTTCTGTAGATGAAGAACAGCAGAGGTCCTTTGCAAGTTTGTGAGAGTGTTGTCCTGAGCTGGGGTAGGGCTGATTGCAGGGAATGTAGGTAGCGACGCATGGCTGCAAGGGTGGAGCGGATGGCTAGGAAGAACTGTTTGTTTAGTGTGTGGATTCTTCTGTAGATGAAGAACAAGTGTGTGAATTCTTCTGTAGATGAAGAACAAATGTGTGGATTCTTCTGCTGTGCTTTAACCAGCAACACATTTTCAGCTTGCTCCTTCATCAGGTGAAGGAGCAGTGCTCTGAAAGCTAATGCTTCCAGTTAAACCTGTTGGACCATAACGTAGTGTTGTGTGACTTTTAAATTAGTACCACCATCTCGCTGATTACTGAAGCCACAACTTCAAGCCCTCTGTAATGGCAATGTTGGAGTTCACTTGCCCCCTCAGACCACTGCCTGCCTAATAAACTGCCCTCGGAAGCTACAAAAGTGCAACTGGAAACCGTTGCTTCAGAGGAGAAAGGAAACACTGACACAGGGGCTACTTCAGTTTTCTGAGCAGTTTGGTAGAGCCCAAGGATCTAAATGTCTCATAATCTGTTCTTCAGCTAACATTTAGAAAAAGCATAAGAATATATTTTAAAGTATGCACTTAAAGGGAAATATATGTGAGGACAGGAGAATGCGACTGTGAAAGAGGCAGATTTACAGATTCGGGAAATCGTGCTGAAGGTGTGTCAGCCCTTGAGCGTGTCTAACCGGTTTGAGATTCCTGCTGTCTGTTTGGTTGAGAGCAGGGATCGTAGGGAAGATGAAGTAGAACTGAGTAGTTGTAATCAGGGCTAGTATAGTCAGGGGGATATATGCTGTTCTATGTGGACGGGATTAAGAGTCCCAAAGGCCATGTTGACTGTCTGCTGCCTAGGTTTGGGCTTTGTCATCTGGGTAGCAGAGAACTTTGGAGTGGGAGCTGAAATAAACCATTGTCATGGCCCATGTAGATACCAATGCTACATGAAAAGGGAAGAGGTTCTGCTGAGGGAATATGAGCAGCTAGAGGCAAAATTAAAAGGCAGAACAAAGATGATAAGCTCTGGATTACAACCTGAGCCATGATCAAATAGCACAAGGTCAACAAGATTAAAGAAATAAACACTTGGCTCAAAGATTTGTGTGGGAGAAATGGGTTTGAATTCATTGGACATTAGTGTCACCTCTGGGGAAGGAGGGGCTGATGGGATAGGCTTATGGTGGGACCAGAGTCCTGGCCAATCACATAACTAGGGCTGTGTATAGGGCTTTACACTAAATACTGGGAGTTGGGGTTCAGTTGCATTGAAAAATAAAGACAAAGCTACAAGAGGGTCTCACCAAAGTTATTAAAATTTCAAAAACAAGTAATGACACGCAGTATGAAAAAAAGCAAGGAGTCTACCTTCAAGCATGGTAAGGGGACAACAATGAACAGGACGAAGTTAATGCAAGACTGAAGATGTCATACTTAAATGCTTGCAGGATATGAAGCAAGGCAACTGAGTTTGTACCACAGATTGAAATTGACAGGTACCATGTTGTGGGTACCACAAGAGACATGGCTGCAAGTGGATCAGTGTTGGGAACTAAATATCTAGGGATACATGTCCAATCCAAGGCCAGGCAGGTGGGCAGAGGCAGTAGTTTGTCTTGTTGGTAAGAAATGAAATTAAATGAATAGCAACGAGTGATATGGAGTCGGAAGGTGTAGAATCGGTGTGGGGTAGAGTTGAGGAACTGCAAAGGACAAAAGACCCTGATAGGAATTATGTACAGGCCTCTTAACAGTAGTGATGTGGGGAAGAAAATAATTCAGGAGGTAGAAAAGGTTAGTATGGAAGGAACTTTTTTTAGTAACCTTGGGGGATTTCGATATGCAGGTGGACTTGGGAATTCGGATCCGTTCTCAAGAAAAGGAATTCATGGAAATATCTACGAGATGGTTTTGCTTGGAGCAGCTTAAGGCAAAGTACAGGCATTGGTAGTGATCTTTCAGGAATCACTAGAGTCAGGGAGTGTCCCAGAGAACTGGAAAATGGCTAATGTAACATCCCTATTTAAAAAAGGGAGGTAGAAGACTGGAAACTAAAAGCCAGTTAGTTTGACCTTGGTCATTGGGAAGATTTTTGAATCCATTAGAGTACTTGGGAGTGCGTGGCAAAATAGGGCTTAGTCAGCACAGCGAGGTTATACCTGAAAAATCTGTCAGAATTCTTTGAGATAACAAGCAAGTTAGATAAAGGAGAGCCAGTGGGCATGGTCCGTTTGGATTTCCAGAAAGGCTTTGACAAAATGCTGCATGCACAGGAGGCTGCTAAATAAGATAAGAACCCATGGTGTTGGGGCAAGGTACTGGCATGGACAGAGGATTGGTTGACTGGCTGAGGCAGAGAATAGAGATAGAGAGGTCTTTTTTCGGCTGGAAGCTATTGACTAGTGGAGTTCCCCACAGATCTGTATTGGGACCACAACTATTCGCTTTATATGTTAACAATCTGGACCAAGGAACTGAGAGCATTATTACTACAGAGTTTGCAGATGACACAAAGAAGATTTTGGGCAGGCAAGGAGAGTGGGTAAAGAGGTGGTAGATCATAGGATCCCTACAGTGTGGAAGCAGACCATCCAGACAATCCTCCCACTGAACATCCCACCCAGACCAAACCTCTCCTACTCTATCCCTGTAACACTGCATCCCACGGCTAATCCACCTAACCTACACATGTCTGGGCACTATGGGCAATTTAGCATTGCCAATCCACCTAACCTGCACATCGTTGGACTGTGGGAGGAAACCAGAGCACCGGAAAAAACCCACACAGACTCAGGGAGAATGTGCAAACTTCACACAGACAGTCACCTGAGGCTGGAATCGAACTTAAGTCCCTAGCGCTAACCACTAAGCCACTGTGCGGTCCTGATGGAATACAAGGTGTATTCCAAGTGAAAAATCACACATCAGGTTATAGTCCAGCAGGTTTGTTTGGAATTACTAGCTTTCAGAGCGCTGCTCCTTCATCAGGTAGCTGGGGAGCAGGATCATAAGACACAGAATTTACAGCAAAACATCACAGTGTCATGCAGTTAAAATAATATATTCAACAAATCTAGATTGCTGTTAAGTTTTTCATCTTTTAAAATGGTTTGAAGGTTTTGGTTCATTAAAACGTAAATTAACCCAAAACCTGCAGCCCATTCTTAAAGATGAAAGACTTAACAGCAATCTAGATTTGTTCAATATATCATTTCAGTTGCATGACACTATGATGTTTTGCTATAACTTCTGTGTCTTATGACCCTGCTGCACAGCTCCCTGATGCTCTGAAAGCTAGTCCTTCCAAATAAACCTATTGGACTTTAACCTGGAGTATGATTTTTAACTTTGTCCACCCCAGTCCAACACTGGCACCTCCACATCAGCGTGCATTTAAGACAGACGGAGGTTTTTGATTGGTTGGGGAATTAGCGGTTACGGGGGGGGAAGACAGGCGAATGGAGTTGAGAGACCTATCATGATCGAGTGGCAATGGGCCGAGTGTCCTGATTCTGCTCCTTTATCTTATGGGCATTGTTTTCCTCCTCGTGCTTGGGGTTCGACCCCTTGCTGAGGAAGTTGTGACTTATCACCAGTGGGTTCAATATCGGGCCTTCTTTCTCCCATTGTCAGTTGGAGCCTTACTTCTTAGCAGCTGGTTGAACAAATGTTCTTGATGTAGCATAAGAGGTAGAGTTAGTAAGTTTGCTGATGACACCAAAATTGGAGGTGTAGTGGACCTTCGATGCAAAAAGTCTTGTCAGCATTTTAAAAAAATCTTTACACTGTCATTTTCTCAGCCATCTCTTAAGTGCCAGGGATTTGCCTTGCTCAGTCATTTAAATATATGAAGAAAAACGAGGATCCCATGAGTGACCCCTGGGAACACACCAAAAATATTCCTCCAGTCTGAAAAATATCCATTGACCATTACTGTCTGGTTCCTATTCATCAGCCAATTGCGGACCCATGTTCTACTGACACTTTTATTCCAATATATAATTTGCCCCACAAGGCTGTCATGTGATAGTTTATCAAGCACCTTCTGAAGTCCGTGTGCACCACATCAACAGAATTACCCTCATCAAACCTTTCTGTTACCTCTTCAAAAAAACTCCAAGTTAGGCAAACACAATATCCCATTTTGAAAACCATACTGACCTCTCTTAATCCACATACCTTTTTCCGTCTAACTGTTGAATCTATCCTGAATAATTGTACCAAGCAGCTTCCACGCTTTTGAAGTTAAACTGATTGGCCTGTAATTGTTGGGTTTATCCTTACAGCCTTTCTTGAACAAGACCATAATGTTTACAATTTTTCAGTTGTCTTGTACACCCCTGGGTCCAGGGAAGACTGACAGACTGTGATCAGTGCCTCTGCAGTCACAACGTTATTAGATGTATGACTCATCCACTCATTGAGATCTACGGTAATGAACACAACCCTTTGGCCAATCGAGTCTGTGCCCGTTAAAAATGAACACCTTACTATTCTAATTCCATTCTACAGCACTTGGTGCCTAACCTTGGATGCCTTGGCACCTCAGATGCACATATAAATACTTCTGAAAAGTTGTGTGGGTTTCTGCTTCTGGTACTTTTGCAGGCAATGAGTTCCAGATTCCTGCCACCATCTGGGTGAGAGAATCTTTCCTCGTATCCCCTCTAAACTTTCTGCACCTGCCCTTAAATCTATGCCCCTGATCATTGATCTGTCCACCAAAGGGAAATGTTATTTCCTGTCTACCCGATTTATGCCCCTCATAATTTTATACATCTCAAACATATCTTCCCTCAGTCTCCGCTGCTCCAGCAAAAACAATCTCTATCTATCCAATCTCTTCTCATAACTAAAACTCTCCAGCCCAGGCAACATCCTGGTAAATCTCCTTTGCACCTTCTCCAATGCAATCCCATCCCTCCTATAATGTGGATTCCAGAACCCCACACAGTACTCTAGCTGTGTCTTAACCATCATTTTATGCAGTTTCAGCATAACCTCCCTGTTCTTAAACTCTGAACATCCGCTAATAATGTCAAGTATTTCACTTGTGCCCGCCAAGGTCCCTCTAATCCTCTGTGCTTCCCAGGATCCTTCCATTCATCGTGTATTCCCTTGCCTTCCTTATCCTGCCCAAGTGCATCACCTCATAACTATCTGGGTTAAACTCCATTTGCAACAGATCAGCCCATCTACATCTTCCTGCAATCTTCATGCTATCCTCATCTACATTTACAAGCCCTCTGATGTTCCTATCATCTGTGAACTTACTGATCAATCCCAGTGCCTTGTGACCTTTTGTGACAACTGTCTTCCTTCTTATCAATTTTGAACCCTTCTAGTCACAGCGTTCCCATCTCTGTCACTATGGCCTGGGTAGGATCTCCCTCTTTCGATAAAGACCGACGCAAAGTATTAATTTAACACATTAGTCATGCCTCTTTCCTCCGGTTATAAAACCATCTTTGGTCAATGACCGACCCTACTCTTCCTGTTACCACTCTATTACTAGTGATATGCTTCTCAAAAACTTGGGGACACCCTTTTATGTTGGCTGCCAATCCTTTCCCCATCATTCCCCTTTGTTTCTCATACTTGTTTCTACACTTCCCATCTGAACATTCTCACTTTTATTTTCTGCCTGGTCTGTAGCCTTGCTGTTGCAGCATTTCAGATATAAATCCAGGTTCCTTTTACACATTGAAGATCTCTACCTCCATTACCAAACTGAACCTTTCTGCTTTATATTAACTTATATCTCTTGATTTATTCGTTCTACCCTTCCCACTCAAGGGACTATACTTTGATTCTACCCAAACTGTCTCCGCTTTGATAGTAGCTGAAAATGTGTTGCTGGAAAAGCGCAGCAGGTCAGGCAGCATCCAAGGAGCAGGAGATTCGACGTTTCGGGCATGAGCCCTTCAGGAATTCCTGAAGAAGGGCTCATGCTTGAAACGTCGAATCTCCTGCTCCTTGGATGCTGCCTGACCTGCTGCGCTTTTCCAGCAACACATTTTCAGCTCTGATCTCCAGCATCTGCAGTCCTCACTTTGATAGTAGCCCATTATTCAGTCACTGTTTCTTTTGTGCCAACCTCATATTGCAGTCAATCGTACTCAGCTCTGCTCTTGCCCTCTTGAAATACATTCTCTGACAATTGATGCTTTCCTACTCTGCATTATTATGTATCATTCTCCCCAATATTCTAAACTTTACAGTTCAATGATCATAGTTTCATTAATGTTTCACTACTGACACTTGTTACTCTTGGCCTAACTCATTTCTAAGTGGCAGATCTTACATTTCATCCTTTTCTTATACTGGAAACATGCTGCTGTAGGAATCTCTCCTCTACAAAACTGGGGCAGCACAGTGGTTAGCACTGCAGCCTCTCAGCGTCAGGGTCCCAGGTTCAATTCTGTGTGGAGTTTGCTCATTCTCCCCATGTCTGCGTGGGTTTCCTCCGGGTGGTCCGGTTTCTTCCCACAGGACCCAACCAGGACAACCTGTACAAAACTTCCGCCTGGGAACCCTCCAACCACAAGGGATGAACTCAGATTTCTCCAGTTTCCTCATTTCCCCTCCCCCCACCTTGTCTCAGTCGGTTCCCTCAACTCAGCACCGCCCTCCTAACCTGCAATCTTCTTCCTGACCTCTCCACCCCCCACCCCCACTCCAGCCTATCACCCTTACCTTGACCTCCTTCCACCTATCACATCTCCATCGCCCCTCCCCCAAGTCCCTCCTCCCTACCTTTTATCTTAGCCTGCTGGACACACTTTCCTCATTCCTGATGAAGGGCTCTAGCCCGAAACGTTGACTCTCCTGCTCCTTGGATGCTGCCTGACCTGCTGCGCTTTTCCAGCAACACATTTTTCAGCTCTGATACTCCAGCATCTGCAGACCTCACTTTCTCCTCCCACAGTCCAAAGATGTGCGGGTCAGATGAATTGGCCATGCTAAACTGCCCATAGTGTTAGGTGCTAGTCAAAGGGAAATGGGTCTGGTGGATTACTCTTTGGAGGGTCGGTGTGGACTGGTTGGGCTGAAGGGCCTGTTTCCACACTGTAGGAAATCTAATCTTACACAGAAGGAGGCTATTCTGCAGTGTGTGTCTGTACTGGCTGATCAAGAACTAGCCTTTCATTCCTCTCCCACCTTCCAGCCCCTGGTCTGTAGCCTTGCTGTTGCAGCATTTCAGACATAAATCCAGGTTCCTTTTAAACATTGAAGATCTCTACCTCCATCACCAAACTGAACATTCAATTCCAGACATCCTCCATCCTCTGGGTGAAAAGAGTTTTGCTCATGTCCACTTACCAATCACCTTAACTCTATGCACTCTGACAGTTGATCTCTCCATGAGGGAAACAGGGCTTTCCCTGTCTACACTATCTCCCCACCTTATAACTATGTACACTTCAATTAACCCACCCCCAGCCTCTGTTCTAAGGAAAACAATCTGAGTTCTATCCAATCTTTCCTTATTGTTGCATTTCTCAAATTCTTGATATATTTTTTCTCAATCTCATTTGCACTTACCCCACAGCAATTACGCCCTTTCTGTAATGTGATGACCAGGACTGTCAAACCAGTGTTTTATACAGTCCCAGCATTGCATCCCTGCTTACTATACCTTATCCAATAAACAAAAGCTTTCTATGGGCTATCTTCACCACCTTATCTATTATGTTGCACATTCAGGGATGTGCAGACATGCATTCCAAAGACTCCCACTTCCTCTTTATACCAAATGTGAAGCATTTTGTACTGTACAAGAAGGAAATTATAGATTGGGAAATGGGATTTTGATTGGTAGAGATATTAGCATGGACAATGCATGAGTTAGATGATGACTGACAGTTCACTATCAAGCTTGTTTCAATTTCAACCAGGCCAGTTGACTCTGGTCACAGTTTTGCCATGATTAATGAACTAGAGAATGGTTATCTCTATCTTGTTTAGTTGAAACAGGTGCAACTAGTGTACATTTTCTTTCTGTCTGCTAACAACAGGACACTATGTATTAATATGTCTAGCTCCTCGTATCCATATGTACACCACACTGCAAAACTGATAGCAAACTTAAATTGGTGTTCAATATAATTCTTCGAATACGCAGACTAATTTCTTGTTGAATTTTCATAAATGCAAAAATTTTGCTCTTGCAAGGCTGACTGGGAAATCTTAGACTAATAACCAAGTTCCTTCAAAGCTATTTTGTAGTATTTCTATAAATCCTGCTAGCAATCTTTTGTTTAGATTTTAGTTCTGTTTCAGTATTTTCACTTGTTATTATGACCTACCTTGATGCTGTACCTTCCTAATTGAACGTTATGCAAAAAGATCTCCTTCATAATGTTAAGTCATTTTGAAGGCATTTTAGGTAATGTTTTTTCTGTGCATAGTTTGAGTGAGGACCAGATGGAGTTATGGAATCAGTTCTAATGATTTCACTGGATAATCACAATTCTGTGGATCAAGACAATGTTGCATACTTGCTGCAACAAACATTACACAATTACAGGTACAATTTTAATTGTGGTCTTTACCCATTTGAAAGAAAATAGTCCAATGGGTAAACACCTACGACCAAGGGGCACAATTGGGCCAAGATTTTAAATGTTTCTGACAATATCTGAAAGGGTGATTGAGTCATAAACTCTTGAAACATGTAAGCAGTATTTGGATATTTAATTGTGTTGACAGCCTCAGGTTTATGGGTAAAAGCTGGAAAATGGGTTTAGCGAAGTCAGATCTGTATTGACCAGCATGGACATGATGGGTCAAATGGCCTCCTTTTGCACATCTTGAGTCTAAGATGCCTGTTTGTTCTAGAAGGAAATGGGTGATCAATGCGTATTATTGTTTGCCTCTCATCTCACCCTGATATTACTGCCAATAAAGAGTGACAGTGTGTTATCCAATTCTGACAAAAATAACACTAGGCAGATTAAAGTAGTAGCTGAAGGACTCCTATTGGGCAATTTGGATAAAAGACAACCATTGAGCCAAATATAATTAAACTATAATATTCACTTTGATTGGAAACTACTCACTGTTCACAATGAATGATATAACTTGGGCTGGCCTAGTTACTGGTGATCAATGTCAGACCACAAGGTTCCCTCATACTTTTGTGGCCTTTCTTTCTCTTCTCAGGATCTGCCACTGTGAAGGCGACGATGATAGTCCACTCATCACACCTTGCCGTTGCACAGGAACATTACGCTTTGTACACCAGGCCTGCCTCCACCAGTGGATCAAGAGCTCTGACACACGCTGCTGCGAACTCTGTAAATATGACTTCATAATGGAGACAAAACTCAAACCACTACGGAAGGTACAGCCTCCAGAAATTAACCACCCGGTTTTATTTGTAAAACTGAAGAGTTTGCCAAAAGGTTTGCATCTTAAAAATGGAAATGCATTCTGATATTATTGCCGTTTTTATACGAATAACAAAGCCAATTCACAGAATGCAACATGAAATGTGTTTGAAGTTCCCATCTGCATTTTACCAACAGCTTTAATCGATCGATATAATCTTAAGCACCTGTTATGAGCAAGTTCAGTTTAGTTCTGCTGAAATTGGGGTGACTATTAATTGCGGTTTCATAGGTTTTTTTTAATCAGTCGAGGTTGCTTCTCCCCTTCCCCTATCGGTTTACCATTTTTATAAATTCTTTCACAGGACGTGGTGTCATGGCGAAGCCAATGATTGTTGTCCATCCTTTGGGAAGAGGTGGGGAACCACTATGAACATATGAGCATTAAATATAGGAACAGGAGTAGTCCGTTTGACCCCTCAGGACCACTTCAGCATTTAATTAAATTGTGGCTGATCTGACTGTAACCTCGGTTTTGCATTCTTCCCATCCCTAATAGCATCGCACCATTTGCTTGTCAAGAATAGTTTGCCCTTCGCCTTGGAAGTATTCAAATTCTCCGCTTCCACTGTTTTTGTAGAAGGAAGTTCCAAAGACTTGGAGAAAAGCTTCATCCTATCTCTGTCCTAAGTGGTGACTCCTTATTTTTAAAACCGGGATCCCTAATTTGATACTTTCCCCCCAAAGAGAAAACACCAACTCTATATTCACCTGTCAGGCCCCCTCAAGATGTTGTGATACAAACAAGACATCACGTACTGATATAAACTCCAGAGGATACAAGCCCAACTTGTCTCTACTTTTCTTCTAAGAAAACCCTGTCATTTCAGCCACCAGTCTGGCCAACTTTCTCTGAATGCTTCCAGAGCACTTCCACTCTTCCTGAAATAAGGAAACCAATACTGTGCACGGTATTTTTCATTTGGTCTTAACAGTGCTATGTATAACTGAAGACTAACCTCTCTTATTTTGAATTCAGTCCCCTCCGGCAATAAATACGATCATTTTATTAGCTTTTCTACTTAGTTGCTGTATCTGCGTTTCATACCATTTATATATCTAGTCCAGTCCAGTGCAGAACATTGGTGATGGGGGATTCAGTAATGGGAATGCCAGGGACAGATAGGAAATAGGAACAGGAGTAGGCCCTTCAGCCCCTTGAAACTGTTCTGCCATTCAGTGAGGTCATGGCTGATTTGTGGCCTAACTCCTAATTGCCTTTGACCCATATCCCTTAATACCTTTGCTTAGGAACAAATGATCTGTCTCAGATTTAAAGTTAACAATTGTTCTAGCATCAACTCCCATTTGTGGAAGAGAGTTCAAAGTCTTTACCACCCTTTTTGTGTTTCCTAATATCTCTCTTTAATGTTCTGGCCTTAATTATTAGACTATCCCACCTAGTTCTAGAATGTATCCTGTCTTTATCTGTTAGTATCTTGAAAACGTCAATGAGATCACCTCTTAACCTTCTAAATTCTGGAGAAAACAGGGGCAAATTGTATAATGTCTCCTCATAACGTAATTGCTGAAATCCATGTATCATTTTTGTGCACCTCCAATGTTAATATATCCTTCCTAAGGCACAGATCTGCTCAAAATACTCCAAGTGAGATCTAATGAGGATTTTGTCCAGATACAACATGACTTCTGCATCTTTGTACTCCAATTCTCAAGATATAAATTGTTAGACTGTCCAGTTTTATAATGTTGAACATAAGACACTACCCTGACTTCCTTCAACTATGCCATGGTCCACCTTCTTTACAAGAGTTAAGACTCAAGTGGAGAGCTTGCCACCTAATTCACATTGACCTCAATTTTTCTTGGGCTTCTTGATTCCATAAGCAGATAAAAGGTCAAAGGCAATCGTGGTACCTCACTTCTGGAGTTCAGCTCTTCCAGCCCACATTTAACCCAAGGTTACAATGCAGTCAGGAGCTGAGTGACCCTGGTGGAAGTCAAACTGAGGGTCAGAGAGCAGGTTCTCCCTGAATAAGGCCTATTGAATGAATTGTCACTTTGCTAATAAGAATGGACGGGCGGCCATAATTGAGCACATTGTCACGTGGAAGGAACATGAGGACGTTGTCAGGTAGGTACCGATGTTGACGCTGTTCTGGAGCAGCTTGATAAAGGTGCAGCTAGTTACAGAGAGCATGTCAACAGTGCTATTGCTGGAATGTTTTCAAAGTATTTGAGATATCCAATGTCTTCAGCCATTTCCTGATAATACACGGAGTGAAGCAAACTAATTGAAGCTCAGTAAGGCAGGTAACGTCAGGAAGAGGCTGAGATGAATTTCAGGAGAAAGGTGGTTGCAATGCTTTAACTTTATCTTCTGCATTGATCTGTTCGGCTTCCCCATCATTACAAAGAGGGATGTATGTGAGCCTCTTCCTCCTGTTAGTTGTTTAATTGTCCATCACTATTCAAAACTGGATGTGGCAGAGGAACAGAGGTTAGATCTGATCCGTGGGGTGGCACGGTGGCTCACTGGTTAGCACTGCTGCCTCACAGCGTCAGGGACCCGGGTTCAATACCAGCTTCAGGCAACTGTCTGTGTGGAGTTTGCACATTCTCCCCGTGACTGCGTGGGTTTCCTCCGGGTGCTCCGGTTTCCTCCCACAATCCAAAGATGTGCAGGTTAGGTGAATTGGCCTTAGGAAATTGCCTGTAGTGCATTAGTCAGGGCTAAATATGGGGGAATGGGTCTGGGTGGGTTGCTCTTTGGAGGGTCAGTGTGGACTTGTTGGGCCGAAGGGCCTGTTTCCACACTGTAGGTAATCTAGGTAATCTAATCTAATCATTAATTTTGGGATGACTTAGCTGTGTATACCAATTGCTGCTTCAGATATTTGGCATGCAAGTGATGTGGCTTCACTGGGTTAACACCTCATTTTTAGATCTGCTCAGTATTCCCGCCTACGTTCTTCCTTGAAGTGGAGTTGATACCCTAGCTCGATGGTGATGGTAAAGTAGGCATAGATTGGCCAAGAAATTACAGACTATGGTTGACTACAGTTATAGAGTCATAGAGATGTATAGCATGGAAACAGACCCTTCGGCCCAACCCGTCCATGGCCTACAGCACTCTATGGATGCCAATGTTGCTACATCTGGTTGGATGAGAGGGTGAACATTACCAGGATTTAAAATAGAACATCTTTTATTGTCATGTGCACTCAAGTTCAGAAGGGCAAGACTGCAGTGAAATATTTACAATGTAGTTTCTCATGGCGCCATCTTAGATACAAAGTACCTAGGGACAAATCTTAGCTACTTGGAGATAGTGAGGACTGCAGCTGCTGAAGGGTCAGAGTCGATAAAGTGTGGAGCTGGAAAAAGCACAGCAGGTCAAGCAGCGTCAGAGGAGCGGGGAGTCGATGTTTCGGGTCGGAACCTTTCATTGGGAAGGGTAAGGGGGCTGTAAAATAGAGGGGGGGGATGGGCTGGCAGAAAGCTAGGTGGGTGCAGGTGGGAGGTGATTGTGATAGGTTGGTGGAGCGGATAGATGGGAGGGAAAATGGACAGGTAGGCTCAGGTTAAGGGGGCAGGGTGGAGAGGGTGGGCTGGGCCTGGGATGAGGTGGAGAATGGGGAGATTTGGAAGCTGGTCAATTCTATGCTCAGGCCACATCTGCTCCCAGGATGAGCGATTCCATTCCAGGACATCCCATATGGCATCCTACTTCAAGGACCACAATTTCCTCCCCCCGTGCGGAAGTGAGGACTGCAGATGCTGGAGATTAGAGTGGTGCTGGAAAAGCCCAGCAGGTCAGGCAGCATCCGAGGAGCAGGAAAATCAACATTTTGAGCTAAAGCCCTTCATCAGGAAACTCTCCCTGTGATCAGCATGTTCTCCATTTTCCATATCTCTACCCTCAACCAAAACAAGGATCGAGTCCCCCAGTCCTCACATTCCAGCTCACCAATCTCCAAATCCAGTGCATCATCCTCTGACCAATATGATATTTCTCTCTCCACCCCATCCACTTTTCGCCACACAACACGCAACACACAACACACGAATCATTCCAAATCCGGCAGAGATTTGCCTCCAACCTGATGTATTACATCCGTTGTTCCCGATGTGGTCTCCTCTACATCGGAGAGACCGAGTGCGAACTTGGGAACCAGTCCAGGGAAGATCTGTGGTCTGTACACCAATCAACCCCACCTTCCGGTTGTCGGGCATTTCAACTCCCCCAATGACACGTCCGTCCTGAGCAGCCTCCACTGTCAAAATAAGGCCCCACGCAAACTGGAGAAAGAACATCTCATCTTCCACCTTACAACCGTACGGCTTTAACATAGAATTCACCAACTTCCAAATCCCCCACCACCACCCCTCCCTCCTCCACCTCATCCCGGGCCCAGCTCTCCATCTCCACCCCAACCTTAACCTGACCTTACCTGTCCCATCTTAGTGGGCGGCACGGTGGCACAGTGGTTAGCACTGCTGCCTCACAGCGCCTGAGACCCGGGTTCAATTCCTGCCTCAGGCAGCTGTCTGTGTGGAGTTTGCACATTCTCCCCGTGTCTGCGTGGGTTTCCTCCGGGTGCTCTGGTTTCCTCCCTCAGTCCAAAGATGTGCGGGTCAGGTGAATTGGCCATGCTAAATTGCCCATGCTAAATTGCCCGTAGTGTTAGATAAGGGGTCAATGTAGGGGTATGGGTGGGTTGCGCTTCGGCGGGTTGGTGTGGACTTGTTGGGCCGAAGGGCCTGTTTCCACACTGTAAGTAATCTAATCTAATCTTCCTTCCCACCAATCCTCTCCATCCTTCCCACTGACCCATCACTATCACCTCCCACCTGCATCACCATCCCACAAAATTTCCCCCAGCCCCACCCCCTCCCTCTATTTATTTCCCACCCTCCTTACCCCTCCCCATTCCCGCTGAAAGGTTCCGACCCGATATGTTGACTCCCCTGCTAATGCTTGTCATGCTATGCTTTTTCCAGCTTCCCCCCTTGATCGACAAATCTTAGATACAAAAAAGGGGAATTAAAAATAAAATGGTGTTAGAGTATATTTAACAGTGCCAGCTGATTTACTTTGACTGATCTCCTGGCTGGGTTTGCACTTGGTAAGAAGAAGTCTTTCTAATATCATTTCAGTGCCAGTGTAAATATAGGGCAAAAAGTAGTTAGGTAGCTCATAACCAGGTCAGGCAGCATCCAAGGAATAGGAAATTCGACGTTTCGGGCATAAGCCCTTCATCAGGAATGAGGAGAGTGTGCCAAGCAGGCTAAGATAAAAGGTAGGGAGGAGGGACTTGGGGGAGGGGCGATGGAGATGTGATAGGTGGAAGGAGGTCAAGGTGAGGGTGATAGGCCGGAGTGTGGTGGGGGCGGAGAGGTTAGGAAGAAGATTGCAGGTTAGGAGGGCGGTGCTGAGTTGAGGGAACTGACTGAGACAAGGTGGGGGGAGGGGAAATGAGGAAACTGGAGAAATCTGAGTTCATCCCTTGTGGTTGGAGGGTTCCCAGGCGGAAGATGAGACGCTCCTCCTCCAGCCGTCGTGTTGTTATGTTTTGCCGGTGGAGGAGTCCAAGGACCTGCATGTCCTTGGTGGAGTGGGAGGGAGAGTTAAAGTGTTGAGCCACGGGGTGGTTGGGTTGGTTGGTTGGTCCGGGCGTCCCTGAGGTGTTCTCTGAAGCGTTCTGCAAGTAAGCGGCCCATCTCCCCAATGTAGAGGAGGCCACATCGGGTGCAGCGGATGCAATAGATGATGTGTGTGGAGGTACAGGTGAACTTGTGGCGGATATGGAAGGATCCCTTGGGGCCTTGGAGGGAAGTGAGGGAGGAGGTGTGGGTGCAAAACTTGCGCCCACACCTCCTCCCTCACTTCCCTCCAAGGCCCCAAGGGATCCTTCCATATCTGCCACAAGTTCACCTGTACCTCCACACACATCATCTATTGCATCCGCTGCACCCGATGTGGCCTCCTCTACATTGGGGAGACAGGCCGCTTACTTGCGGAAAGCTTCAGAGAACACCTCAGGGACGCCCGGACCAACCAACCCAACCACCCCGTGGCTCAATACTTTAACTCTCCCTCCCACTCCACCGAGGACATGCAGGTCCTTGGACTCCTCCACCGGCAAAACATAACAACATGACGGTTGGAGGAAGAACGTCTCATCTTCCGCCTGGGAACCCTCCAACCACAAGGGATGAACTCAGATTTCTCCAGTTTCCTCATTTCCCCTCCCCCCACCTTGTCTCAGTCGGTTCCCTCAACTCAGCACCGCCCTCCTAACCTGCAATCCTCTTCCTGACCTCTCCGCCCCCACCCCACTCCGGCCTATCACCCTCACCTTGACCTCCTTCCACCTATCACATCTCCATCGCCCCTCCCCCAAGTCCCTCCTCCCTACCTTTTATCTTAACCTGCCTGGCACCCTCTCCTCATTCCTGATGAAGGGCTTATGCCCGAAACGTCGAATTTCCTGTTCCTTGGATGCTGCCTGGCCTGCTGTGCTTTAACCAGCAACACATTTTCAACTGTGAGCTCCAGCATCTGCAGACCTCATTTTTTACCCTAGCTCATAACCATCTCATTTCAACATCATAAGGAGTAACAGAACAGTCTCAGCAGCGTTAATCCAGCTATCAGAAGTCGAAGATTCCTGTGCTTGTCAATATACACCTGCAGCCAAAATCTTTCACCAATTCCCGCCTCAGGCAACTGTCTGTGTGGAGTCTGCACATTCTCCCCGTGTCTGCGTGGGTTTCCTCCGGGTGCTCCGGTTTCCTCCCACAATCCAGAAATGTGCAGTTAGGTTTATTTAGCCATGCTAAATTGCCCATAGTGTTAGGTGAAGGGGAATGGGTCTGGGTGGGTTGCTCTTCGGAGGGTCGGTGTGGACTTGTTGGGCCGAAAGGCCCTGTTTCCACACTGTAGGGAATCTAATCTAATCTACTCCTATCAGATGTGATTTGGAGGTGCCAGTGTTGGATCGGGGTGTACAAAATTTAAAAAAAAAACACACAACACCAGGTTATAGTCCAACAGGTGGTTGTGGAGTACACTTCCAATTAAACCTGTTGCACTATAACCTGGTGTTGCGTGATTTTTAATTTTCTCCCATCAAAAGATTTGAACCAACAATTCCATTGGTCTGCTTCTGTTGATCGGTGATGTAATGCTGCCCTCTTGTGTATTTTGTGTGTAGCTGCAGTCGATCTGAACAGGCAGAAGCATGCAGACATCACTTACTCAGGCGTGATGTGTGTTTTGCCTCCAACTGACTGTTTGTACAATACGGCAATGCTTATCTTTATTTCCTGTAGCTTAAGAACCAGACATAGGTGACATGACATTGAAAAATCCCTTGGACGATATACCATAATACACTGATATAATGAGAATGCTTTTTAAAGGTATCCTGACATACTGGCTGAGAGGGAAAAAAAAATAAGGCACACATTGGGATGGGATACAAAAGATCAGTTACAATAGCACAGATATGTGTTGGTAAACACCAAATGATGTACTTGCACCACTGGAGAGGTTTCCCAGCACCACGGTTGTAGACAGCTTGCCTGCCCATCACATCCAGGCAGGCCGCCAATCTAAGTAATCAGGACCCAAATAATTTGGGTGGTTTCTCAGGGCTGGCTGCTGTCTGTTTGCAGCAACCTCCCAGCCACATGAAAAGGCCACAAACCCACCCTGTATCAGATGAGGGGGGCGCAGAAGCTCATCTCTTTTTCCTCCCTCTGAGATTTTTCCCATCGCCTTCTCTAAGCTGTTCGTCCCCACATATTTCCCTCAGTGGGAATGGCCAGGTTTCAGACACACTTGCTCACTGCTTGGGTCTGCAAAATCTATATCCATCTGCCATCTTTAAAAGATTTGTCAGGCTAATTGCCTCAATGACAGAACATAGTTTCAATCAATTAAAGTGGTAGATATGTCAGGAATTTGGGATCTTTAGGCATATGCAAATATATAAATGTTTTTGTATGTTTGATCTCTTTTACTTTTGGTCTGTAGAAAATACACTTGGTCTTTAAAAGAATGTTATGTGATTTTTTTTTCCAAACATAAACCCAAAACACCGAAGAAAACCATTAAGGCTTTATAAATCATGCTTCATCCTACATGCCCACTTATTGTCTGCAAATTGTAAGCTCAACGTGCTCCAAGTACTGTCCAACTCTCTTTAAAAATATTTATGAAACAAACTCCCACCAATTTTGAGTCAAATGTTTAGATCCTGACCGCAATCTGAATTAAGGTATTCCAGCAAAGCTGAGCACAAGCTGGGAAACAACACCTCATTTTCCGCTTGGGAAACCCTGTAGCCATCTTGAATCAACATAGAGTTCAATAATTTTAGGGCCTGAGCACCTTCTCCCATGTCCTTAGCCCAACCCTCACACACCAGGCCTTGTATTCATGTGGATTGCTTCTTTAAACAGCCCATTGTCAGCCACAAACAGTCCCCAGTAATTCATTCCCGCAGCTGACCCTCACCCACTCCTTTGTCTGTCCAACTCTATTCTCTGGGCTCCATCAATACAGCTTTGTCACTGACCACCAGTCTATCAAAACAACAAACAAACATCCTAAACACTGGCTGTGCTTTCTCTCACTGATGCTACCAGACCTGCTGAGTTTCTGTTTTTGTGAGCAATCTGCCAATCTAGACTCTAATCTAATATGCTTCACCTTGTCTTCAAGCACTTAGCATTGCTGGAAGTCTCATATACCCACATTTCACGGCTTGGTTTCAAGCTTTGGTAACTATGGGTGACACAGTGGCTCAGCAGTTAGCACAGCTGCCTCACAGCTCCAGGGACCTGGGTTCAATTCCAGCTTCGGGCAACTGTGTGGAGTTTGCACGTTCTCCCCGCGTCTGTGTGGGTTTCCTCCAGGTGCTCCGGTTTCCTCCTACAGTCCAAAAAAGATGTGCAGGTCAGGTGAATTGGCAATGCTAAATTGCCCATAGTGTTAGGGGCATTAGTCAGGAGTAAATATAGGATAGGGGAATGGGTCTAGGTGGGTTACTCTTTGGAGGGTCAGTGTGGACTTGTTGGGCCGAAGGGCTTGTTTCCACACTGTAGGGATTCTAATGTAATCTACTCCAAGAGTAGTAGGGGCATGGAACACACTGCCTTAAACAGTAGCAGACTCGTCAACTTTAAGGGCATTTTAATGATCATTGAATAAACATATGGATGAAAATGGAATAATGTAGGATAGATAGGTTTCAGACTGGTTCCACAGGTCGGTGCAACATCGAGGGCTGAAGGGCCTGTACTGCACTGTAATGTTCTACGTTCTATTCAGCCATTGTCAGCCGGACCATATTGTGTGGTACTTTTGCAGGAGAAGATGGTACATAATAGCCATGGGGATTAAAGCAAAGGCAAAGGGACGTGCCTACATGTTTTAACTCCAACTAGAGGAAACCTATCTGCTCAAGAAATTCTTAAATCAAAATGCTAAAAATATTTGGCAGTACTGGCATGAGAAGAGAAAGAGTGGTGTTGCAGGTCTGTGACTCATTGCCGGACACTACAACATGCCCTCAGATTTCCAGCAACCGTGGCATTTTAGTTTCACACAGATAAAGGCCTTCCAATCCTTCAAAAGGAAAAATTGTGATGTCTACTCATTCTATCAGTCATGCTTTCTTTCACAAGGTGAAGTCCAGTGTGCCCATATCTGGGAAACCTAAACCTGTAAACCTAATGCTGTTATTTAGAAATGAGGGAACCACAAGTCCAGCTGGTGCCTGTCAATTCTGGGGACGTTAAGGCAATGTTTCGGCAAGAACATTCAGCAGAGTTTCTGCTTGCTGGACCATCACCACTCCAGTGCAGACGGGAGTTGTGCATGGGGTGGGGGATAGGGTTGGGGGGGTCCTGCGGAGCCCCCATCACAGCAAACTCCAAAGGATTTGTCCAGGAAATATATAAAAATAATGTGCAAGGGTATGTGGGAAAAACAGGAGATTGGTGCAAGATACCAAACCTCTTTTTGTGAACTGGTTCAGGCATGATGGGCTGAATGGCCTTCCTCTGCACTCGGGCACTTCTGTAACTTTGAACATTCCAAAAGTCTTCATAAAGCTTAGAGGCTTCCAATGATTCTAATGAAATTCTGTAAAATAGTTTCTTGGGAAAAGTTAGACTATTTGAGTACAGAGTATAACTCCTGAATAACTGAGCTCATAAACATATCTGAGATAGCGCCAACTACAACTCTCCTAGATCACCCTGACATGACCTGGCACCTTGCCCCAGGATTTGTCCCCTCTGCTCTGAACCCAAACCCTCTGCTCCAAGACCCAAACCATGCCCCAGGGTCTAGCCCCAGCTGGACCCTGTTTCTCCAGTTTACCCCACCCTCCCTTCAACACTCCCTTGCCACCTTGCAACTTGTCACCTTGCCCAGCTGGTACACCCTATCCCCATCCCTCTGTCTCTTTATTTGTCTGACAACTTGACACCAGATGACGTGTTGGTCATCACTGACCAACCTAGTTGAATCTTTCAAAGAGAGCATTGCCATGGTGACTAAAGGAGTTCCTTTGCATGTCTCCATATGCTTCCAGAAGGTCATAGGGTCATAGAGATGTACAGCACGGAAACAGACCCTTCAGTCCAATCTGTCCATGCCAACCAGATATCCCAATCCAACCCACCTGCCAGCACCCGGTCCATATCCCTCCAAACCCTTCCTAATCATATACACATCCAAATGCCTCTTAAATATTGCAATTGTACCAGCCTCCACCACATCCTCTGGCAGCTCATTCCATATACGTATCACCCTCTGCGTGAAAAAGCTGCCCCTTAGGTCTCTTTCATATCATTCCCCCTCTCACCCTAAACCTATGCCCTCTAATTCTGGACTCCCCCACCCCAGGGAAAATACTTTGTCTATTTATCCTATCCATGTGCCTCATAATTTTGTAAACCTCCATAAGGTCACCCCTCACCCTCTGACCCTCCAGGGAAAACAGCCCCAGTCTGTTCAGCCTCTCCCCATAGCTCACATCCTCCAACCCTGGCAACATCCTTGTACATCTTTTCTGAACCCTTTCAAGTTTCACAACATCTTTCCGATAGAAAGGAGACCAAAATTACACACAATATTCCAACAGTGGCCTAAGCAATGTCCTGTACAGCCACAACATGACCTCCCAACTCCTGTATTCAATACTCTGACCAATAAAGGAAAGCATACCAAACGCCGCCTTCACTATCCTATCTACCTGCGACTCCACTTTCAAGGAGCTATGAACCTGCACTCCAAGGTCTCTTTGTTCAGCAACACTCCCTAGGATCTTACCATTAAGTGTATAAGTCCTGCTAAGTTTTGCTTTCCCAAAATGCAGCACCTCGCATTTATCTGAATTAAACTCCATCTGCCACTTCTCTGCCCATTGGCCCATCTGGTCCAGATCCAGTTGTAATTTGAGGTAACCCTCTTCGCTGTCCACTACACCTCCAATTTTGGGGTCATCTGCAAACTTACTAACTGTACCTCTTATGCTTGCATCCAAATCATTTATGTAAATGACAAAAAGTAGAGTGCCCAGCACCGATCCTTGTGGCACTCCACTGGTCACAGGTCTCCAGTCTGAAAAACAACCCTTCACCACCACCCTCTGTCTTCTACCTTTTGAACCAGTTCTGCATCCAAATGGCTACTTCTCTCTGTATTCCATGAGATCTAACCTTGCTAATCAGTCTCCCATGGGGAACCTTGTCGAACGCCTTACTGAAGTCCATATAGATCACATCTACTGCTCTGCCCTCATCAATCTTCTTTGTTACTTCTTCAAAAAACTCAATCAAGTTTGTGAGACATGATTTCCCACGCACGAAGCCATGTTGACTATCCCTAATCAGTCCTTGCCTTTCCAAGTACATGTACATCCTGTCCCTCAGGATTCCCTCCAACAACTTGCCCACCACTGAGGTCAGGCTCACAGGTCTATAGTTCCCTTGCTTGTCTTTACTGCCCTTCTTAAACAGTGGCACCACGTTTGCCAACCTCCAGTCTTCCGGCACCTCACCTGTGACTATCGATGATACAAATATCTCAGCAAGAGGCCCAGCAATCACTTCTCTAGCTTCCCCCAGAGTTCTCGGGTACACCTGATCACATCCTGGGGATTTTCCACCTTTAACTGTTTCAAGATATCCAACACTTCCTCCACTGTAATCTGGACATTTTGCAAGATGTCACCATCTATTTCCCTACAGTCGATATCTTCCATATCCATTTCCACGGTAAATACTGATGCAAAATATTCATTTAGTATCTCCCCCATTTTCTGTGGTTCCACACAAAGGCCGGCTTGCTGATCTTTGAGGGGACTATTCTCTCCCTAGTTACTCTTTTGTCCTTTATATATTTGTAAAAACCCTTTGGATTCTCCTTAATTCTATTTGCCAAAGCTATCTCATGTCCCCATCTTGCCCTCCTGATTTCCCTCTTAAGTATACTTCTACTGACTTTATACTCTTCTAAGGATTCACTCGATCTATCCTGTCTATACCTGACATATGCTTTCTTTTTCTTAAACAAACCCTCAATTTCTTTAGTCATCCAGCATTCCCTATACCTTCCCTTTCACCCTGACAGGAATATACTTTCTCTGGATTCTTGTTATCTCATTTCTGAAGGTTTCCCATTTTTCAGCCGTCCCTTTACCTGCGAACATCTGCCCCCAATCAGCTTTCGAAAGTTTTTGCCTATTAACATCAAAATTGGCCTTTCTCCAATTTAGAACTTCAACTTTTAGATCTGGTCTATCCTTTTCCATCACTATTTTAAAACAAATAGAATTATGACCGCTGACCCTGAAGTGCTCCCCCACTGACCCCTCGGTCACCTGCCCTGCCTTATTTCCCAAGAGTAGGTCAAGCTCTGCACCTTCTGTAGTAGTTACATCCACATACTGAATCAGAAAATTGTCTTGTACGCACTTAAGAAATTCCTCTCCATCTAAACCTTTAGCAGTATGGCAGTCCCAGTTGATGTTTGAAAGTTAAAATCCCCTACACTAACTACCCTATTATTCTTACAGATAGCTGAGATCTCCTGACAAGTTTGTTTCTCAATTTCCCTCTGACTATTGGTGGGGTCTATAATACAATACCAATTAGGTGATCATCCCTTTGTTATTTCTCAGTTCCACCTAAATAACTTCCCTGGATGTATTTCTGGGAATATCCTCCCTCAACACAGCTGTAATGCTATCCCTTATCAAAAATGCCACTCCCCCTCCTCTCTTGCCTCCCTTTCTATCCTTCCTGTAGCATTTGTATCCTGGAACATTGAGCTGCCAGTCCTGCCCATCCCTGAGCCATGTTTCTGTAATTGCTATGATATCCCAGTCCCATGTTCCTAACCATGCCCTGAGTTTATCTGCCTTAGGCCCCTTGCATTGAAATAAATGCAGTTTAATTTATCAGTCCTACCTTGTCCCTGTCTGCCCTGACTGTTTGACTCACTTTGTGTACCAGTCTCAGATCGATCTCTTTCCTCACTATCTCCCTGGTTTCCCCCCCCCACCTTATTATTTTAAATCCTCCCAAGCGGTTCTAGCAAATTTCCCTGCCAGTATATTAGTCCCCTTCCAATTCAGGTGCAATCTGTCCTTCTTGTACAGGTCACTTCTACCCCAAAAGAGATTCCAATGATCCAAAAATGTGAATCCTTCTCCTGTACACCAGCTCCTCAGCCATGCATTCATCTGCTCTATCGTCCTATTCCTGCCCTCACTAGCTCGTAGCACCGGGAGTGATCCAGCTATTACTACCCTTGAGGACCTCCTTTTTAAATTCCTGCCTAACTCTCTGTAAGGTCCCTTCAGAATCTCAGCCTTTTCCCTTCCAATGTCATTAGTTCCAATGTGGACAATGACCTCCTGCTGGCCCCTCTCCCCTGTGAGAACATTCTGCACCCTCTCTGAGACATCCTTGATCCTGGCGCCAGGGAAACAACACACCATTCTGCTTTTTCTCTGCTGGCCACAGAAACGTCTGTCTGTACCTCTGACTACAGAATCCCCTAACACAATTGATCTCTTGGAAGCTGATGTATCCCTCGTTGCATTAGAACCAGTCTCAATACCAGAAACTTGGCTGTTTGTGCTACGTTGCCCTAAGAATCCATTCTTCCCCCACCCCCCCTACATTTTCCAAAACAGCCTACTTGTTTGAAATGGGTATATCCACAAAAGACTCCTGCCCTAGGTGCCGACCTCTCTCCCCCTTCCTGGAGTTAACCCATCTATGTGACTGTATCTGAGACTCCCCCCACCCCCACTTCCTATAATTGCCATCCATCACACACTGTTGCTGTTGCAAATTCCTCATCGCTTCTATCTGTCTCTCCAACCGATCCGCTCGATCTGATAAGATTCACATCCAACAGCATTTATGGCAGATATAATCCGCAGTAACCCTTCAACTCTCTTTAAACTCCCACATCTGACAAGAAGGACATATCACTGCAAAGGCCATTTTTGCTCCTTCACAATCTACAGACCCAGAAAATAGAACATAGAACAATACAGCACAGAACAGGCCCTTCAGCCCACGATGTTGTGCCGACCACTGATCCTCATGTATGCACCCTCTGTGACCATATGCATGTCCAGTAGTCTCTTAAATGTCCCCAATGACCTTGCTTCCACAACTGCTGCTGGCAATGCATTCCATGCTCTCTCAACTCTCTGTGTAAAGAACCCGCCTCTGGCATCTCCTCTATACTTTCCTCCAACCAGCTTAAAACTATGACCCTCGTGTTAGTCATTTCTGCCCTATCGACTCTATCTATGCCTCTCATTATCTTGTATACCTCAATTAGCTCCCCTCTCCTCCTCCTTTTTTCCAATGAAAAAAGTCCGAGCCCAGTCAACCTCTCTTCATAAGATAAGCCCTCCAGTCCAGGCAGCATCCTGGTAAACCTCCTCTGAACCCTCTTCAAAGCATCCACATCTTTCCTATAATAGGGCGACCAGAACTGGACGTAGTATTCCAAGTGCGGTCTAACCAAAGTTTTATAGAGCTGCAACAAGATCTCACGGCTCTTAAACTCAATCCCCCTGTTAATGAAAGCCAAAACGCCATATGCTTTCTTAACAACATTGTCCACGGGTGGCCATTTTAAGGGATCTATGTACCTGCACACCAAGATCCCTCTGTTCCTCCACACTGCCAAGAATCCTATCCTTAATCTTGTACTCAGCTTTCAAAATCGACCTTCCAAAATGCATCACCTCGCATTTATCCAGGTTGAACCCCATCTGCCACCTCTCAGCCCATCTCTGCATCCTGTCAATGTCCCGCTGCAGCCTACAACAGCCCTCTATACTGTCAACGACACCTCCAACCTTTGCGTCATTTGCAAATTTGCTGACCCATCCTTCAATCCCCTCATCCAAGTCGTTAATAAAAATTACAAACAGTAAAGGCCCAAGGACAGAACCCCGTGGAACATCACTCACCACAGACATCCAGGCAGAATATTTTCCTCCTCCTACCACTCGCTGTCTTCTGTTGGCCAGCCAGTTCTGTATCCAGACAGCTAAGTTCCCCTGTATCCCATTCCTCCTGACCTTCTGAATGAGCCTACCATGGGTGAACCTTATCAAATGCCTTGCTGAAGTCCATATACACTACATCCACAGCTTGACCCTCATCAACTTTTCTAGTCACATCCTCAAAGAACTCGATAAGGTTTGTGAGGCATGACCTGCCCCTCACAAAGCCATGTTGACTGCATTTAATCAAGCCATGCTCTTCCAGATGGTCATAAATCCTATCCCTCAGAATCCTTTCTAACACCTTGCAGATGACAGACGTGAGACTTACTGGTCTGTAATTACCGGGGATTTCCCTATTTCCTTTCTTGAAGAGAGTAATTACATTTGCCTCTCTCCAGTCCTCAGGTACAACTCCAGTGGAGAGCGAGGATGCAAAGATCTTCGCAAGTGGTGAAGCAATTGTATTTCTCGTTTCCCAAAGCAGCCGAGGACAAATCTGGTCCGGGCCTGATGACTTGTTAATCTTAATGTTTGACTTAATTTTCAGCACATCAGCTTCCTCTATCTCTATCCATTCCAGCATGCACACCTGCTCTTCAAAGATTTCATTCACTACAAAGTTTGTTTCTTTCGTAAAGACAGAAACAAAAAACTCATTTAGGGCTTCTCCTACCTCCTCAGACTCCACACAAAAGTTCCCTATGCTATCCCTGATCGGCCCTACTCTTTCTTTGACCATTCTCTTATTCTTCACAAGTGTAAAATGCCTTTGTGTTCTCTCTAATCCGTTCTGCCAAGCCTTTCTCGTGCACCCTCCTGGCTCTCCTCAGACCATTTTTGAGCTCCTTCCTCACCTCCCTGTAATCCTCTTGAGCTGAGCTTGACCCTAGCTTCCTCCACCTTATGTAAGCTACCTTCTTCCTTTTGACGAAAAGCTCCACTGCTCTCGTCATCCAAGGTTCCTTTATCTTACCACTTCTTGTTTGTTTCAGAGGGACATATTTATTCATCACTGGCAACAACTATTCCTTAAACAGTCTCCACATGTCTATAATGCCTTTACCATGGAACAATTGCTCCCAGTCCATGCTTCCTAACTCATGTCTAATCGCATCATAGTTTCCTCTTCCCCAATTAAATAACACCGTCTTATTCCTCTACAAACAATGCCCCAGGTTAAATTAATAGCTATGGCTTATATTTTAAGTTTAATCAAGAGACTTATCTCCAAAAACATATAATCAAGAAAGAACCCACTATACTCACTAATACAGCCTTTCTCTTGGACAGACTTAAAACAACAATTAACTTACCTGATTCTGTGCTGTGAACTTCACCCAACAGTTCCTCCAAGATTAGTTGTGAAATTCACTGTTTGTTAATTTTCCCAGAAGCACTCCGATGTCCAGCGATACACAAATTCAAACAGCAAAGGCAGTAACTGTGCAGATTCTCTCTCTCTCTCTCTCTCCTGCACTGTCCTCACCATGTGCTTCCTCTGTCTGCTCTTCTCCCTTTTAAACTGCTGTTGTTTTGACATTTTCCCCAAAGTTCCAAAACAATACAACAGCGTATCAAACAGGAATTGCTGCTCCCTGGAATTTGAGGAAATCACCTCCAACATCTTAAAAAACAAGGAGCAGCTGTTACAGCCAGAAATTTTTCCCGTCCTCCATCTTGGATTACCCAGAAGGTATTTGATAAGATTTTTGGAAAGGAGTAAAAGCAAAAATCAAAGCGCACAAAATTGCAGGTAACCCTATGGTCAGAATTCGATATTAAGTAGGAAGCAAGTTACAGTTGTTGGAGAAATGTCATCTCAGTCCCAAGATATGTGTTCAGGAGTTTCTCAGTATTGTGTCCTGGTCCAAAATCCCCACCTGTTTCATCAAACGCCTTCCCTCCATCGTTAGATCAAAAGTTGATGATAGCACAATGTTTACATTCCTAAGAAACTGAGCTATCCTGTGTCCATGTGCAGAAACGCTTGGACAATATCCGCGCTTAGGCTAATAAGACACAACTAATATTAGCTCTGCACAAATGCAGGCAATGACTTTCTCCCAGTTTACTTTCAATGCCATTCCTACCATTGGATCGCCAACATCCTTTTGTTACCATTTACCAGAAACTGAACTGGGATTAGCACTATAAATACAGTGGCTGCAAGAACAGGTCAGAGGTTTGAAATTGGTGAATGGATAGAAAAATTAACCAAAACAATGCAAGATGCGGGCTTTACCTCGCGATTTAAAATATAAAATTAATTATGCTTCAGTTGTATACAATCTTGGTTAAATGCCATCTGAAGTACTGCACTCAGTTTTAGCTTCTGACCACCAGAAAAGATATATTGATATTGTAAGAGACACAGTGAAGATTCCACAACACCTCATGTCAATAAAGCACAATGGAAAGCCCCTGTGAAATCACTGCGATCAAAGACCCTTCAGGTTATACTGTACCATTGATTTCTCACCTAATGTCAGGTAACCTAGATTGTTGTCTGTATGGTTTCCTGTAGCGTTGACAGAAAAACAAACCTAGAAGTCAGCTTAACTTACAGGTGAGGATGCTATTGGAATGGAACAACACACTGGTAATCTCCACAATAGTTTGACGGAATGATCAACTGGATTTGCTCCCCTCGTTTGGAAGTTCTGTGATGATAACGACTGAGACATCTGGCATTCAGAGTTGTAGTGCTGAACTCCAAGCCCTCGTTCACATGGTGGTTTAATGGTAATGTCACTTGGGGCTACCAATCCAGGTTCATTTTCTGGGTACATGGGTTATAATCCCACCATGGCAAATGGTGAATTTTGAATTTAATAGAAGTCTGGAATTAGAACTAGCTGAAATGTAACCAATCTAGTTTGTTTAGAAAAGGCAATCTGCCGTCCTCATTGGGTCAAACCTACATGTGACTGTAGATACAAAGCAATGTGCTTGATGTTTAACTTCCCTCTGGGCAATTTGATGTGGGCAATAAATGCTGGTGTAGCCTCTACACCCACATTCCATGTACATGTATTCTAAATATTGGATGACTCTAAGACATCAGCCCACTTATGCAACATTTCAATCCTTCTAACATAGGTGCTAAATGTTTAACTGGTTTCAACGACTCTCTCCATATAACAATGCATGGAAAAAGTAATAATTGCAGTCCGTAACACGCAGCAATAGATCATCTTTGCTGCTCTCCATTGCCAGATTTCTAAAACCCAAATATTTCATGAAATATTTTATGGATTTTTTTTGCCATAAATCTAGGTCTGTGCTCATGCAAAAAGCAAACTCTGATCCTGACTATAATATAACAAAAGATCCTTTCCAATTAAATTGAAGAGGATTAGTGTTCATTATGTTGTAAAGTGTACTAACCACTAGATGGCGTTTTCTCACTTATGAGCTGTTATCTCAAAATAAACCTTGAACTTTATTGTCGCGATGGTATAATATTCCCCTAACTCTACTCGGAGACCTCCTGTGTAATGGCATGTTTACAATCCTGAAATATTACAATGTCACACCAAGGACTGTGTACAGCTTTCACAAACTGTTTGCCATGACTGTTGGAAAACAGTTTAAAAATGATTTGCGATATCATAATGCCCCATTCCCTCCTCTGTTAAATCTCTCTTTTTTTTCACATTAGCCACACTTTATAGGACCGTAATAACTGCACCGACTGTACCTGCTGCATTTATTCCTGCTCTGGATGTTAGCTCTGCTCTCTCTTTCTTTCAACTTAAAGAGTGCCCAAAGCTCTCCACCGTTGTAAACTTCAAGTCTCAGCCCCTGACTTTCTCTGTAATTTATTGTCCCTCCAAGTTCTGTTGTCTCACCTTCAAACCTGACTTTTCAGGCCCACCAGCTGCCCCTGACCAGATGGGAGGGGATGTAGACTCACCAAATTGCAGCACTGGCATTTCCATCAAACACTACTCTTCCTGTTTCTAAAAGCTAAAGGGTCGGGCGAATCAGTGTCTAGGATGTTTCCTGTCCTAATTGATCCATGCTGATGGATCCATTGTATGGTTTTTCTTTCAACAAGAACTGACTGTCATTGCACACTTCCCAGCATGCTCCACCGTGATGCTGACTGTTGGGACATTCTTCTCATTCAAACTTCGCACCACAACTTCCACTTCCCTCTCTCAAAATCTCTACCCTATGGATACTCAAACCTCCCTGTTAGCGTCATGCTCACCCTCTATACATTTAACACTCCATGCCAGGAAAATGGGATTGAGAGTTTAAGACCGACCAGCTCAGGGCACAATTGAATTGAATTGAACTGAATTTATTGTCACATGTACCAGACACAGTGAAAAGCTTTGTCTTGCAAGTAATACAGGCAGATCACAGAGCTAAGTAACATGCTTAAGCAAAGAATAGGTAAGCAGCAGCAAAAACAAAAACACAGGTATAAAACATCGTTATTATTAATTTTTAAAAGTTTGCCATTAAATTCGAAGATTGTAGAACGATTGTAGGAAGTAGAAAATTTAGATCTGCACGCAGGAGCTCACAAGGAGTCGACCAGGATTTGAATATTCGGTCCCAGATTAGATCCTGTTCCTGTTTAGTTCACCCTTCTGGAAAGACCTCAAATTCCCAGGATCCCATCCCCTCCTTGTTGTCAGGCCTGAAATACCAACTTTTGGCTTTTATCTCGCAATATGACCAAGGCTTTAAAAAAATCTAAAAGGTATCGATTTAGTGAATCAATGAAAAAATATGCAGTCTTGGTATACAGTGAAAGCCTACCAAAATAAAGATGGAGGAAAAGACAAAGTCACAGAGTGAGTAGCCGCCTTATGGTAGGAGACAGAGAAATGGTGAAGGATTGTCTTTCAGACTGGAAGCCTGTGACCAGCAGTGTTCCACAATGTACTGGATCCATTTTAGTTTGGCATTTATATAAATGATTCAGATTAGGATATGGGAGGCATGATTGCTGGTATAGTGGACAGTGAAGTAGGTTAGCTAAGAGGTCAGAGAGGTCTTGATCAATTGGGTCAGTGGGCTGAGGAGTGGCAGATGGAGTTTAGTTTGGATAAATGCGAGGTATTGCATTTTGATAATGTAAACAGGGACAGGACTTGTATAATTAATGGGTAGTGTTGTTGAACACCGAGGGATTCAGGTACGTAAATGTTTTGAAATTTGCGTCACAGGTAAGACGGGGTGGTTAAGAAAACATTTATCACATCTGCCTTCATTGCTCAGACTTTTCAGTATAGAAGTTGGGACGTAGGACGAAGGTTGTAGGGGATGTTGGCAGCACCTCTTCTGGAGTACTGTATGCAGTTCTGGTCACCCTGTTATATGAAGGATATTATTAAACTGAAGAGGTTTCAGAAAAGCTTTACCCAGATGTTGCTGGGAATGGAGGGCTTGAGTTATAAAGAAAGGCTGGGACTTTATTTCACGGGACTACAGGAGATCAAGAGCAAGCAGAGGCCACGGCAGTGGATGAATGGGCACCACACAACAATCACCAGGCAGGAGTCTTCCCTCATAGTCGAAGAATGCTTCAGCGGTCCGGGACGTTCGGGTGACCATCCTCCAAGGCGGACTTCGGGACAGGCAGCAACGCAACGTGGCAGAGCAGAGGATGATAGCCAAGTTTGGTACCCATGGGGAGGGCCTCAACCGGGACCTTAGGTTCATGTCACACTACAGGTGACCCCACTGCACTACACACCCCCACCCACCCACACACATGCCCGCCACACACACATTCCCCCCATACACACACTCACGCTGACTGTGTCTCATATGCTCACACGTACACACCCCCCACACATGCACCCTCTCACAGACATATACCCCTTTACACTCACTTATGTACGCAGGCACACACTCTCTCATAGACACTCAACCCTCTCTCCACCGCCGCCCCCCCCCCCCCCTCCCCCAAACATATACCCACTTGTATGCACACTCACATATGTTTGTGGGGTGAACTTGTACTTGCAGAATTACATTTTATTTTGCTCAAAAGCTGCATTAATCCATGTAAGATTCTGTAAATCCTTTTTTTTAAGAAATAGAATCAGTCTGAACATTGGGACACAGACAGACTTTAACCTCACACCTTCAATGCATTATCTGATCTGGTATGCTTCTATTTGGGAATGTAACTTTTACAATAAAGTTCCGGGATTTTCATATGAAAGAATTGAAACCAGCATGTTCATTTTATAAATTGAGAGGCTTAAACAATCCAGGTGATTTTCAATATATAATTCAGTTGCATCGCACTGTAAACTTTTGCTATAAATTCTGTGTCTTATGATCTTATACTCCACAACCACCTGATGAAGGAGCAGCGCTCCGAAAGCTAGTGCTTCCAAATAAACCTGTTGGACTATAACCTGGTGCTGTGTGATTTTCAACATGGTGAGGTAAAATTTGCCAAAACCATAGAGAGAGATTGAAGGGAATATAAAGTGAGCAATAGAACAAATTAACAAAACGCACGGAGAACTAGTCACAGAAAGAGAGACCGTTTTTACTTTTGGCTTTAGGAGTGAGTAATGCTTTGAGAAATCTGTTAAAATTAAAATATTACTTTACAGGAACAAAATATTTTCTTCATTTTGGTATTATTTCATCCAGGATGTTCATACTTTTTATATTTTGCTTTATCCTTGCATCTCTTTCCCCATGATTATTTCCTTTCTCCATTTGGTTTATATTTTAGCTGGGAGAAGCAGAGCAACCCAACAGGAAGGATAAATTGTGTTTTCTCTGTGAGGTCTGATAATTTAAAGTGCGGTATTTTAGAAACTGTCAGCTGAACTCCCAGAAGATGTGGTCTAACAGCATAAAATTTCTCCTCAATTCAACATGAGTGATATTAATACAGTATTGCCACAGGGGCTGTAAAAGAATAGAGATTCCAAGATATGTAGGTGCACTGGGAGAGGTGAGGAATAATTAATGGAATTGGACAGTTGCAGCTCTGCTATTGGCTGGGGATGTTGTCATAAGAAATGTTGGCAATCATCTTCATGTTATATCAGTGCTTTTGAGAAGTGTCTGAGGTCATGGACTATAAAGTTTAATAAAAAACATCTTTTATATGACCTTGCTACTCTAAATTGAAACAAAATTCCAAAGCATATTAATGATAACAGTACTGTGTTTGAGCCAACAATTCCATTGACGATGAGATCCCAATCTGTCAGTGACCCCTAGGGACATATAGAAAGTGTGAAACCAGCCCTACTCCATTATAACTATTTCTGATGCCAACAGACATCTGGAGAGCAGGTTAAATGTCCATATATAAGGAGACTTAAAAGACTGAAAAGAATTACTGTAAAATTAGTCTTGCAATACTGTGAAAACAAAGATTCGACATAGTGTTTGACGTCAATTGTACCTAGGGTTTCAGCAGATGTGTAATGGTGGATGCTGTTGCCTAGCAACAGAAGTACTTGCTTTACATGACATTTCTTACTTAGATTTGTCCCTCAGAATTAGGTTTCCTTTTTAGTTTTGTTTTATCTGATTTGGATTAACTGTCTCCCTTCTTTTTCCGATTATCTCTCCAGCTTGAGAGAATGACTTGCTCGTAATGGAAATGGCATTTACTGTTCCCCTTAACAAAAGTAAAATCATCTTGTAAACATCAGATTATAAATTGGGTTTCATTCTCACTGAGACAAATGGAAAATACGACTCTTTTGGTCTGTAAGAAGAATTTCACAAATAATAGAACAGTGTATTGACAATGTCAATCAATTGACCCTTATGTTTTTGGTGTGAGGTGCAAGTCTATTAATGTTTGGCTCCACGTTTTTGATATTTTAGTAGGGACTGTTCAGAACCATATCGCGTTGAGTGAATTGTGAGTGAATCATACACAAAATGTAATAGCACATGAGACAGATTTTCATCAACCCGACAGGGACGGAACGGAGGTGGGAACCAGCACAAACTGGATCTGGAAATCCCACATCCATTCCTGGCACCAGGAATCTCATCAGCATGGCTAAGTCACTCTCAGCTGCCCTGTTTTTTTTTAAAGTTGCCAGCATTAATTTTAGATGGCCATTTTGGATGCCCATGATTTTCATGAACACCCCCAACAATTAGAAAGTCCTCCTGGTTCATAGTTTGATAAGATAAAGGAGCAGAATTAGGCCAGTCGGCCCATCGAGTCTGCTCTGCCATTCGGTCATGGTTGATAGGCTCCTCACCCCCATTTTCCTGCCTTCTCCCCATAACTCTTCAACCCATCAGGGTAAAAACAAGGACTGCAGATGCTGGAAACCAAAGTCTAGATCAGAGTGGTGCTGGAAAAACACAGCAAGTTCAGGCAGCATCCGAGGAGCAGTAAAATCGACGTTTCAGGCAAAAGCCCTTCATCAGGAATACAGGCAGAGAGCCTGGATGGTGGAGAGATAAGTGAGAGGAGGGTGGGGGTGGGGAGAAAGTAGCATAGAGTACAATAGGAGAGTGGGGGGAGGGGATTAAGGTGATAGGTTGAGGAGGAGGGTGGAGTGGATAGTTCGAAAAGAAGATAGGCAGGTAGGACAAGTCAAGGGGACAGTGCTGAGCTGGAAGTTTGGAACTAGGGTGAGGTGGGGAAGGGGAAATGAGGAAACCGTTGAGGTCTTCAACCCATCACCAACTAAAAATCTGTCTAACTCCTCCTTAAATTTACTCACTGTCCCAGCAAGCACCAGACTTTTGGGAAAGCGAATTCCATAGATCCACAACTCTTTGGGAGATGTAATTTCTCCTGAATGCTGTTTTAAGTTTGTTACCCTTATCCTAAGACTATGCCCTTTTCTCCTAGAATGGTCCACAAGAGGAACCATTCTCTATATGTCTAATTTATTCATACTTTTTATCATCTTGAATACCTCAATTTGATCTCCCCTCATTCTTCTAAATGCCAGAGAATATAGGCCTAAACTGTCCAATCTCTACTTATGACAAACCTCCTCGGAACTGCCTCCAATGCCAATCCATCTTTCCTCAAATAAGGGACCAAAACCTAGCTTTAAATTGATGTGTGGTAGATTTAGAACAGATGTCAGAGGTAGTTTCTTTACTCAGAGAGTAGTAGGGGCATGGAACGCACTGCCTGTAACAGTAGTAGATTCGCCAACTTTTAGGGCATTTAAATGGTCATTGGATAGACATATGGATGAAAATGGAATAGTGTAGGTTAGATGGGCTTCAGATTGGTTCCACAGGTCAGCACAACACCAAGGGCCGAAGGGCCTGTACTGTTCTGTAATGTTGTATGTTCTATGTTCTAAAACTATGCACAGTACTCCAGGTGCGGTCTCACCTTGTACAGTTGCAACAACACTTCCTTACTTTTATATTCTATTCCTTTAGCTATAAAAGCCAACATGCCATTTGCTTTCCTTATTACCTACTGTACCTGCAGGGCTAGTTTTCTGTGACTCCTGAATGAGGACACCCTGATCCCTCTGCACCGGAGCACCCCATAGTCTTTCCCCATTTAGATAATAGGTCGTCTTCCCAATTTTTTCCACGAAAATCCATGACCACACACTTATCCACATTAAACTCCATCTGCCCACTCTCATAAACTATCTGTATCTATTTGTCAGGTTCTTATTTTCTCATTGAAATTTGCATACTGCCTATTTTTATGTTGTCCACAAATTTGACTGTATTCTGATATACAACTGACTGTTAATTTTCAAAAGAATAGAAAAGCGTGTTTCCTGCTTTATCAATCATTGGGAATTCTGCAATTTGAAGTATATCGACGTCACCCATAGTGTGAATTGGTACAGGTTAAGATTATATTGAGTTCTTCCTGATGACTTATTCAGCTTTTTATTATTTTTACACTTTTCTGAATATCTGAAGGAATGCAGGATGCTATTAATGGGCCAAAAGTGAACACTTAGCTGTGTATTTGAAGGGCTCGTGGTGAAGGAATATGAGTGTGTGGAGGCATAAAATTGATGCCCTTTAATTTGCTGGATCTATTCTTTCAAACATTCATGTTCTTAATTAAGAAGAAAGGCTTCAAAACCATCTTAATCAACATTGTCCTGCCTCATCTTTGGGAACGTTGCCACCTCCACAGAGCAGAAGGCCCTTCCCACCTGTCCACTCCACTCTCCCCACCGACCTATCACAATCAACCTCCCACCTGTAGCCACCTATCACCTTCAGCTACCTCTCCCCTTCCCCAAGCCCCACCCCAAGCCTCCTATATATCTATATATACACACACACACACACACACACACACACACACACACACACACCCCTACCTACCTACCTACCTACCTACCTGATGAAGGGCTGATCCCCAAAGCGTCGACTCTTCTGCTCCTCAGATGTTGCCTGACCTACTCTGTTCTCGCGCCTCGCATTTTGACTCATCTCCAGCCCATGCTCACTTCGCTGGGGAAAATAGATTGGTCCAGGATCAAGACCTGGTTAATAGAGTTGGGGAGAATCGCAACTCCTGACATCTGTCTTAACTATAAAAATCTGTCCCCCAATATCATTTTGAAATAATTTTGTCAATTTAAAAGACATGAGGCTGCTGGCTGTTGCATTGAACCGGTTTTAACGCATTGCAATTGGGCGGCACGCGGTTAGCACTGCTGCCTCACAGCGCCAGGGACCTGGGTTCAATTCCAGCCTCAGGTGACTGTATGTGTAGAGTTTGCATGTTCTCCCTGTGTCTGCGTGGGTTTCCTCCGGGTGCTCTGGTTTCCTCCCACAATCCAAAGATGTGCAGGTCAGGTGAATTGGCCGTGCTAAATTGCCCGTAGTGTTCCGGGATATGTAGATTAGGTGCTTTAGTCTGGGGTAAATATAGGATAATGGGGCAGGGGAATGGGTCTGGGTGGGTTGCTCTTCGGAGGGTCAGCGTGGACCTGTTGGGCCGAAGGGCCTGTTTCCACACTGTCTGGATTCTGTTAAAAGAAAATTAACATTTCACAGGCAAAATGTTTTCATTTGAATTTGATTAATTATTGTCACATGTGAAAAATATTGTTTTGCGTGCTAGCCAGACAAATCATACCTGAAATAAGTACACTGGGGTAATAGAGCAGAATGCAGAACATAGTATTACAGCGACAGAGATGGCGCAGAGAAAGATCAACTCTAACATATGAAAGATTTGTTAAAATGATTGTGGTCCTATTGATATCATCTATCATTTAAGCATAAATGCACAATGTTTCAGATGAGGAGCACATGACAGTTCAACTCAAACTCAAAGTTACATTCAGTGTTGCTTCACTCCATCATTAGGTTCCTAGAAATGGCACCTCAGCTGTCTGGCTCAGTATTGAAATTTAGAGAATGTCATGCTATTGCTATGATAATTGTTAATTAATGTCAAATCAACCTCTGGCATCTGAAAATTAACTTTTACAATTCTGGATTTGAATTTCTTCAGCATTAATTGCAAAATACTTCTAAATGTTAAATTTTATATTTTTTAACTTTCCCGTTCTGTGTCTCCCTCTTTCACAGAAATGGAATCTTTCTTTCCCATTTAAGTTTTCTTGTAGTTTTGACATTCAATTCACCCACTTGAATTTATACTTTCCTCTCAGTCCTTTCACTGTCCATCACATTGTTTCTTGATTTGATTGAATCAGTAGGTAGATATAATTGCTGTGCCTTGATCACTCAGGTCTTACATGCCAATTATTTCACTGTAAATGTATGCGCTTGGATGGTTTACTATGAATAACCCTACAGGTATTGTATTCTACATTAATGAAAATTTGTTTATACAAATTAAATGGCAAAACATTTACAAAATTGACAGACTTCTAGTCACACAAACACTTAAATTTGTAAAGGAACACCTAACAGCAGATACCATGGGCTGAATTTTACTAGGAATGTAGCTAATTGTCATTTTTATTAAGTGTTACAGAGGTTCTCACTCGGTTAGTCTGAGAAAACTCACTCAGCCTATCATCACAAACTCACGTAATTAACTATGGCATCACACTCGTTTTGTTCTCCACTCGTTGAGGGCATTAATTCTCCCCATTACTGGGATATCCCAACATTCCTAGCACTGGTGCCATAATTGAACCTCGGCCCTTCACCTTGGCAACCTGATGTTGCCCCTCATTGTCCTGGTACTGACACAGCAACCACAAATCAATATTTCTCACGGTGCACAGGTATGATTTTGCAACAAATCATACAGGGGGACCTGTCCTTTGACACATCCGACTTTGAACTTAGCAAGGTCAGTGCAACCCTTCCCCCTAATGCCCAGGGTAGACCAGCATCTTCTCATTGTTCGATGTGGGACCGTCACATTCAGGCAAGCCTTCCATTGCTTCAGTTTTATTCAGCAATAGCAGAAACAAAAAAACAAGCAAAAGCTGAATTTGTCTGAAAATTGGAATCTGTTGTCAATTAAGTCCTGCCTAGCTGTAGCAACCACAGCTACTGCCCTCTTTTGTGCAGAAGGTCTCTTTTCTCTTTGACAGGCAGGTTCTGCTCTCCTCCAATCCCCAACCTCCATGGCTTTCCCTGTAGCTACAGCTGTGATGAAAATGACCATTAAAAAGTGTGGTGCAGCACAACTAACTAATAAAACTTTTTTTTTTGTCTTTTTAATCAAGAAGGAGAGCTAGAGAAACAAAAGACTAGGTGACAGAGCTAAGGTGGTATTTTTAACTAACGCTGACCTTGATTCACAATTGCTGGAACACTCTGAGCTGGTCACTTGAAAGTCAGAGTTGAAAGTGGTTAGCTTTCAACATGGTGATTTCTCCTCTTAGCCTGCTTTGTGGATAGACCTCTGTGGTGGATGGAGGGAGAGTGAGGAAGAGGAAAGGTGTGTGTGTGTGTGTCTTGCTCTGTCCCACTCACCCAGTCAGTCAGCCACTCACAAACTCACTGCCATGACTCACTCACTCACCACCCATCCACCCTCCATCACTCGCTCTTACCACACACCCCATTTGCCCAGTCTCACACCCAGTCTGACACTCACTCCCCCTCCTCGTGAAGCTCCTATCTCCTTGGAAACCTTGCAGTCTGTGTCTGAGAGACTCACCGCCGTGACTTCCAGCCTTGGGCTGAGTGACAGCACTCATGGTGGTTCAGTGGTTAGCACTGCTGCCTCACAGCACCAGAGCCCCAGGCCTTGGGCAACTCTCTGTGTGGAGTTTGCACATTCTCCCCGTGTCTGCATGGGTTTCCTTCGGGTGCTCTGGTTTCCTCCCACAGTCCAAAGACGTGCAGGACAGGGTGAATTGGCCATGCTAAATTACCATATTGTTCAGTGCATTAGTCAGAGGGAAATGGGGCTGGGTGGGTTACTCTTCGGAGGATCGGTGTGGACTTGTTGGGCTGAAGGGCCTGTTTCCACACTGTAGGGAATCTAATCTAAAAAAATCTAAATCGTGCTGCTCGCTGCAACTCCAATCACAATCTGTTTCTCTTACTCGTGAGTCTAACAGCAGCAAATACAAGAGAGAGCCAGCCTCTAGAAGAGTAGGTCTCTTCAAAATGCAGTCACATTTCTCTGTATTTGGCAGAGTGGCTTGGTCGCCACATAGGAACCCCGTATGGATCATGGGCCATTTGTTCGACAACTCTGCACTTTAGTAGCCTTCATTCCACCTTTCCAGTAATTCTGATGCTTTGCACTGCATAGTCAGAAAGTTATCTTTAACCACAAGATTAATTTTTCTGTCTTCCTCTATCTTCTGTTTCTCCCAGTGGGAAAAGCTGCAGATGTCAACAAGTGAGAGAAGGAAGATTGTCTGCTCCGTCACCTTCCACATTGTGGCTATCACGTGTGTTGTGTGGTCCTTGTATGTCCTGATAGACCGAACAGCAGAGGAGATCAAACAGGGTAATGACAATGGTAAGAATAAGTTTCTATCTTTAGGAATGGAGGGATAGCTGATCAGATTTGCAGTGGTGTTGGGGAATCAAAGCTGCTGGTCTGCGTAGCAGGAAATCGTAAAACATTGCCTGAGATGATCTCCTAATGTGTGAGATGCAACTCAGAAATTATCAATTCAGTTATCATGTTTTGGAAGTGTGTCTGATGTCCTTACACTGATTTTGTGTGATACAAGAACAAATTACTTCCAGGTGTTTATGTGCCATTCATGTTGCACTAGAACAAAATTATTCAAAGTTATGGATTTGCAACCCAACAGGGGCAAAGTAACCAAGGAGCTCAAACTAAATGCGGGGCTCTTTGCAAACGTGGAGCTCCAGTGTTTTAATAGATTGATGAGAGCGGATTGTGCAAAGATACAGAAAGTTCTCAAATAGTCTAGGTGCCCCGAACCTGAATTTGTATCCCAGCTTTGCTTTTCAAATAATCCTCAACCACTGATCTCTCTGGTGACATACCCCATTCCAGCAACTGAAAAGATACCAGATTATTTTGCGCCCACATTCAGAGCGAACTTCACTTGCAACCATAACGAGGAAGTTTTGCTTTGTATATTCTGTCTAAAACTAAGATTCATAGAGAAAAGTATTTATTCAAATGGTACATAGAAATCCATTTTGAATGTTTAAATAGACCAACAGAGGATAGCTATCAATTATTTACTGATGGAGTGACACTGTTTGCAATAAACAGAAAGATTATAACTAAATGAAATGGACTTGAAATATCAATTAAAACCAATTTCTCTCATTTTTAGTTTTCAATGAGTATTTTATTAATGGGGCAGTCTAAATGTGCTGGCTGTAACAGATGTAAGGACTATTCACTTACTTCAAGGCTAGAGGGTGGTAGTGATGGGCAATGAGAGTTGTGCTTATACGAAGAACCACTCATCTGCCTTTAGACCCCTCTCTTCCTGCTCTCCCATCAATATCTCCTCCATCTTCACTGACTTTTGCCTTAGGTTGCCTCACTGATTTTGGGGCTGGGGTGAGGGGGGTGGGGGGGGCGGATCCATTGCTGGCAGCTGCAAATGCTTCACTACTGGTGTTGCCATTAGTGAAATCCCTCCAGTCTCTGCCTGCAGCTTTGCGGGTTTGATATTTCCATCCTTGGAATCTTTATCTGACACTTAATTCATTAGGCGTTCCCAAAAGAAAAAAAACACGAAACTCTTATTGTTTCTCCTGCCAACAGACTAGACACCCATTGCCTGGAGTAAATTTCAACATGTCAATTCGAGGTTACTCTGTTTATACATTGCCAGTAACCACAATAGGCCAGATCTTGGGCGGCACGGTGGCTCAGTGGTTAGCACTGCTGCCTCACAGCACCAGGGTCCCAGGATCGATTCCAGCCTCGGGTGACTGTCTGTGTGGAGTTTTCACGTTCTCTCCGTGTCTGCGTGGGTTTCCTCCGGGTGCTCCAGTTTCCTCCCATAGTCCAAAAATGTGTGGGTCAGGTGACTTGGCCATATTAAATTGCTGAAAATGTGTTGCTGGAAAAGCGCAGCAGGTCAGGCAGCATCCAAGGAACAGGAGATTCGACATTTCGGGCATAAGCCCTTCTTCAGGAATGCACCTAACACAATGGGCATACTAAATTACCCATTGTGTTAGGTGCATTAGTCAGAGAGAAATTGGTCTGGGTAGGTTACTCTTCGAAGGGTTGGTGAGGACTTGTTGGGCTGAAGGGCCTGTTTCCACACTGTAAGGAATCTAATCTAATCTTTGTAGAAGCAGGGTGCCTCCAGAGGCATTTAAAGATGACAGAAGAGAAAAGGAAAGGAAAAGCGATAGCAAAACTGGTTAAAGAGAGCATTGCAATATTGGAGGAGGAGGCTGCCTCAGAGGGCTTAAGGCCAGAATTAATTTAGCTAGAACTAAAATAAACACCAGAAACTGGAAAGAATGTCTAGAAACAAATTTGCAAATAAATTAAAGAGCTGCAAGCATTATATCATAGTTATAATGGGGACTTTAATTAAGCAAACATAGACTCGCACAGTGTAAGGCAGCAAAACTTAGATTATATTCAGGAGGATTTTCCAGAGTGGTTTGTGTTCTATCCAATAAAGAAGTCACTGCTAGATTTAGTTCTTGGGAACAAGGTGGACCAACTAGACCAAGGGTCAGTGAAAGAGCAATCAGGTGGCAGGGTTAGAAGGGCAGGAGAAAAGGATAATGAGCAATCCAGGGTAAGAAGAATTAACGGGAGGACAGCTGATTGCAATGGGACAAGAATGGAGCCTGGACACAATGGCTGGAGCCAAATATTGTGAGGGAAAACTGGATCTGAATAGTAGGCTACCTTCAAAAAAGAGATGGCTTGAATCCAATCAGGTAAGTTTTCTGAAGGGGAAAAGGTATTGCTGACAAATCCATGGATGAAAAAGGAGATAGAAATTAAGATAAAGTAATAGCAGTGCACTTTTGATGGGTATCAGCTCGGAAATATAATTGAAAATCAAGCAGGAAATACACTGTTCAGAAGGGAAGTGAGAAGCAAATAAAAGAAGCTGAGGTCTTTTGTAAAAAGGACTGGCAGTTTTTTTCATAGGACATTCCAAAGTATCTGCAGGACCATAGATAGTAAAGAGGAGCAAGATTCCTGGGAATTGCTATGACAAATGTTCCTCTAGCATGAAAAATACCCATGAACTGCTACTCTCTGTTTCCTATCGCTTAGCCAATTTTATATCTAAGTTGCCAAATGATCCCATTGTCACATTTGTCACACACTACATTGGATGTCTTTTGGAAGTCCATGTTCATCATATCAACCACATTAACCTCCTCAACTCTCTCCGTTACCTCTTCAAAGACTCTTGGAAGTTAGTTAAACATTGGTTTTCCTTAAGAAATCCATGCTGGCTCTTCCAAAGCAGCTTACATTTGTCCATCTGACTAGTAGTTCTATCACAAATTTATTGTTTCTGGAAATGTCCCCATTAATAAAGTTAAATTGACTGCTTTGTAATTGTTCGGCTTTTTCTTACAATCTTTATTGAACGTGGGTGTAACATTTGCAATGCTCCAGTCAGCTGACACCAGTCTACATGTCCATCCCAGCACCCTCTGCACTCCCACCATGTCCAGGTAAGTCTTAAAGATTACAGCTAGTTTCTCTGGACTTTTGACTTTAATTTCCTTCAATATCCTTTGTTGAATCTCATCCTGTCTAGGTCCATTTTCAACTCTTAAGTATCAATAGTTTATTCAACGTCTCTGCCTTATCAATCTTGGATGCTTCTAGTTTCTCCTCTGTTACCATGTCTGGGTAACATCTACTTCCTTGTTTAAAAACAGATGCAAAGCATTCATTTAATAGCTCAGCCAACAGTCATGTGACCACTCAGCATAACAGGGAGCGTGATTAGAGAGTAGTATTTACTGGTATTTTTCAGGCTCAAAGAAAATTTGTGGTAGCAATTTCCCGGAATTTGTTTTGGGACACTTGTTTGTCCTCATTTTTGTTAATTGTCTATATCTTGCAGTGCTGGAGACAGATTCAGAGTTTGCAGATAATACAAATTTTGGAAGCATTGTTCTCCTCAAAGTTTACAATGTTGAATCTCAAAGGGAAGTTGACAAGCTGGTAACGTTAGACGGATAGAAGGAAGATGGATTTCAATTGCAGAAGTGTAAAGTAATACCTTTTGAAAGAAAGAACATGGAACAATACAAAATAATGGGTACATTTCTTAAGGGTGGACACGAGCAAAAAGACCTGGATTTACTAATGAATAATTAATGGTGGTGGAAATAGCAGTTCACAAATCCCAGGATACCATATGCTCTATTAATAATGACATAGATTATAAGACTGGGGAGGTTTTGCTGAAACTTTATAAAACATTACTTGGAACTCAGCTGAAGTATTGTGTGCTGCCCAAGATACCACAGAAAGCATGGGAACATGTAGGTGAGTAGCTAGAAGGGGTTCATGAGAATGTTTCTAGGGATGAGAACCTTCAGTTGTGAGAAAACATTGGAGAAGTTGAGAACAAAGAACAAAGAAAATTTACAGCCCAGGAACAAGCCCTTCGGCCCTCCAAGCCTGAGCCGATCCAAATCCACTGTCTAAACCAATCACCCAATTCCTAAGGACCTGTATCCCTCTGCTCCCCACCTACTCACGCATCTGTCCAGTCGCACCTTAAATGAATTTACTGTGCCTGCCTCTACCACCTCTGCTGGCAACGCGTTCCAGGCACCTACCACCCTCTGTGTAAAGTAGTTTCCACGTGCATCCCCCTTAAACTTTTCACCTCTCACCTTGAACGCGTGATGTCTGGTTATTGAATCCCTCACCCTGGGAAAAAGCATATCTCTATCCACCCTGTCTATACCCTTCGTGATTTTATAGACCTCAATCAGCCACCACCTCAATCTCCTTTTCTCTAATCAAAGCAATCCTAACCTACTCAACGTCTCTTCATGGCAAGCACCTTCCATACCAGGCAACACCCTCATAAACCTTCTCTGCACCCTCTCCAAAGCGTCCATATCCTTTTGGTAATGTGGTGACCAGAACTGTACACAGTATTCTAAATGTGGTCAAACCAAAGTCTTGTACAATTTTAACATGACCTGCCAGCTCTTATACTCAATACTCTGTCCGATGAAGGCAAGCATACCATATGCCTTGTTGATCACTCTATCCACCTGTGCAGCAACCTTCAGGGTACAATGGACCCGAGCTCCCAGATCTCTTTGCTCATCAACTTTTCCCAAGGCTCTTCCATTTACAATATAGTTCATTCTAGAATTAGACTTTTCAAGATGCATTACCTCACATTTGCCTGGATTGAACTCCATCTGCCACTTCTCCACCCAACTCTCCAGTCTATCTCTATTCTCCTGTATTCTTTGACAGACCCTTATGCTTTCTGCTACTTCACCAATCTTTGTGTCATCTGCAAACTTGCTGATCATACCAACAGTGCCCTCTTCCAGATCATTTATGTATATTACAAACAACAGTGGCCCCAGCACTGACCCCTGTGGAACCCCACTGGTCACCTTTCTCCAGTTCGAGAAACTCCCTTCAACTACTACTCTCTGTCTCCTGTTGCTCAACCAGTTCTTTATCCACCTAGCTAGAACTCCCTGCACACCATGTGACTTCACTTTCTCCATTAGTTTACCATGGGGAACATGATCAAATGCCTTACTAAAGTACATGTATATGATATCTATAGACTTCCTTCATCTATCAACTTGGTCACTTCCTCAAAGAACTCTCTTAAGTTGGTGAGGCACGAGCTGCCTCGCACAAAACCATGTTGCCTATCACTGATAAGCCCATTCTTTTCCAAATATAAATAGATTTTATCCCTTAGCACCTTCTCCAGTAACTTTCCCACCATTGACATCAGGCTCACTGGTCTGTAGTTACCTGGAATATCCCTACTACCCTTCTTGTATGGGGGGACAACATTAGCAACCCTCCAGTCCTCCAGCACTTCACCTGTGTTTAAGGATGCTACAAAGATATCTGTTAGGGCCCCAGCTCTCTCTCCTCCCTCAGCAACCTGGGATAGATCCCATCCGATTCTGGGAATTTGTCCTCCTTAATATCCTTTAGCCACCCAACACGTCTTCCCTCCTTATGTCAACATGATCCAGAGTAAACAAACTTCTATCTCTAATCTCAACATTCATCATGTCCCTCTCCTCAGTGAACACTAATGCAAAGTAATCATTCAGAATCTCACCCATTTTCTCAGGTTCGACCCACAACCTTCCTTCCTTATCCTTTAGAGGACCAATCCTTTCTCTGGTTACCCTCTTGCTTCTTATATATGAATAAATGGACTTGGGATTCTCCTTAATTCTGCTCCCCTTTCAGCCTGCTTTATTCCTCTTTTAAGATTGGTCCTACTCTCCTCATATTCCTCCAGGGCCCGTTCTGTTCTTAGCTGCCTGGACCTTATGTACGCTTCCCTTTTCCTCTTGGCAGGTTGCAAGATTTCTCCTGTCATCCACGGTACATGAATCTTGCCTTTCCTATCCCTTGGTTTCAAAGGGAGATGCCTATCCTGCACTATCTTTAACCTATCTTTGAAAGCCTCCCACATATCAAATGTGGACTTCCCTTCAAATAGCTGCTCCCAATCCACATTTCCCAACTCCTGCGGAATTTTGATATAATTGGCCTTGGCTCAATTTAGTACTCTTCCCTTAGGATCACTCATCTTTTCCTACTAGTATTCTAAAACTTATAAAATTGTGGTCACTATCCCCAAAGAAATGCCCCACGACAACTTATACCACTTGTCCTGGCACGTTCCCCAGTACCAGGTCCAATATGGCCCCTTCCCTCGTCGAACTATTGCCTCACGCTCACTGTTGGGAGGCCTATAATACAGCCCCAACAATGTAACTGCACCCTTCTTATTTATCAGCTCTACCCACAATGCCTCACTGCTCAAGCCCTCCATAGTGTCCTCTTTTAGCACAGCCGTGATATCATCCCTGACCAGCAATGCAACTCCTTCCCCCTTTTTACTTCCCTCCCTGTCCTGTCTGAAACGTTTATATTCTGGAACATTTAGTTGCTTTCTTCTTTCAACCAAGTCTCTGTGATCGCAATAATGTCATACTCCCAGGCATCAATCCAAGCCCTAAGTTCATCTGCCTTACCCACTATACTCCTTGCAGTAAAGTATACGCACTTCAGGCCGCCAGCTCTTTTTTGTGTTCGTTTGCTCTCTGCCTACTCTTCCCCTTTGTAATGCTAAGGTCATGATCCTTACAGAGAAGTTTCCTGGGAGAGGAGATTTGATCAAAAAGGATGGGGAATTTCAAGACTGGGAGGGGCACATTTTTAATGTGAAAGGAGAGAGTTTTTAAAAAGACATGAGACGATTTTGTTTCCACAACAGGTGGTTCATGTGTGGAATGAACCTCCTGAGGAACTGATTGATGCGAGTACAATTACAACGTTTAAAAGACATTTTGATAGGAACATGAACAGGAAAGGTTTGGAGGGATATAAGCCAGGAGCAGGCAGGGTTAGACTTATATAGTTTGGGATTATGGTCGGCATGGACTGGTTGGATCAAAGGGTCTGTTTTCATGCTGTATGATTCAAGAACTCTTATTTCAAAATCTCAAGAAGTCTGGATAGAACAACAAGGGAGAAACCATTCCTGTTCATAAACAGGTAAGGGAACGAGAGGGCAGATTTAAAATGATTCACCAAAGAAGTAAATGTGGTGTGAGAAGCAACTTTATCATACAGTGAGGGTTTCTAATGTAGAATGCACTGCCTGGAAGTTTGTTGAGGTAGATTTCATTGAGGCATTCAAAGAGAGAATTATTTCTATTTAAATAATCAAACCAAATGGCCTTTCCTTGCTCTGTAACAACTCTGTGATTCTGTGGTACTTCTAAGAATTATAAAGGATTCCTGACCTCCTCCATGTTCTAGGACCAAATGCAAAGAAGTATCTTTTTTCCGAAGAGTATCCAAACTATTCGACAAAGTGCCGACCTGCTCGAATCTGCACCCTTTGAGTTTCACTCTATAAGGATGCCAAAATCAGGTCTGAGTGCAAGCAGCTGATTATTTAAAGGGTCAGAGGCCACAAAACCTCATTTGCCAAACCTGGCCCATCCCAATCCCACCTCACGTACGATTGTAGGAGATGCCGTGTTCAGGGACAGGACTTCGGATTTCTGATCACTTTGTCATTCTCACCATGTCGAGATCTGGGTCATAGAGGTTGAAAGAAACAGATTAAGTAATGACTAAGTTATGACAATCTCCTAAAAATGTCTGTCAATCAAAACAAACATAAGCCTTACCTGAGTAAAGAAACTCCTGCCGATCCAGTTCAATAATAAATCTTAGACCTCAGATAAGCGTTCGTAATAAAACTGTCCAGAAACATAATCAACAAAACGAGATAGCATGGGAGCACGGAGGTGACATAGGGGGTGAGTAATGAGGTGGAGGGCTCAAGGGCCTGATAATGTTTAATACAATTAGGGCAAAATACCAGAGAAGCAAAACAGACCTCCTAACCAATCCACCTCAGCACACTCCCACCAAACTGTATCCAAACTGATCTCAGAGTCAGTGAGCTTCTTGTAATCTTGTCCTCTCCTGCCCAGAGTAAACATAGTTCACATGGTGACCAGTTTTCCAGGTCAGAGTCTGCCAAATTAGCAAGTTTGCCAATTTAGGTTTCGGACCCTGATGCTGAAGGGTCATCCCATTGAAAGTGATCTGTCAGCTGACTCAGACAGTTCAACAGCATCACATGCAATTTCTCTTCCAGCCCACCAACCTCAAATTCAGTTTATGACCCTCTCATCTCCAAGGGGGCTGACAACATCGTTCATCCAGAAAAGTAATTTGTTAACTGCTTGGTAGGACAGAATTTAGGCGTTGCAAAAAGGAGACTAGAAGTTAAAATTTTCCCCGTGCAGATACCAGAACTAGGACTCAAGAAACAGACTTGAAATGAAGAGACATCATGAACAGTGCTGTGCTTGCAAACCTCAGAACAAGTATATCCATCATTGAATGCAATTCAGCTATTAAATACTTCTGACTGTTCAGCTTTATACCAGAAACTAATTTACAATGATCAGCCAAGCCTGCAGTGTGATGTATTTGTGTGTGCTGGAAGCAATATATGTAAATACGTAAATGAGCGGCATGGTGGTTCAGTGGTTAGCACTGCTGCCACACAGCACCAGGGACCCAGATTCAATTCCACCCTCAAGTGACTGTCTGTGTGGAGTTTGCACATTCTCCCCGTGTCTGCATGAGTTTTCTCTGGTGCTCCGGTTTCCTCCCACAGTCCAAAGATGTGCAGGTCAGGTGGATTGGCCATGCTAAATTGCCCGTAGTGTTAGGTGCATTAGTGGGTTACTCTTCAGAGGGCCAGTGTGGACTTGTTGGGCCGAAGGGCCCGTTTCCACACTGTAGGGAATCTAATCTAATCTAATCTAAATACTTAGGACCCTTGTTTTGCACAAGCAAAAGGAATTTGTGTACATATTGCAACTTATTCAGGGAAAGGGGGTCACGGAAACAACCAAATCCTGCTGCATCTCCATGACTATACCCTGACCAATCAGATTCTACTTCCCTCTCTGAGAATTAACATTGATTATTCTTGCTGCAACTTCATATCATGGTCCAACCAGTCTGCATCCTCTTCTAATTTTGTATAAAATCATGTCTGTTTTCTTCAATGTTGTTTCTTCCATCTTAAGTCTGATCAGTGCAAGACAAAATGCTTCAGTTTCTAGTCTCCTTTTTGCAATATTCAAGACTGTTACCTTCCTGACTTCTTCCGTGGTTGGTCATTTGTTGCCCGATGGACATAACAATGCTCTTGAGAAAAGCAGTTGCGCATCCCATTTGTTACCTCAGCATTTGAGTTCAAAGCCAGATATTTTTGTGGTTAAAGAAGCAGAATTTTCTGCATAAAAAGGCCCCTGGTACTATTACTTTGCATCTGTGACCCAGTTCGAGGCTTTGTCCCAAAAACTAGATCAGCTGGTAACTCTGCCAGAGACACATCATTTCAACATCTGAGCTGAATTGTCATTCATTCATTCACTCTCCTTATGCAATTTCTCACTCGGAGAAGTTACAACAGACTGCTTCTGCGTGTAGGATGTTCTTTCTGATGATAGCTTGAAAAGAAAACTTTGAATTAAACAAAAAAAAACATTAGGAGTAAACGTAATTGTGATGTAAACGCGTGATTTTTTTTTAAGGTGTTCTGGAATGGCCTTTTTGGACAAAACTGGTTGTCGTCGCCATTGGATTTACTGGAGGCCTTGTCTTCATGTATGTGCAGTGTAAAGTCTACTTTCAGTTGTGGAGAAGGCTGAAGGCGTATAACCGAGTCATCTTTGTACAGAACTGCCCAGACATTGAAAAGAAAATGGATGACAAGAACACTTCAAATAGTCAAAACTCTGGAAATAGAGAGAGTGTAACTGTGCCAGTGTCACAGACAGAAACAACCTTACAGCGCTCACCAGAGGTACAGGTTGGCATTCCTGAAGTTGCACCAGTGTGACATGTTCGTTTGAGGACCTCCTTGTTTTCTTGAAAATCTGTTCCTTTTCAGAAATGTACTGCAAAGTAGTTGGATTACCAAATGTAGTCCTTTTCAAAATGCTACAGGAATTACGGACACACCGACGTGATTGGCAGAAGTGCAACATGTCATTGTGTGGGGAGTGAACTGTTCAGTGTGTGTGAGTGTGCTACCAGACATGGTGCAAATGATGCTATCAGCATTGTTAAGAACGTGTGCAATGTTTTAACTAGGACTTTGTAGAGAAGCACTTTTTAATTTTACAGCCTTTACGATAAAATATTTTGCTATAATTGGGGTCTATTTTGAAATGTTAATCCTGAGAACCCAGTCTTTGAACAGCGTAATAGTTGTGGTTAAACCCTCTCGGGTTATTACATCTCAGCTGGTAATTATTTATAATAAAATGTGTTGCGCTGTGTATGTCAGTGAGGTGATGACGAATGCTAAGGTTAACATTTCTTGTTGGTTTCTCACTCATCAGTACTCAGATAGGTTTAAATTTTCAATGTGCTAAATGGCCAGTGACGTGAAGCATTCTTTGAGAATCAGCCAAGGTTTAATTGCAACTGGATCACTGTTTTATCTGTTCAGACAGTAAGTTCTGGTGATGCTTTAACAATGTTGTTGATGAGGAATCTGGGATCATATTCAAATCTATCAAAAAGCTTTTAGGAAATCCTCTTTCAAGTGTTTTTTTTTAATTTTTTTTTCATTCAACATTTACTGTCCACAAAGCAGATGTGAGTCAACCACATGGCTTTGGGTCTGGAGTCACATGTAGACCAGACCAGGTAAAGATGGTCATCATTAGACTTCTAATCCAGATTTTTAAAAACATTCAATTCAGATTGCAGTGGTGGGACACAGACCAGGATCCTCAGAACATTATCTGGGTCTCTGGGTTTACAGTCCAGCAATAATACCACTAGACCATCACCTCCCCATAAAACCAAGTAATTTTGGTTATCAATCAATTACGGTTCTCTTGAACTCCAATGATTCATCTTTTATGCAAAATGGACCATGGTGTTTTGCTATAATGAGTCAACTTATCATGTTAGCCTATCAGTATGAGCAACAGAAATGTCAAAAAAAAATGTTTCTGGTGGTCATATGTCACTGTTGCATCCAAGCAACTGTGTTAACCTACCCCTGGGATATATTCGCATCTGGTTGCATCATCATCACAGTTCTAAACTGGATACGATGAAATGCTCCAGAGGATTCAGAACATACAAAGTATCTGATCAGACTCTGATCACTCACTGGCCCTGACAACAGCAATCTGTTTAACAGAGTGGTGCAAATCATTTACCCCTATCAGTACATCATCATTTTATAACCTCGTAAGTTCACTTGAAACAAAGTTCTGCACTCGGCTCCTTTGCCCTTACAACACTTCTTGACTCAGTTACCTACAGGCTATCTTTTGTTGACCTTTGATTGGCTTGGGTCTATTATTATATTATTAGATTTGGTTTGAATAGCTGTGGAGTTTGGATATTTTTATCTGTCATTGTTTTGTCTGATTTGTATGGGGCTAGAAGTTACATCAGTTGTAATGTAAAATAACATGGAATCAAATGTTTTTCCACTCTTTAGGATGTGCTTATAAAGTACAGGACCAAACTCTATTGCAACTCTTAAAAATGGAAAGGTTCGTGATATTTAACTAAAATATTGAATGTTGGCCCCTACTAGTTACGGAATTGTATATCAATATTTCAAATTTTGTAACAACTTCGCTTAATCTTAAGACTCAATGTGGTGCTGAGAAAAGAATATTTTATTGCTATAATTTAAGAAATGTACGTTCTGAAGCTGGGTAAAAACAAGGACTGCACATGCTGGAAATCAAATTCTAGATTAGAGTGGTGCTGGAAAAGTACAGCAGTTCAGGCGGCATCCAAGGAGCAGGAAAATCGACGTTTCGGGCAAAAGCCCTTCACCAGGAATAGGATTCTGAAGCTGGGTCAATCATATTATCTGGAATTCTTGTAGTTAGCTAAGCCTTTTGCAATGATACGTAAAGTGATAATCCACTACAAAGCTAAGGTTTCCTCCCTCTCAATACATTTATTTTCACAATTAGTCTTATATTCAGACCATATAAGATTCCCAAGTGTTTGTACTGAGCAGTCAGTCATAATGCTAACACTGCAAGCATTGCCCTTTATTATGTCAACAGCTTAATTAGACAGTTCAATCAAAAGTAAAGTATTGTATTTCTTGCCAAAATATACAAAAGAAGATATACTAGTGTATGAACATTTATTTTTGATGATGCATTTTCTTCCATTTTGTTTATGAGAATTGGGATGCTATCACACTGCCTCTGCCCTAAGCTTTGTGTTATGTGGGCCTCATCTCTTTTAAACTGCAAGAGGAGTTTGTCCCAATGCTGAGTTTCAGATTCCAATGTAACATGCAAACTGTTTGACCATTAGCTGGTGGTTTTGGACAACAGAGAATGTGGCTTTGTTTCAAGGAGCCTTTGCGATTGAGATCATCCAGCCATAAAAATATTTAAGCACAGAGGACTTAAAACATTGTACAGAAGGCAAACAACTATTAAGATTGTCAGATATTTCAATAAATTTATCAGTTTTTGTATTTGAACCATGTGTGAGAAGATTGATTTTTCATTGGAGTTCAATTTTACTCATTAATCAAACTTCTTCATTCACATATTGCACAGACTTATACTGGGAAGTGCTTTACCCATTACCTTTCTATATTTCATAACCAGAATTGACCTCGTGTAATTTTTATCTCATCCAATCCCTTAGGAAGAAAGAAAATGGGGATTATGTCGTTGTGCAGTAATTGTATATTTAAGATAGAAAATCAATGAAATCTGAAGAAATTATTTAAATATTATGTTTGTGCAATATATTCATAAAATAAAAGAAAAAATCAATGTCTACGTGATTATTATTGATATAAAATTAGAAGCAGACTGAGACATTTTTAGACCATGATATTGATAATTAAAACTTGACTCTGATTAAAAATCAACCAAATTTAATAGAACCCAGTTGGATGTAGTTTATATCAAGAAAGAAAATCAAACATAGGTAATTTGTTTTCTTTCTTTCTTTCATCAAATGGTGGGGTAATCTGAAGTGCTGTAAACAAGAGGTGAGTTAAATTATTTCATAACCCACTTCTCTCTGTTCCAGAGATGGTTTGTAACTTGTTTTTAAATAGAATCCCAACAGTGTGGAAGCAGGCCATTTGGCCCATTGGGTCCACACTGACCCTTCACAGAGCATCTTGCCAAAACCCACCCCACCCCCTATACTTGTAACCCTACATTTCCCATAGTTACACAGCCTGCACACTACGGGCAATTTAGCATGGCCAGTCCACCTAATCTGCACATCTTTGGATTGTGGGAGGAAATCCGAGTAACAGGAAGATGGAATCAAACCCAGGTCCCTGCTGCTGAGGCAGCAGTCCTAACTGCTAAGCTACGGTGTTTCTTGTCTTTACTTTGGAGGATTTCATTTAGGTTGTGAATCCTACTGTAAATGGCAGAACCTTTAGGAACATCAACTTACAGACGGATCTGGGTGTGCAGGTCCACCATTCCCTAAAAGTGGCCACATAGTTGGCCAAGGTGATTAAGAAGGCATTTGGCATGCTTGCCTTCATCAGCCAGGGCATGGAATACAAGAATTGGCAAAACATGTTGTAGCTATACCCTTGTTTGGAGTACTGTGTGCGGTTTTGGTTGCCACACTACCAGAAGGATGTGGAAGTTTTGGAGAGAGTGCCAGAGAAGGTTCTCGAGGACGTTGCCTTTTCGCGAGGGCATTGACTATGGGGAAAGGTTAAAAAGACTAGGATTGATTTCACTGGAAAGATGGTGGCTGAGAGGAGACCTGATAAAGGTCTATAAAGTCATATGAGAGGCATAGATAGGGTGTATAGTCAGAGGCTTTGTCCCAGGGTTGATGTTTCAATTACTAGAGGGAGCAGGTTTAAGGTGAGAGGGGGAGGCTTAGGGGTGATGTGCGAGGGAAAGTTTTCACACAGGGAGAGGTAGGAGCCTGAAACGTACTGTCAGAAGAGATGGTGGAAGTGTGCATGATGGCAACACCATCGGGATGGTGACATGAATAGGGAGGGACTAGAGGGATACGGACCGAATAAGGGCAAAAGGTTTCTTTTTTTAGTTTAGTTTGACCATGATGATCAGCACAGGCTTGAAAGGCTGAAGGGCCTGTTCCTGTGCTGCACTTGTGTTCTTTATTTAGATTTATTTTTGATTAGACTCCTCAGGATCTTATTGTTTTAAATCAAGTTGCCTCTTGCTGTTCTAAACTCCAGACAAACAAACCTACCTCTCCAAACCATCCTCGTATGATGCACAACACACTCCATGTATTATTGAGTCAACCTTCTCTTAACTGTTTCCAATGCGTTTGCATCCTTTCTTAAATAGGGAGGCCAATACTATAAACATTCAAAGTAATCTCACCAATATCCTATATATTTGTCTTTACTTTTATATTCAGTTCAATAAATGAAAACATTCTATTAGCTTGACAAATTAGTTGCTGTACTTTTCATCATCCATCCAGTAGGGCACCCAGTTTTCTATACATCTCAGAGTCCAGCACTTTCACACCATTTAGTTTGTACGCTTTTTTAGTCTTCCTGTCAAAAAGAGGACAATTTCAGATTTTCCCACAACATGGGAGAGCATTTCATTGGTAATGATCACAACTCACTGACCTTTACTATAGTCATGGAGATGGATAGGAGCAAACTGTATGGGAAAGTATTTAATTGGGAGAGGGGGAATTGCAATGTGGTTAGGCAGGAACTGTGGAGCATAAATTGGGAACAAATGTTCTCCAGGAACTGCACAACAGCAATGTGGAGGGTGTTCAGGGAGCACTTGCGAGTACTGGATTGTTTTGTTCCACTGAGACAAGGAAGGGATGGTAGGGTGAAGGAACCTTGCATGACAAGAGATGTGGAATATCCAGTCAAGAAGAAGGAAGCTTACTTAAGGTTGAGGAAGCAAGGATCAGACAGGGCTCTAGAGGGTTACAAGATAGCCAGGAAGGAACTAGAGAATGGACTAAAAGGGGACATGAAAACAAAGCGTTGGCAGGTGAGATTAAGGAAAACTCTAAGGCATTCTACACTTATGTGAGGAACAAGACAATGGCCAGAGTGAGGATAAGGCCAATCAGGGATAGTGGAGGGAACTTGTGCCTGGAAGTTGGGGAGGTACTGAATGAATACTTTGCTTCAGTATCCAACAGTGAGAGGGACCTTGTCGTTTGTGAGGACAGTGTGAAACGGGCTGAGATGCTCAAACAGGTTGATGTTAAGGAGGATGAGCTGAAAATTTTGAAAAGCATGAAGATAGGTAAGTAACCTGGGCCAGGAGGGATGTATCCAAGGTTGTTACAGGAAGCGAGGAAAGAGATTGCTGTGCCTTTTGTGAAGATCTTTGCATCCTCACTGTCCACTGGAGTAGTGCCAGATGATTGGAGGATGGCAAATGCTATTCCATTGTTCAAGAAAGGGAGTAGGGATAACCCTGGGAATTACAGACCTGTCAGTCTTATGTCGTGGTTGGCAAAGTATTGGAGAGGATCCTGAGAGACAGGATTTATGTTTTCTTGGAAAACCATTGTTTGATTAGAGATAGTCAGCAAGGCTTTGTGATTGGCATGTCATACCTCAGAAGCCTTACTTAATTCTTTGAGGATGTGACAAAACATATTGATGAAGGTAGAGCAATGGATATGGTGTATATGAATTTTAGCAAGGCATTTGATAAGGTTCCCCATGGTAGGCTTATTCAGAAAGCAAGGAGGCATGGGATACAGGGAAATCTGGCTGTCAGGATACAGGGAAATCTGGCTGTCTGGATACAGGATTGGCTGGCCCATAGAAGACAGAGGGTGGTTGTAGATGGAAAGTAATCAGCCTGGAGCTCAGTGACCAGAGGTCATACAGTCATAGAGATGTACAGCATAGAAATAGACCCTTCGGTCCAACTTGTCCATGCCAACCAAATATCCCAACCCAATCTAATCCCACCTGCCATGGTGTTCCAGAGCGATCAGTTCTGGGAGCACTGCTCTTTGTGATTTTTACAAGCGACTTGGATACAGAAGTGGAAGAATGGTGAGTAAGTTTGCCAATGACATGAAGGTTGTTGGAATCATGGAGGGCTGTTGTAGGTTGCAATGGGACATTGACAGGATGCAGAACTAGGCTGATAAGTAGCAGATGGAGTTCAACCTGGAAAAGTGTGAAGTCATTCACTTTGGGAAGGTCAGATTTGAATGCAGAGTATAAGGTTAAAGGCAGTGTGGAGGAATAGAGTGATCTTGGAGTCCATGTCCATAGATCCCTCAAAGTAGCCACCCAGGTTGATAGGGTTGTTAAGAAGGTGCATGATATGTTGGTTTTCATTAATGGGGGGTTGAGTTTAAGAGCTGCGAGGTTATGCTGCAGCTCTATAAAGCCCTGATTAGACCACACGTGGAATATTGTGTTCAGTTCTGGTTGCCTCATTATAGGAAAGATGTGGAAGCTTTAGAGAGGGTGCAGCGGAGATTTACCAGGACATTGCCTGAACTGGAGGGCATGTCTTTTGAAGAAGGTTGAGGGAGCTAGTGCTTTTCTCATTGGAAGGATGGGAGGTGCCTTGGTAAAGGTATACAAGATGATGAAAGGTATAGATAGAGTGGATAGCCAGGGACTTTTTCCCAGGGCTATCCTCCATTTTGCAGCATGAGTGGTGAGAGGGGACTTAATTTTAAGGTGATTGGAGGAAGGTTTAGGGATGGTGTCAGAGGTAGGTTCTTTACACAGAGAGTGGTGGGTGTGTGGAATGCACTGCCAGCAGTGGTAGTAGAGTCAGATATGTTACGGACATTTAAGCGGCTCTTGGATAGGCACATGGAAGATAGTACAATGAAGGGTATGTAGGTTAGTCTGATCTTACAGTAGGATTGAACACCGTCACAACATTGAGGCCCAAAAGGGCCTGTACTGTGCTGCACTGCTCTATCATTTACAATAGGTCGTTTCTTTAATTTTTTCTTTCTTGTAAGGAAGTATCTGTTCATGATGTCAAAGTAAGGTTTATCCTGCATTTTCATGAACGTATGCAATATGTTTCTGGGTTGCAGGCACAAATTATCCCCACGTGAAAATTCATACTAGTAACAGAGCCCTGACTCAAAAAAGGGCAGAACTGGGTATTATCATGAGTCTAAGATAATTAGCAAAGAAAGGAGGATAATAGCAGTATTGATTAAAATGCTCATTAGCTTGCTGGAGAGAGATGATATCTTCAAAATCTATTTAGTAATAATGAAGAAACTATAAAGGCATCATTACATTGCACAGTATGTTCTGCAGGTCGCAAACCAGTGGGAAAGTTATAGAAGACATTAACTTGTAAGGAAATTTCATTGAGATGAAAGAACGATCCTATTTAATTATCCAAATATTGGCTTGGAGACTTAACATGAGAGCAGCAGAGCGGGGCAAGATTTCACAATGTATTCAGATTTATTTTCTGGATCAGTATGTTTCCAGTCCAATGAAGGAAAAAAAAACATTACAGGATCTGATTCTTGGTAAATGAGATGGGCAAAGTGAATCAGGTTTCAGTAAAAGAAAGATCTGTGGATAGGGACCATTGTATCATAATGTGTGGATTGGCTATAGCAAAAGCTAAGGAGTAATCCTAAGAGAGAATTATTAATCAATGAAGAATTATTTTAAATAGGGTTAGGACAGATCTGATATTGGCAATGTTAGGATTGATTAGCAGGCAAAACTATAACAAAAAATGGGCAAACACAGTGCAATTTAGTCTCAGTAAATGCTAAATTATAATGGGGATAAAATTATACTATGGACAACTGTGGATTAATGACCTAAAGGCAGCATGAATTTGTTAAGGGCAAATCACATTTAACTAACTTGCCTCAGTTTTAATAAAGTAATAATGAAGGTCAATGATGTGGTGTGGATAGACTTCCAAAAGCCACATGAAGTATCATAGAACAGGCTTGCCAGCAAAGTTACAACTAATGAAATAACAGGGAGAGTAACAACATGGACGTGAAATTGGTTGAGTGATAGGAAACAACATTCTTACTACAAAGACAAGGTGATTGTGGATAGGAGGATTCCCCAAACTGGTGAGTATAAAACCAAGGACAATCTTGGATTAATAAGTTATCCACTTAGGATACAGATAAGAAGCAATTTCTTCACACAGAGGCTAGTGATCCTCTGCTGTTCTTTACCTGAGAAGTATGGATGCTCAATAATTGATGTTCAGATTCAAGACAGAAATCGACTGACATTTTCCTTGATTAATTGTTTATGAGGCATTGCTGGCTAGGACATTATTTACTGCTTATCCCCTGTTGCCATGGAGAAGGTGGCACTGAGCTTCCTTTTACAACCTCTATAGTCCTTAGGGTGTAGGGACAATCACAGTGCTGTTAGGAAGGCAGTTTCAGGATGTTGATTAAGCAGCAGTAAAGGAATGGTATGGCAGTTTCACGTCAGGATGTTCTATGGGTTGCAGGTTATGTTCCATGCATGTTCTGCTCGTCCTTCCAGGTCACAGGCTTGGAAGGTGCCGTCAGAGAAACCTTGGTGAGTTACTGCAGTCATCTTGTAGATTGTACACATAGCTACCACTGTGCATTGTTGATGAGGGCAATGAATAATAAAGATGGCATGCAAATCAAAAAGGCTGCTTTGTCCTAAATGGTGTCAAGCCTCCTGCGTATTATTGGAGCTGCATCTTCCAGACAAAAAGACAATTCCACCACATTCATGACTTGCATTTTATATTTGGTGGTAAGTCTTTGGGGAGACAGGTGATAAGCTGCCACAGAAATCCAAGCCTCTGACTGCTGTTGGAGCCACAGTATTTCTGTGGCTTTGACGAGCTCAGCTTTTGATCAATGCTATCCCTCAAAATGTTGTTCGTGTGGGATTTGGCAAACATTGCTGAATGTTGTGCAATCACCAGCAAACCTCCACATTCTGACCTTATGATGGAGGGAAAGATACTGAAGCAGCTGAAGATGCTTGGGACTTGGACACTACCCTGAGGAACTCCTGTTATGTTTCCTGGAGCTGAGAGAATTGATCTCCACCAACCACAACCAGTGGGGAGCTTTTCCCCCAATTCTCTTGAAACCAGTTGCGTAAGAGTTCCTCGATGTCGCACTCAGTCAAATGATACCTCGATGCCAGTATTCAGCTCAGCACCGGAGTTCAGCTCTTTAGTCTGTTTGGACCAAGGCTATAGTGTAGTTAGAAGCCAAGTAGTCCCAGTGGAACCCAGACTGAGCATCAGTGAGATTATTTCTGAGCATGACAGCACCAATCAAAACTCTTTCCATCAGTTGACTGATGATCAGCAGTGGACTGATGTGCTGGATTTGTCTGGCTTATTGTACACAGGACATACCTGGGCAATTTTCCACATTGTTGATTGATGCCACTGTTGCAACTGGAACTGTTGCAGCTTGTCTGTGAGTGCAAATGGTTCTGGAACACTAGTTTTTAATACCGTTACCAGAATGTTGTCAAGGCCCACAGCCTTTGCAGTATCCTGTGCCTTCAGAGGTTTCTTGATATCATGTGGAATAAGTCAAATTGCTTAAAGACTGGCATCCATGTCAGGACATCAAGTAAAGGCCGAGTTGAATCTTCGCCTCAGCACTCAGGCTGAAGTTGGAGAATCTCTGCATACTAATTACATTAAGGGATATGTAAGAGTGTGGGATTGAGGTAAATGTTCATCTATGATCTAATTGAATGCCAGTCAGGCTGAATAATCGACCTTTATTTCTATGTTCTATACTCCAAACAGATATACCACTTTGGATACTGTTGAAGGGGAGAAATCATCGTCAGCTAAATGTGGGAATAGTGACCACAATTCTGTAAGTTTTAGAATACTAGTAGACAAAGATGAGAGTGGTCCTAAGGGAAGAGTACTAAACTGGGCCAAGGCCAAGTATATCAAAATTAGGCAGGAGCTGGGAAATGTGAATTGGGAGCGGCTATTTGAAGGGAAGTCTATATTTATTATGTGGGAGACTTTCAAAGATAGGTTGAAGATAGTACAGGATAGACATTTGAAAACAAAGGATAGGAAAGGAAAGATTCGTGAACTGTGGAAGACAGGAGAAATTGTACGACTCGCCAAGAGGAAAAGGGAAGCGTACATAAGGTCCAGGCAGCTAAGAATAGAATGGGCCTTGGAGGAATATTGGGAGAGTAGGACAAGTCTTAAACAAGGAATCAAGAAGACTAAAAAGTGTCATGAAATAACTTTAGTGATTAGAATTAAGGAGAATCCCAAAGCCTTTTATTCATATATAAGAAGCAAGAGGGTAACCGAGAAAGGATTGGTCCACTAAAGGATAAGGAAGGAAGGAAGGTTGTGTGTCGACTCTGAGAAAGTGGGTGAGATTCTGAATGATTACTTTGCATCAGTGTTCACTGAGGAGAATGACATGACGAATGTTGAGATTAGAGATAGAAGTTTGTTTACTCTGGATCATGTTGACATAAGGAGGGAAGACGTGTTGGGTAGGCGAAAGGATATTAAGGAGGACAAATTCCCAGAATCGGATGGGATCTATCCCAGGTTGCTGGGGGAGGCAAGAGAGGAAATAGCTGGGATGCTGACAGATATCTTTGTAGCATCCTTAAACACAGGTGAAGTGCTGGAGGACTGGAGGGTTGCTCATGTTGTCCCCCTGTACAAGAAGGGTAGTCGGGATATTCCAGGTAACTACAGACCAGTGAGCCTGACGTCAGTGGTGGAAAAGTTGCTGGAGAACGTGCTAAGGGATAAAATCTATTTATATTTCAAAACAAATGGGCTTATCAGTGATAGGTAACATGGTTTTGTGCGGGGGAGATTGTGCCATACCAATTTAGGAGAGGTCTTTGAGGAAGTGACCAAATTGATAGATGAAGGAAGGGTTGTAGATATCGTATAAATGAACTTTAGTAAGGCGTTTGATAAGGTTTCCCATGGTAAACTAATGGAGAAAGTGAAGTCACATGATGTGTGGAGTGTTCTAGCTAGGTGGATAAAGAACTGGTTGAGCAACAGGAGACAGAGTGTAGTAGATGAAGGGAGTTTCTCGAAATGGAGAAAGGTGATCAGTGCTGGGGCCACTGTTGTTTGTGATATACATAAATGATCTGGAAGAGGGAACTGTTGGTATGATCAGCAAGTTTGCAGATGACACAAAGATTGGTAGAGTAGCAGAAAGCATAACGGTCTGTCAAATAATACAGGAGAATAGAGATAGACTGGAGAGTTGGCAGAAAAGTTGCAGGTGGAGTTCAATCCAGGCAAATGTGAGGTGATGCATTTTGAGAAGTCTAATTCTAGAGTGAACTAGAAGAGTAAATGGAAGAGCCTTGGGAAAAGTTGATGAGCAAAGAGATCTGGGAGTTCAGGTCCATTGTACCCTGAAGGTTGCTGCACACGTGGATAGAGTGATCAACAAGGCATATGGTATGCTTGCCTTCATCGGACGGGGTATTGAGTATAAGAGCTGGCAAGTCTTGTTAACATTGTACAAGACTTTGGTTCAACCGCATTTAGAATACTGTGTACAGTTCTGGTCACCACATTACCATAAGGATGTGGACGCTTTGGAGAGGGTGCAGAGAAGGTTTACGATGATGTCACTTGCTATGGAAGGTGCAAGTTATGAAGAGAGGTTGAGTGGGTTAGGATTGCTTTGATTAGGAAAAAGGAGATTGACGGGGGAAATGATTGAGCTGTACAAAATCATGAAGGGTATAGACAGGGTTGATAGAGATAAGCTTTGTCCAAGGGTGTGGGATACAATAACGAGAGGTCACGCGTTCAAGGTGAGAGGTGGAAAGTTTAAGGGGAATACACACGGAATGTACTTTACACAGAGGGTGGTGGGTGCCTGGAATACATTGCCAGCAGAGGTGGTAAAGCCATGCATGGTCAATTCATTTAAGGTGCATCTGGACAGTTGCATGAGTAGGTAGGGAGCAGAGGGACACAGATCCTTAGGAATGGGAAATAGGCTTAGACAGTAGATTTGGATTGGCTCAGGCTTGGAGGGCCGAAGGGCCTGTTCCTGGGCCGTAAATTTTCTTTGTTCTTAAATTTGTTGCACCACAGTTGGCTCTGCTATATAAGGAGATGGAAAAAGAGTGGGAATGCAATAGTTATAGAGGATTCAATTGTAGAGGAATAGATAGGTGTTTCTGTGATTGCAAAGGAGGCTCCAGGACAGTGCTTAGGTCAACAATGTCTCAGATGGTTATAGGACATCCTGAAGGAGAGGGTGATCATCAGTGGCCACGGTACACATACCAATTGCATAGATGAAAAAAAAGGATGAGGTCCTAAAAGCAGAATGTAGGAAGTTAGGAATTTGAAAAGTAGGAGGTCAAAGATAGTGATCTCAAGATTACTAATCATCTGCCTGTAGAAATGGCAGATATATCTGATTAACAGATGGTTGAAGAGTTGGTGCGAGGGATCAGATTCTGGGACACTGGAACCGATTCTGGGGAGGTGGGACAAGTACAAAATGGACATGGTAGGGCCAGGTCTTACGTCCGAGACAAACTATTTGCTAGAGTCGTAGGGGAGTCTTTAAACTAAAATGGCAAGGGGGCAGTAACCTATACAAGAAATCAGAGGATGGTGAATCAAAGTCAAGAATAAAAGGCAACGTCAAGAAAGTGATTGGCCCAAGATCAAACAGACCCACAGTGAAAAATCATGAAAACAGGACAAGTAATGATAAAAGGACAAGCCATAAAACTTGTGTGTTTTTTTTGTGCTCAGCATTTGCATTAAAGTGGGTGAATTCATTATGCAAAATAGGTATGGTATCATTGGGATTACTGATTCATGGCTGCAGGGTGGAAAAATGGGAAATTGATAACTAGAGGTATTCAGTATTTTGAAACGAAAGTCAAAAAATGAAAAGATGATGAGGTTGCATTGCTGGTCAAAGAGGAAATTAAAACAGTAGTGAGGAAAGATATTAGCTCTGACCATGTGGAACCTGGAGGAATAGAGCTGAGAAACAACCAGGCTAAAAAACACTCGTGGGGCTCGATATGAGCAACCTAATTGCGTGAGGTCCCTTGGGATAAACAACCATTATATGATGGAATTCCTCAAGATGGAGAGTGGTGTAGCTGATTCTGACATTGAGATCCTTGGCATAAATAGAGGAAATTATGATGGTATGAGATGCAAGTTTTGCTATTATAGATTGGGGGAAATTACTGAAAGAAATTATGCTGGAAAATTGGAATGGAAAACATTCCAAGTATGCATGGGTGATATACAGCAATTGTAGGAGAGGAAGGCTGCAGGAAGCACAGCTATCATGCGGAGCAAGATATCTTCTAGGTGTGTGAAGAGAAAAAAAGTGGTGAAGATAAATATCCCTTACAGTCAGAAACAGGAGCTTACAATGGGAAATAAAGAAATGGCCAACCAATTAAATACATACTTTGGTTTTGTGTTTATAAAGAAGGACACAAATAATATACCAGAAATATTAGGGAACACAGATTTAGTGAGAGGGAGGAAATCAGGAGAAGAAAGGAAATGGTGTCAGGATAATTGATGGGTCAGTTCCCTGTCCTATTCCTGTCAGCCCTGCAAGTTTATTTTACACATGGGACTGATTGGATTGCTGTACACAAAGGCAGCATGGATTTATCTGGTCAAATGGCCTCCTTCTATGCCACATTGACACTATGACTGCATACTAATTAAGGAACTGAGTTTATTGCACTTCTGGGCTGAAATGTATAAAAGGAGTATCATTCCCTGGCTTTTCCTTACTGTCTTTCTTGTTGTTGGCAACACGTTAGCCAACCTACAGTCTTCTGGCACCTCACCTCTGGTTATCGATGATACAAATATCTCAGCAAGGGGCCCAGCAATCACTTCTCTAGCTTCCCACAGAGTTCTAGGGGACAGCTGATTAGGTCTCAGGGATTTTGCCACCTTTATGCATTTTAAGATGTCCAGCATCTCCTGCTCTGTAATATGGCAATTTTTCAAGATGTTGCTATTTATTTCCCCATGTTCTCCATCTTCCATATCCTTCTCCACAGTAAGTACTGACACAAAATACTTGTTTAGTATCTCTCTCATCTCCTGCGGCTCCACACATTGGTGGCCTTGCTGATCTTTGAGGGGAGAAAGTGAGGTCTGCAGATGCTGGAGATCAGAGCTGAAAATGTGTTGCTGGAAAAGCACAGCAGGTCAGGCAGCATCCAAGGAACAGGAAATTCGACGTTTCGGGCATAAGCCTGAAGAAGGGCTTCTTCAATGCCTACCAAGCCCTTAAGACTATGGCAGTCCCAGTCTGTGTTTGGAAAGTTAAAATCCCCTACTATAGCCGCCTTATTATTCTTCCAGATAACTGAGATCTCCTGACAAATTTGTTTCTCAGTTTCCCACTGGCTGTTGGGAGGTCTGTTATACAACCCCATAATGGTGATCATCATCGACTTCGCTTCTATTATCCCTGTAAAGCAGTGAGTTCCATGTCATTAAACTCAACAAATAGAAAACAGAGATTCTTTGTCAACCTTATCTAAACCTAACATAGTTTTGTACATCGCTAGGCAATCTCTGCGAAACTTCCTTTGCTCCACGTAGAATAACCTAGCTTCTCCAACCTGCACAGTGGCACAGTGGTTAGCACTGTTGCCTGACAGCATCAAGGTACCAGGTTCAATTCCAGCCTCAGGTGACTGTCTGTGTGGAGTTTGTACATTCTCCCTGTGTCTGCGTGGGTTTCCTCCCACAGTCCAAAGGTGTGCAAGTCATGCAAAATTACCCATAGTGTTAGTCAGAGGTGAGGTAAGTTACTCTTCGGAGGGTCGGTGTGGACTTGTTGGGCCGAAGGGCCTCTTTCCACACTGTAGGGAAATCTAATCTATTCTTGCAGTTAAAATTTTTAATTTCTGGAACTGTCCTATTAAATTTCTTCTGTACCCTTACAAGGAATGCATCTTCCCTGAATATTGATGGCCAGAACTGGACATAATATTCTAGTTATGGCCAAATGAGAGCTTTTTAAATGTTCGAAATAAATGTTTTTCTACTCAACACATATTTCTAAAGCCATTTCTTAACTGTGCTCTCAATATGTTCAGCATTCTGAGAAATCAATGCATACGAAATCTATAAGATAGAAGAACCCATATGTTGACAAATTTCTCCCTGTGAATAAGAGGGCAATGATAGTGGGAGATTTAAACTATCCCAATACTGGTTAGGTTTCAAATAATATAAAGGGGCATTGAGGGTGAAATATTTATGTTCTGTGTCCAGGAATTTTTTTTAAACATGATGTGACCAACCCAATGAGGGGAGATGTAATCCTGGATTTCGTTTTGGGAAATGAAGATGGGCAAGTGGATGAATCGACATTGGGTGACCATATTGGGGATAGTAACCACAATTCTGTTAGATTTAGGATTATTCTGGAAAAGGACAGAGATAAATCAGGAGTAGAAGTTCAAAACTCGGGAAAGGCAAATGTTAGAAAACAGAGGTGATACGGCTGAGCCCCATGGTTGTCTAGAAAGATACAGTGAAAGATTAAACAGAAAAGGAAAAAACTCACAAAAAACTCAAAACTGCAAATAGTTAGAGATGCATAGAAAGTACAGCAATCAAATTTAAAACAAAAAGGAAATCAAAGAAAAGGCATGAAAAAAACATTAATGAGAAGGAAAATCCAAAGGTGTTTTACCAGTTTATAAAGAGCAACAGGATCAGTATGGCAGAAGTGGGAATTATCAGATATGAAAAAAAGGGAACTTGTGTGAAGATACATTAAGTATGGGAAGAATTTTAAATGGATTTTTTGTGTCTGCATTCACAAACAAAAGGGACGATGTGGATATAGTAATCCAAGAGGAGCAGTACAAAATATTGGACAAAATAATCATAACATTAATCGTCCTGTTAGAGGAACTAGAATCCTTGAAAGTCAATAAGTTGCCAGGTCAGATGGATTGTTATCTAGTTTGTTGATTGAGGTCAGGGAGGAAATTACTGTGGCACAGTGGTTAGCACTGCTGCCTTACAGCGCTAGGGACTCAGGTTTAATTTCACACACAGGTGACTGCATGTGTGGAGTATGCACATTCTCCACATATCTGCATGGGTTTCCTCCGGGTGTTCCTGTTTCCTCTGACAGCCTACAGATGTACACATTAGTTGGATTGGCCATGCTAAATTGCCCATCGTGTCCAGCGAAGTGTAGGTAGGTAGATTGGTCATGGGAAATGTAGGGTGACAGGGATAGGGTCAAGTGTGGGTCTCGGTAGGATGCCGCTTAGAGAGTCGGTGTGAACTCGATGGGTCGAATGGCCTGCTTTCATGATGTAGGCAATCTATAACTCTAAGGTTCTGCTGTCGTTTCACTCATTTTTTTTACTGTCTATATTGCACTCCATTATCCTTCTGCCAAAATATATTACTTCCCATTTTTTGTTAAATTATATTTGCCTTGTCTATCCAAAATGCTTGCCTATCCCTGTCCTGTTGCAATTCATCAGCAGCATCCTTAATGTTTGCCACCAAATTTGGTAAAGAAGGCAAACTTTAAAATTTTGCTCTAGGCTCCAATATCCAAGTCATTTATTTATATAAAAGTAGAAATTCAAACATAGACATTGAAAACAAAACTGTCTGCTATCTTCCAGTTTGAAAATAACCATTTATCATGACTCACTGGTTTCTGTTCTTTAGCCAAAGTTTTTATCCAATATGACACTAAACTTCCTGTTCAATAAGCCTCAACCCCAAGATCATGATTTGGGGCAGAAGGCCCATTCAGCTGATCAAGTCTGTTCAGCCATTCCAGGAGGTCATAGCTGATCTGATAACCCCCAACTTCACTTTTGAATATGCAGAGTCGAAAAGTGTGGTGCTGGAAAAGCACATCAGGTCAGGCAGCATCCGAGGAGCAGGAGAATCGACATTTTGGGCATGAACCCTTCTGAGACAACTCGGTCTCAATAGCCTTCTGCAGTGAACAATTCCACAGGTTTACTTTCCTCTTAAGAAGAAACTCTGCCTCGAATTTGTCTGAAGTGTGTGACTCCTTATTTTGAGATTAGGCTGCCTCGATCCTGTCAAGTACCCTAAGAACCTTCTGTGTTTCGAGCTCATCTTTCATTTTTTCTAAACTGCAACAAGTACAGGCTTAACCTACTTAACCCCATCTCGTAAAACAGTCCCTCCATACCTGGAATCAAGTTAATGAACCTTTCCCTACTTCTCGGAATGTTGCAGGCTGTGGGACAAGTGCTGTTATGGAAAGTCAGGATCTTGACCCAGTAACAGCAGAGCAGTGTTTCAGTTTCAAGTCAGGATGGAAACTTGCACTTGATGATATTCCCCTGCATTCGCTTCCCTTGTGTTTCTGGGTGGTAGCGATTGCAGGTTTGTTTTGGAAGGTGCTACTGAAGGAGAATCTGAGTACCTATCTCCTGCACTATAGCTTAACCAATGTGCTGATCCTCCCCTCTTCCTCAGTGCAGCTCAACTCTGAAAGAAATCTTTGGAGGGCCCACTTTGTAGCTTACTCCCTTGCCTGCTAAAAATCTAACCTTAAGACCTCAATTTTTGCCATCACTATGTCATTGGTACTAACATGCACACAATTTCTAATTGACTCTTTTCCTCAGAATCTCCATGATGGTAACAAACCACAGAGGAATCTGGGTGTTCTTGTCCATGAAACACAATAGCCAGCATGCAGGTTCAGGAAGCAATGTGTATTTTTTCCCCATTATTGCTCGGGATTTGGAGTTTAAAAACAGGAAATCCTTAGTACAGCTGCATTGAGTCTTAGTGAGGCTGCATAGTCATAGAGATATACAGCACGGAAACAGACCCCCCGGTCCAACCTGTCAATGCCGACCATATAGCCTATATCAATCTAGACCCATTTACCAGAATTTGGCCCATGTCTATCTAAAACATACTCACCCAGATGCCTCTTAAATGTTGCAATTGTACCGGCCTCCACCACTTCCTCTGGCAGCTCATACCATACACGTACCACCCTCTGCATGGAAAAGCTGCCCCTTAGGTCCTTTTTATTTTACATCTTTCCCCTCTCATCTTAAACCTATGCCCTCGAGTTCTGGACTCCCTCACCCTGGGGAAAAGACCTTGTCTCTTTACCCTATCCATGCCCCTCATGATTTTATAAACCTGCATAAGGTCACCCCTCAGCCTCCGACACTCCAGAGAAAATATCTGCAGTCTATTCTGCCTCTCCCTATAGCCCAAACCCTCCAACTCTCCTCATAAATCTTTTCTGAGCACTTTCACCTTTCACAACATCCTTCCTATAGGAGGGAGACCAGAATTGCACACAATACTCCAAAAGTTGCCAAACCAATGTCATGTACAGCCACAATATGACCTCCCAATTTCTATAGTCAATGCACTGACTAATAAAAGGTAAGCATACTAAAAGCCCTCTTTACTATCTTATCTACCTACGACTCCAGTTTCCGGAGTACTGGGTGCAGTTTTGGTTCATGTACTTAAGGAAGGATACACTGATATTAATCCTGCTTAAAGGACATTTACTGTGCCTAATTGATGGGAATCGGGGTTGATTTATCAAGAACAGTTTTATTTATTTGGATTGAAAAGAATGAGGGGCAATCTTATTGAAATATGCAAGGTGCTGAGGGAGGTTGATGGTAAATGTTGAGAAGATCCCTTGAACTAGGGGCAATGGTGACAGAATAAGTGGGCAGTAATTTGAAGCTTATTTAGAGTCATACAGATGTACATCATGGAAACAGACCCTTCAGTCCAACTCATCCATGCCGACTTGCGAAGGAATTTCTACCCAAGAGAATTATGGAGGCCAGATCACTGGAAGTATTTAAAGAGAGGTAGATAAAGGAGCTGGCATGAAAAAAAAAGAGTTGAGGCCTGGGGTAACATAACAATGAACTGATTAAATGATGGAATATAATTGAAGGCTGAATAGTCTACTCATGCTCCGATTTCTTATGTTCTTAAATACCACACTACATGGAACTCATTGTGATAGCTACAGAAATGACTATCGGCCTCTTGCTTGTTTCTGGCACCAACTTGATATCGTCGCAGCAGCCCTCTCACTGCCAAATTCAATGGATGGCAAGATCAGCAACCCACATGCCAGGTTAAATACTAGTTATAGTCAATAAAGTGTGGAACTGAAAAAAACACAGCAGGTCAAACAGCATCAGAGGAGCAGGGAAGTCGATGTTTCAGGTCGGAACCTTTCATTAGGACCTGTTCCCTGTTCCTCTGATGCTGTTTGATTTGCTGTGCTTTTTCCAGCTCCGCACTTTATCTACTCCGACTTTCCAGCATCTGCAGTCCTCACTATCCCTAAATACTAATTATAGCCCATTTAATCTTGTTTTCATATTTTATGTCATCCACACAATTTTACACTGGACATACCTCAGCAAAGTTTGCAGCAGACATGAAGAGGTGGAGCTGAGGTGGATATTATTATTGCATATGGGACTATAGCTGAATCAGCAAAAGAGACACTGGTGAAGGCAGGATATATTTTGACGCTAATTGTGCATTCATTCATCCATCTTTTTCAATCCACACTTGCAATGATTGTGGTGAAGGCTATAAACAAGAATAAACTAACGTTTGTAGATTCTAGTATGAGAGTTGGAGTCCAGTGTGCTCCAAGAGAACTGTCCACGCTACACAAGACTTCTCCTCCAGTGAGGAGAAGGATATGAGCAAGGGACAGCCAACTGGTCCTGCAGTCCAGCAAGCTGAGGGACCTATGCAAAGAAAGACATCTGCAGCATCACGCAGGCAAAGGTAGGTGAAGACCCTATCCTGCCAACAGAGTAAGGATGATCTACCTGCAAATGGCAGCTTGCCAGTACCTTAAATCTCCAGTCAGATGCAACATTCAGTGACAATCTAATCAGAGGGATAGTTTGCAATCATGTTGATGCCCATCCTCTGCCTGTCATTTTGGAAGTCACCGTGGCCTTGAACTTCCCTTTTAATGTCAAGGTCCTTCCCTACTGTCACTGTCAAACAGACAGATTGTATGGTACTTACATATCTTTCACAAGACTGATGTGCTTTTCTACAATTTTTATAACCAATATTTCTGAGGTTCAACAAAAGGCTAAGAGGGTGGCCAGGTGGTATTATCACTGGACTGTTAATCCAGAGACCCAGCTAATGTTCTTGGAAGCCTGGTAGAATTGAAATCAATGTTTAAAAATAATCTGGAATTAATGCTGTAATTAATCCATTACCAATTTATAACATTTAACTTTCTCTTCACAGACCTGCCGAGCTTTTCCAGCAACTTCTGTTTCTGTTTCTGACTTACAGCATCCGCAGTTCCTTCAGCCATCCTTCTCTGTTCTGGCCTACATTTGGTTGACTCTCAACTGCCCTCTGGGCAATTAGGGATAGGCAATAAATACTGGCCGAGCTAGTGATCTCCTCATCACACAAATGAATAAAAAAATGTCTGGATGCATCTGGAATATCAAATGAGAAGAGCTTTCAGAACAAATTTAGTCAGAATTGAGAGACCAAAGCTTTGTCACTGCTAGACTGTCTCTCAGTATCCCATTTAACCTCCAGTTATGTGACCATAACAGAATACAATGGAAATACATATGACCATAAACTAGATATAACTGTCGTTAAAATTTGACTATGTACTTAACAGTCCTGAATAAAATTATGCTAATATATTTCAAGAGTCTAATGCCAGTACATCACATTTTCCTTCTGTTACATAAATGGAAATAATGTGTTGACAAGAAGCAAATCTTTAGCAAACACTAAAACAATTCAGTAGAATTTCTGCCTAACTCAACTAAGAGTTCAATAATAAATTGTGACAACTGATTTAGAGTAAGAAATAATGCATAAACCTAAAAGCCTGTTCTTTCCATATTTGGGATTTGCTTCTCAGGACTGTTTGGAAAGCCTTCTGCAACGATAAATCTTTGCTGGTAGCCAAAGTAATTTGGAAATATAAAAGATAATTCAGAGCTAACTTCTCTAGCATGTGTGTTCCTTGCACAGCATCCCTACAGAATGGAAGTAGGCCATCTGGCCCATCGAGTCCAAACTGACCCTCCAAAGGGCATCTCACCCAGACCCAGCCCCCTACTCTATCCCTGCAACCCTGCATTTCCCATGGCTAATCCACCTAGCCTGCACGTCCCTGGACACTGTGGGCAATTTAGCATGGCCGATCCATCTCGCCTGCACATCTTTGGACCTTGGGAGAAAGAAACCAGAGCAGGATGGAGGGTGGAATCAAATCCAGGTCCCGGCAATGAGAGGCAACAGTGCTAACTACTTAGCTATTTCAAATGTATTTTAATTTTTACAAAATACCACAGAACCCAGAAGCAACTGACATAATCTTTTAATGGCTTTTAAAAAACCTGGATGAAGGAACTGAGGCATCGCTGTTAAGTTTGCAGATGACAAAGATGGGTAGAGGGACAGGTTGAGGAAGCTGGGAAGGACCTGGGCAGAGTAGGAGAGTGGGCAAAAGAACAGATTGGGGAAGCTGTGGATAACGAGGAGGATTGCCAAAGGATACAGCAGGACACAAATAGACTGGAGACTTCAGGTGGAAAAATAGCAGATGGAATTTAAACCAGACAAATGCGAAGTGATGCATTTTGGAAGGTTTAATTCAAGCAGGACGTACACAGTAAGTAACAGAAACATACAGAGGGATCTGGGTGTGCAGGTCCACAGTTCCCTGAAAGTAGCAACACAAGTGAAGGAGGAGTACAGCATGTTTGCCGTTATCGATCAGGGCAGAGAGTATAAAAACTGGCACGTCACATTGCAGTTGTACAGAACATTATTTATATCACATTTGGAATATTGCATGCAGTTCTGGTCGCCACGCTGCCCAGAAGGATGGAAAGGCTTTGGAGAGGATATAAAATGGTTTACCAGGATATTGCCTGACTTGGAGGGTATCAGCTATGAAGAGAGATTGGACAAACGTGGTTTGTTTCCATATGAATGCAAGCTGAGGACCAAACTGGTAGAAGTTTACAAAATTATGAGAGGGGTGGATAGAATGGATAGTCGGAGTCTTTCTCTAAGGGTGAAAATGTCAATTATGAGGGCTGAGGTAAAACCAAAAAACTTAAAGGACATATGAGAGACAAGTTCTTTTTAAAACATAGAGGGTGATGAGTGCCTGAATGCTGTGCCAGAGGAGATGGGAGGAGATACAGTAGCAATGTTGAAGAGGTATCTTGACAGATACAGGGAATAGAGGGGTAAGGATCACATAGAGGTAAAAGATTTTTCAAAAGGCATCATGCATCAGCACAGGCTTGGTGGGCTGAAGGTCTGTTTCTGTGATGTGCTGTTCTTTGTTCTCTATGCACCACATTAAGAGGGTCAATGATGTGTACTATGGAGATCTATCCCCAGGGAGCAACTTAACTCACTCCAGCAATGCTGCAAGATTAAAACTGAAGCCAGCAGCTCTTCTGAAGAACATGGCAAAAGATTCAAGGAAAAGGGAAATGGCTCTGCTTACAGAACATAAGTACTGTTAGGCGTCTCTGTACTTAGTCTGCCTGTCTTAAAATCAGATTATACTTATGATTTGCAGAAACTTTGAAAGAAAGAATACATAAATATTATACCAGTTAAAACAAAAGAGACACGATAAAAGCAACAGTAAAATAAACTCACTGTAATCCATTTACCAAAGTATTTCTAGCCGGGGATACAAAATACATAATGGAAACTCTAAAAATGTTTAGCAAGTCATGCGGGCCAGCTGTCAAAAAGTAATTTTGAGCCTGACTCATTTGCTTTGCTGTACTTCAGTTCATGTGGTGGTGTTGGGAAGAGAAAAATCAGCATGCAACATAGCATGGCAAGCACACTCAGTACAAGCTTCAATGTCAAATGTGCTGCAGTTTGTACTTGACATGATAAAAGCACAAAATTGTGTAGGCTTGACTTTTTCTAACTGATTAAGGTTTTTTTTGTAGGAAGATGAGGTTGCTGAAGGATACGCTGAAGACATTTCAATGCTACATCATAAGCTAGCATTGTAATGATGCTGCAAGGTCACAACATTGTTCCCAGCTCATGGACTGGACCAGGCTACATCTCTAGGCTCTTCACTCATTGTGATACTCCTCAGTCATTCTGACTCGACACAGATGCTCTCAACATCCCTGGCTTGCACTGCCTTGCCGATTTTGGAAATTATTTCTGTCTTACTATAACATTGTGTCAGCACCAAAAGTCAGTCCAATCAATAGGGATGACCTTCGTTCAGGGGTTTACAGCACAACTCCAATACCAGGCCAGGCCCTAGTCGGGGTGATCAGGAGTCAGCATCCTCTCTGCATAACGGCTCAGGAGCCAAATGAGGCCGCCCACTGTAACTCTTTCTGCCCTATTGTGGGCTGATTTTCTCCAGCAATGGAAGGCAAATATTAGCGAATTGGTAAGTGGGTGGGACAGCGATTAGAGGTGTTAATGAGGTGGTGTCCTAATTGAGTGAGACAACAGTGCAAATTACTTGCAGGGTTGGTAGTGTCAGAACTGATGAATGAGGCAAATGGGAAGGTTGTTTCATGCAATAGTGAGTGTGGCAGAGTGTGAGTCTTGGTGGGAGGTGCATCCAGTGCAGTGAGTTTGAGGTGTCAGAGAGAAGATGGTGGCACTTAACTGGTGGAGTTGAGAAAAGCATTGACCTCCTTTCTATAACACTGGGCATTCCTCCAAACAGTTGAGACTATTTTAACCTGGGTGATAACCTAAGACCAGGCTACCATCGTCTGGTGCTGTGGCCTCCATAGCTGATCCTGAGGGAAAAGGAGGTCTCATCTGTGCACCACCCCATTCAATAGAATTTCCAGGACGTAGCCCACAAGCAGGGCACCAAATTCCCTCTGCCTGCCATGCCAGGGGCAACTGCATATTGAACTGCAAAGCCCAGAATAGGGCCCTTCAGCCCACTGTGTTCACTGCACAGTAATATCCTGACTGATTCACTGAAATTCAAATTCCACCAGCTCCTAACAATCGGCCTCAACCTTTGGAATATTTCTCCAGTGACGTCATCACTAGGTCACTGCCTTAACTGCATGGGGTTTAATTGTCCAAAGTGAAAAACGTTCCCCAAAAAACACCAACTGTAAGGATAGCAGGTGAAAACGTGCTCTATCCCTTTCGGGTATTCAGAAACAAGTAGAGGGGCTGCACTTTCATTACGTGCACCATCCCAAACAAAGGAAAGTCAGGAAGAAGCCACTAAAAATATTGTAGTTGGTGCCAATTAATAGCAGCAAGGTATTCCAGATGCCAGCAGAGCGGAAGGAGGGTAGGAGAGGAACCTGGTCCTTCGCCCCATTGAAGCTTGTTGACAGTGGGCCAAGTTGCTTTCTTTCATTCTATAATTTTCTGTTTTTGATGTTAAAGTCAGTTAACATCAACACCCTGCCAAGAGCAACAGACTTTGAGATGAGGGCCACTGGAGTCATAATGACAGCATAAGAAAGGCAGCAGGTCAGATAAGATCATAAGAAATAATAGGAATGGGCCATTCAGCCACTCAAGGCTACACCCCCCCCCCCACAAGTCAACAAGATCATGGCTGACCTGTCTTAGGCAATTTGGTCCACTGTCAACAAGCTTCAATGGGGTGAAGGACCAGGTTCCAGTCCTACCCTCCTTCCACTCTGCTGGCATCTGGAATAGCTTGTTGACCTACTTCTGCTAGCTCCTCATAGCTGTCAATTCACCGTTATCTTGAAATACTTTCAGTGATGTAGCCTCCACCACTCTGGAGTAGAGAATTTCAGACACTCACTACACTTTGCGAGAAATTCCTTCACATTTCTATTTTAAATTAGTGTTATTCTTAATCTGTAATATGTGCCATTGTTTGAAATATCCCCATCTAACATCTATTTCTAATCTCTAACGAATAAAGTTCAAATCTTCATTAGCCATTCATGATCAGTCAACCCACTTGAGCCCAGCCTACTGAATCTCTTTTGAATTGCCTCCAATCCTTTCCAAAACACAAAAATCCAAACTGTAACAATACTCCGGGTGCAGACTCACCAACACCCTGCACAGTTGCAACAAAACGTTTTTTAGGCACTCCAACTTGCTAGCAATAAAAACCAAAATTCCTTTTGTCATCTTCATTATTTGCTGCACCTGCATCCTAACTTTGTGCATTCCACACACAAGAACACCCAGATCCCTCTGCGTTGCACTTCTTCGGAAGCTCTTTCCAATTAAGTAACAGTCTGCTTTCTGTTTCTTCCTACCGAAGTGTATGATTTCACACATCCAGCTTGATTCGTTGAATTTAAATTCCCCCAGTCACAGACCACTAATCGGGATCTTTGCCATCTGTGTGTTAGTTCACTCAAAAAAAGATTAAGGCCATGTGACATAGGAGCAGAAGCAGGCCATTCAGCCCACCGAGTCTGCTTTGCCATTATGAAATCATGGCCGATCTGATAAATCCTCAACTCCACTCTTCTCCATAATCCCTGGTTTCCTCACTGATTAGAAAGTAGACTATTGATTCTGTCAAAGGGATACATCTTTGTAATGTGAACACAATGAAATAGCTCATCATCCTACCATAAAATACACATGGAACAATTCCAGAAACGTTACTCTACTGAGCCAACTGGAACACAGAACCAATATTCACACAAGTTATTCCTGGTATACTTACTCTTTACCAACTTGGATACATGCCCCCAATTTCTCCATTCTTTTTCTGCAGTCCTCTTTTGATTCTTTTCAGTTATAAGCTGACCATTCATTGAACTTTTTTCCTTTAGAAAACTTGAAAAATCAGAAGGAATTCTTGAAGAAACAATACATTTTAAATATACCCATTACTACAAGAATTTTATTAACATCAATCTCTTCATATTCTTCCAAAGAAGCAACTTTATAAGTTTATTTTCCTTTGACAATTTGCTCTTGTACAGCACAACAAAACCATATAAAATATCTCAAGGCTCTTCATAGGAACATTATCAAACAAAACCAAAAAAGAGAATTCAACTTTAATACTCTCACCTTATTCAAGAGATCCAAAAATCAGCTAAAATATTTTTGTAAAGTCGAAGCCAACAATTCAAATACAGAATATTGTTTAGGAAGTTCATAAATATTACCACAGGGAATTCTAATTTCATTTTTAATTGATATGAATTCATTTTCATATTGATATAAAAATCCTCACTGCTCCCCTATTTGCAAAAAAGCTTTGATGTGATGGTGCTCATTTAAAACAGGATTTGCTTTAAACAGGCATTAGATTAGATTTGATTCCCTATAGTGTGGCCCTTCGGCCCAACAAGTCCACACCAACCCTCCAAAGAGTAATCCAACTCCCTCTGACTAAGGCTCTTAACAACTGCGGACAATTTAGCATGGCCAATTTACCTGACCTGCACATCTTTGTGATTGTGGGAAGAAACCAGAGCACACGGAGGAAACCCACGCAGACACAGGGAGAATGTCCAAACTCCATTCAGACAGTTGTCCGAGGCTGGAATCGAACCTGGGACCCTGGTGCTGTGAGGCAGCAGTGCTAACCACTGAGCCACCATGTACTCTAGCCTTTCTCCCCACAACCCAACATTTGAATATTGATGCTAATAATTGGTCACAACAATGCCAATCAAAAAATCTAACGTAATGATAGACATTCTTTTAAACCTCTCGTTTTCTTTATTCCCATTGCCGTTTCATCAAATTACCAGTAAATCTTACATAAAATAAAAAGCATTTCCCACGTGGTAGCGATGAGAAGAAACAGCTTTATCATCAAGTTTAAAAATTGTAACCTGCAAAAATAAATTTCTTCACGATGTCGGTAAAATGAAAGAAACTTTCTCAACAATAGCAATACAGGAGTGAAGCATCAACAGAAACAAGCAGCATCTTAAACTTCCATCTTTTAATAGATTCTGCTTTCTAGGCCAACTTCCTTTCACAAATATATAAAATGTAGTTGATAATTGCTAATTCAAAATGAATTAAAGTCTAAGTCTGATATGCTGATGGAGACTACTTCGTTAGCAACAATCAAGCTCACTGTACATTTCCTTGAGAGTTATACGTTCAAAGTAGGAATCTGAAGCAGCTAACTCATGGACAACATTGTTCAATAGCTATTGAAGTGGCTTTCCCCAATGAGACTTCGACTATCTTTTCTTTTAGTTCTGTTTCCTTAATGGTCTGACACATGCTCTTGATCCACCTCATTTTGCGGGTCTACTCCTTTTTCATCTTTGCTTCTTTTCTGGTAAGCAACTGAATCTTTTATTGACAGTTTCTTCATCTTCATATTTGGAAGCTTTTTTAAATCGCCATCCCATTCTCTTGAGCGTGAAAAGAAAAATGAGTCAGAAAAATTAAAGCAAGTCGAAGACATTGAATTCAAAATACTCTGTTCATTAAGCACACATTTGGATCAATTGCTGCTGGAACACCAAAGTCATATGGTCAAGTTGAACACAGGATTAAGCATATGATTTAGTTTGACACACCAGGACCAACAGAATGTTTCCAAGAAGCATACGGTTCTGTTTTAGCACATGATATTCTTAATTAATTCAGACATCTAATTGTTCACATACAATAAAAGATCATTTTACTTATGTCTAGAATTTAAAACCAAATGACCAGCGTATGAAATAGGTAAGCATTAACTGTATTTTTTGATTGGATGGCTGCATCCCTCACTTATTCTATATGACTTGTCATTCCAAACTCAGGCGTTTTAATCTATTTAGAAGATGGTAAATTCAGCAGGCCATACCAATGTCATCTGTTTGACTTACTGAAATCTGAAAAGATGCATCAAGTCAAATAACTGAATGTCAGCTCAGTTAACTTTAATCCACAAATAAATTGTTCAAAACTACATAACAGAAGATAATATAGTCAAATTATTCTCTCGTTCGGTGCTTAAAAGCTAGTTTGCAGGTTGGAGACTGAGGCAATAAAGCAAACACTTACCTGAAGACCTTTAAATGCTTTGTATTGATAATATCTGGTATTTCTACAGAAAGAAAGAAACATACACAAAATAAGAAGTTTTCTGCAATGATAACAAGTTTTTTAAACTATCAAAGCTATACATAAATTTACCCCATCACCAACGTTGCTTCTCAAGGGTGCCAAGCTGGCCTGGAGGAGCGTTTTTAGAGCAGTAAGACTGTGCTATTTTTTTTTGGGTTACTTAGTGTGGAAACAGGCCCTTCGGCCCAACAAGTCCACACCGATCCGCCGAAGCGCTACCCACCCATACCCCTACATTTACCCCTTACCTAACACTACGGGCAATTTAGCATGGCCAATTCACCTGACCCGCACATCTTTGGACTGTGGGAGGAAACCGGAGCACCCGGAGGAAACCCACGCAGAGGGTTTGCACGGGGAGAACGTGCAAACTCCACACAGTCTGTCGCCTGAGTCGGGAATTGAACCTGGGTCTCAGGCGCTGTGAGGCAGCAGTGCTAACCACTGTGCCACTGTGCCGCCCAGACCCATTTTATGGGTCTGTAGATTGTTAAGGTGCAAAGATGGCCTTTAGTGGAGTGATGTGCTCTTCTAGTTAGTTGTAGGAGATCAGGGAGAGTTTCCACGTTACTGATGATTCTGCAGTGTGTTTGGTTGCAAATCCGAACGGATCATATGGAACCCTTGGAGCAGCAGTTAGTGACAATGAAGACTTTAAGGGATGCGATGGATGGCAGTTGCATGGAGGGAGATAAACCGTAGATCCAGTCATGTAGATCAGTGACCTCAAAGAAATGTAGGAGAGGGAGGCAGGTATTGCAGAACTGCCCTGGAGCTATCCCCATCTCAAACAAGTATGCGGTTTTGGAAAATATAGGGGATGATGGACTCCCAGGGGAATGTAGCACTGACAGTTAGGTTTCTGAAACTGGTCCTAATGTAATGAGAGGTATGTCAGGTTCCAAGCAATTGATTGTGTTAGGGGACTCTCCGCTTAGAGGCACAGACAGACAATTTTGTTGCCGAGCACAAGACATTAGAATGATGTGTTGTCTGCCTGGAGCCAGGATCAAAAATATCTTGGAGAAGGTGCAGAATACTCTCAAAGGGAAGTGGGACCAGCAGGAGGTCATCATGCACATTGGAACAAATGACATTGGAAGTGAAAAGGACAAGATTCTGAGGAGAGAATACAGGAAGTTAAACAGGAACATAAAAAATAGGTCCTCGAGCATAATAATATCTGGATTATTCCCATTGCCCCGATCTAGTGAGCGTAGGAAGAGGAGGATCGAACAGATGAAAGTGTGGCTGAGGAGCTGGTGCAGGGGAAGATTCAACTTTTGGATCATTGGAATCTCTACCAGAGTAGAAGTGGCCTGTATAAGAAGGATGGATTGCACCAGAATAGGAAGGGGACTAATATACTGGTGGGAAGATTTGCTAGAGCTGCTTGTGAGGATTCAAACTAGTGTGTGCGTGGAGTGGTTGGGGTATCCAGGGAGATAGTGAGGCATGTGCTCAGTCTGTGACTGGTACAGTTGGAAAAAAAATAATAAATCAAACAGACAGGGCAAATAGGAACAAAGTACAGAATGAGGTAAGGCAGTTTAATTAATCTGCATTTATTTCAATGCAAGAGGCCTAACAGGGAAGACAGATGAACTTAGGGCATGGTTAGGAACATAGGACTCGGATATCATAGCAATTACAGAAACATGGCTCAGGGATGGAGAGGACTAGCAGCTCAATGCTCCAATGCAGAGATGCTAAAAGGAGGATCGAAAGGGAGGCGAGAGAGGAGGCGGAGTGATATTTTTGATTAGGGATAACATTACAACTCTGTTTAGGAAGGATACTCCCAGGAATACATCAGGGAAGTTATTTGGGTGGAACTGAGAAATAAGAAAGAGATGATTACCTTATTGGGATTATATTATAGACCCCCAATAATCAGAGGGAAATTGAGAAACAGATCTGTAAGGAGATTTCAGTTATCTGTAAGAATAATAGAATGAATATCATAGGGGATCTTAACTTTCCAAATGTACACTGGGACTGCTATAGTTTTAAGGGCTTGGATGGAGAGGAATTTAAGTGTGCACAAGAAAATGTCCTGGTTCAGTATGTGGATGTACCTACGAGAGAAGGTGCAAAACTTGACCTACTCTTGGGAAATAAAGCAGGGCAGATGACCGAGGAGTCAGTGGGAGACCACTTTGGGACCATTGACCATAATTCTATTAGTTTTAAAATACTAATGAAAAGGATAGACCAGATCTGAGACTTAAAGTTCTAAATAGCAGGAAGGTCAATTTTGGTGATATTAGACAAGAACTTTCAAAGTTGATTGATGGTGGATGTTCTCAAGTAAAGGGATAGCTGGAAAATGGGAGGCCTTCGAAAATGAGATGAGAGTCCAGAGACAGTATGTTCATGTTAGGGTGAAGGGCAAGGCTGGTAGGTGTAGGGAAAACTGGATGACTAGAGAAATTGAGGGTTTGGTTAAGAAAAAGAAGGAAGCATCTGTCAGGTATAGACAGCAGGAATTGAGTGATTTCCCAGAACAGTATGAAAAAAGAGTAAGATGAAACTTAAAAGGAAATCAGGATGTCCTAAAGGAGGCATAAGATAGCTTTGGTAAATAGGGTTAAGAAGAATCCAAAGGGATTCCATAAATGCATTAAGGATGAAAGGGTAACTATGGAGAGAATAGGGTCTCTCAAAGATCAGCAAAGCCACCTATGTGTGGAACCCCTGAAGATGGGGGAGACACTAAACAAGTATTTTGCATCAATGTTTACTGTGGAGAAGGATATGGAAGATAGAGGATGTGGGGAAATAAATTGCGATATCTTGAAAAATGTCCATATTACAAAGCAGGTGGTGCTGGATGTCTTAAAATGCATAAAGGTGGATAAATCCCTAGGACCTGATCAGGTGTACCGTAGAATTCTGTGGGAAGTAGGGAAGAGGTTGCTGGGCTCCTTGCCAAGATATTTGTATCAACGATAACCACAACTGAGGTGCTTGAAGACTGGAGGTTGGCAAACATGGTGCTATTTAATGTGGTAAGGAAAAACCAGACAACTATACATTGGTGACCCTGACATAAGTAGTGGACAAGTTGTTGGAGGGAATCCTGAGGGACAGGATTTACATGTATTTGGAAAGGCAAGGACTGATTAGGAATAGTCCACATGGCTTTGTGCATGGAAAGTCCTGTCTCACAAACGATTGAGTTTTGTGAAGAAGTAACAAAGAGGATTGATGAGGTAAGAGCAATAGCCATGATCTACATAGATTTCAGTAAGGTGTTCAACAAGGTTCCTCACGGGAGACCGGTTAGCAAGGTTACATCACGTGGAATAGAGGGAAAAGTAGCTATTTGAGTACAGAACTGGCTCGAAGGTAAAAGACAGAGGATGGTGGTGGAGAGTTGCTTTTCCGACAGGAGGCCTGTGACCAGTGGAGTGCCACAAGAATTGGTGCTGGGTCCATTGCTTTTTATCATTTTTAAAAATGATTTGGATGTGAACACAGGAGGTATAGTTAGCAAGTTTGCAGATGACACCAAAATTGGAGGTACAGTAGACAGGAAAGGTTACCTCAGAGTACAATGGGATCTTGATCAGATGGGTCAATGGGCTGAGGAATGGCAGATGGAGTTTAATTTAGATAAATGTGAGGCGCTGCACTTAGGAAAGACAAATCAGAGCATGACTTATACACTTCATTGTAAGGTCCTGGGGAACGTTGCTGAACAAAGAGATCTTGGAGTACAGGCTCATAGTTCCTTGAAAGTGGAGTCACAGGTAGACAGAATAATGAAGGAAGCGTTCGGTATAACTGCGTTTATTGGTCAGAGCACTGAGAATCAGAGTTGAGAGGTCCTGTTGCAGCTGTACAAGACATTGGTTAGGCCGTTTTTGGAATTCTGCATGCAATTCTGGTCTCCTTCCCATCGGAAGGACGTTGTGAAACTTGGAAGAGTTCAGAAAAGTTTTACAAGGATACAAGGAGCAACAGAGGCTGAGGGGTGACCTTATAGAGGTTTACAAAATCATGAGGGGCATTGACACGATAAATAGACAAGGTCTTTTCTCCAGGGTGAGGGAGTCCAAAACTTGAGGGCATAGGTGAAAGGGGAAAGATTTAAAAGGGATCTAAGGAGTAACTTGTTCGCGCAGAGGGTGGTGTGTGTCTGGAATGAGTGTCAGAGAATGTGGTAGAGGCTGGTACAATTACAGCATTTAAAGGCATCTGGGTGGGTAGATAATATGAAGGGTTTAGAGGGATATGCGCCAAATGCTGGCAAATGGGACTAGATTTATTTAGGCCATCTGGTCGGCACGGACGAGTTGGACAGAAGGGTCTGTTTCCGTGCTGTACATCTCCTTGACTCGAATTGTACTTGATGAAATTGTGGTTTCCATTCTGCAGTAAAGATACTGGGGTATTTGAGGCATTCCAGAAAACAGAGAATATGATTTAAGGCATGTGAGCTAAGAAGAGAGGATAAACAGTCTGGGATTGTTTACTTTGAAAAACTGGAAAGGCAGAGATATTAATCCAGTACTGAAAATTCATGCTGCTGTTGCTTCTCCTACAAGGAGACTTTTCCTCCTCTCATGATATGTTGCACTTGTCCATCTCACAGACACACTCACACATGCATTACAGGCCATTTGCAACCACTTTGATTGTCATTCATCAAAAACCTCATTTTTCTGCTGCCTTCCACTTTGCTCTTTAAATTTCTGCTCTTGCAAATTCAAATATCTCTTAAAGTTTGCTAAATACAAGGGCCGCATCTTATACAGAATGAGAAGAGGATGCTGGTTGGGTGGGCCATACTGGAATGGAGATGCACAAGAACAGCGTGGGTTTCCTCCGGGTGCTCCGGTTTCCTTCCACAGTCCAAAGATGTGCAGGTCAGGTGAATTGGCCAAGCTAAATTGCCTGTAGTGTTAGGTAAAGGGGTAAATGTAGGGGAATGGGTGGGTTGCGCTTCGGCGGGTCGGTGTGGACTTGTTGGGCCGAAGGGCCTGTTTCCACACTATATGTAATCTAATCTAATCAACTGTCAATCTTAATTCTTAGAGCAAACAGGAGGATTCTGATTGGTCAGGGCTTTGTCATAAGGCTGCAGCTGTTCCCCTTAATTTTTCTTTGGAGTAAAAGGTATAATGCAAGTCCAAATTCCTTTTGTTAATGTAAAACGGGGGTCCCAAGTATTTATGTATAGAAATTCTGGCACATAAATACATCACACTGCAAGCCGAGGTGATGATCTTAAATTGGTTTCGGTCACAGTGTGGATTTTTTGGTACAGCTACGTGACTTCCAATCGCAGAATAACATGCAGTACTGAGTATATTGGAGGATTGCAAATACAGGCTGGTTGCATATGAGCAGCACGTGAATGGTCAATGAGATGTGCTATTTGATAAGGTCAACCAGTTACTGGGATGTAAGGCTTATTTGACGTGGCACTACACTGACATTGGAACTCATGAAAATGCTCACTTATGTGGTATATAGAGCAAATGTTTTGACTGGCAGCCCCATTATTAGATTAGATTAGATTACCTACAGTATGGAAACAGGCCCTTCGGCCCAACAAGTCCACACCAACCCTCCAAAGAGTAACTCACCCAGAACCATTCCTCATATTCACCCCTGACTATGGGCAATTTAGCATGACCAATTCACCTAACCTACACATCTTTTGGACTGTGGGAGGAAACCGGAGCACCCGGATGAAACCCACGCAGACACGGGGAGAATGTACAAACTCCACACAGACAGTCACCCGAGGCTGGAATCGTACCTGGGTTGCAGAAATCCGCCAGGGATTCTTCGCTTAGTAACGGCATGGAACATCTAGTTTAATTTATTGCTCAAATTTATGAGACACCTTCCGGGATAATCTGAGGTAGACTGGGCACCATGGCACACAGGTGATAATTTGATCAGGATATGGATGTAGGTTTGTTTGCTGAGCTGGAAGGTTCATTTTCAGATGTTTCGTCACCATTCTAGGTAACATTATCAATTAGCCTCCGGATGAAGCACTGGTGGTGTAACTGGATTTCTATTTATATGGAAACCTAAGGAAACCCAAACATATAGCTTAGCGAACAAACCTACATCCTGAACCACAACCTGAGCTACAGATCAGGATATGTTTCACGCAGGATGTTTCTGTCTCTATGCTAGGGCCCGACTCACGAGGTTGCCAATAAGATTAATCTTGCTGTACATGGAACTGTATGAATCCTAGAGTCTATATTAACCAGTGAACATAGGCTTTCAGCAGATAGTAGTTAAAAACCGATAGTGATTGGAATGAAGTCAGCCAGCTGGGCTTCATAGATAGGAGTTCCTTATTATTCTGGTCCAATCAGGGAGCCCTGGCTGACCTAAAAAGATTGAGCATCAGGAAGACTGACACTCTGATGCCTGATTCTGTGTGAGGCAGTACTACAGTCAAGGACCATTCATGTGCAAATAAATAGTGACTTGGACGGGATATCGGACTCCGTCGAATTATTTCAAACTCATTTTCCGACTTCTCAACCAGTATATTAAGGAGCAGGAGCTGATGTGACTGCTCCATTTCAACATTTGAGTTGGAATGGAGTTTATTAAGCTGTGTAAAGAAATTCTTTGATACTGCTACTGTTAGGACACACAGAGACAGGCAGCAGAACGAAAACAACATTTATACCTTTGCATTTGCAACACTGTAAAATTAACTCGAAACCAGTACCCCATCGCACCTCAATCAACCCCCCCCGTACCCTCCCAATTGTTATCCCAATGGATCCTAGCCAGAATTTTGAAAACCAATCCCACACTTTGAGAATAATTACCTCCAATTTTTGTATTTCAAACAAAAGACTTAATTTGTTAAATATATAGTCATTTTAGCAGGGAAAAATTAAATAGCACTTCAATGCCTCAGCTCCTTTTAGTGTTTACTGTCTGTATTGCTAAACATTTATTGAAATATCTCTTAATTTGTCTTCTACATATAAAATTTTTAGCATTTGTCTAAAAATTCACCTTTCCACAGCCTTATTTTGCTGAGACATTTCTTCTAACAACCAGCGTGTTCATACTCAATCCAAATTCTAAGCATCTTGATTCTAATTTGGAGAGTCATAGAGATGTGTAGCACAGAAACAGACCCTTCGGTCCACCACCAGCTATCCTAACCTAATCTAGTCTCATTTGCCAGTACTTGGCACATATCCCTCCAAGTCGAGAGGGTGTGTTGGACAAGCACAGGAAGTCAGGTAGCAAGCGAGGAGCTGGAGAATCAATGTTTCGGGCACACATTCGACATCAGAAAAGGCCTGATGAAGAGCTTATGCCTGAAACATTGACTCTCTTGCTCCATGGATGCTGCCTGACCGGCTGTGCTTTTCCAGCTCCACACTTTTTGACTCTGATCTCCAGCATCTGCAGTCCTCACTCCCTCCACAAATCCATCTAAACCCCTCCTATTCATGTACCCATCCAGATGTCTTTTAAATGTTGTAATTGTACCAGCCTCCACCACTTCATCTGGCAGCTCATGCCATATACACACCACCCGCTGCATGAAAAAATTGCCCCCTTATGTCCCTTTTAAATCTTTCCCCTCTCACCTTAAGTGCCCTCCAGTTTTGGACTCTCCCACACTAGAGAAAAGACTTAGTCTATTTATCCTATCCATGGGCGGCACGGTGGCACAGTGGTTAGCACTGCTGCCTCACAGCGCCTGTAGACCCGGGTTCAATTCCCGACTCAGGCGACTGACTGTGTGGAGTTTGCACGTTCTCCCCGTGTCTGCGTGGGTTTCCTCCGGGTGCTCCGGTTTCCTCCCACAGTCACAAAGATGTGCGGGTCAGGTGAATTGGCCAAGCTAAATTGCCCGTAGTGTTAGGTAAGGGGTAAATGTATGGGTGGGTTGCGCTTCGGCGGGTCGGTGTGGACTTGTTGGGCCGAAGGGCCTGTTTCCACACTGTAAGTCTAATCTAATCTAATCTAATCATGATTTTATAAACATCTGTAAGGTCACCCCTCAGCCTCCTACACTCCAGGGAAAACAGCCCCAGCCGTTCAGCCTCTCCCTATAGCTCAAATCCTCCTTTCTGGGCAACATCCTTGTAAATCTTTTCTGAACCCTTTCAAGTTTCACAACATCTTTCCAATAGGAAGGAGACCAGAATTGCATAATTTCAAAAGCGACCTAACCAATGTCCTATACAGTTGCTATAGGTCCTCCAAACCCCTATATTTAATGCTCTGACAAATAAAGGAAAGCATACTAAATGCCTGCTTCACTATCCTATCTACCTGCGACTCCACTTTCAAGGAGCTATGAACCTGCACTCCAAGGTCTCTTTGTTCAGCAACACTTGCCAGGACATTACCATTAAGTGTCAAAGTCCTGCTCTGAGTTGCATTTCCAAATATGCGGCACCTTGCATGTATCTAAACTAAACTCCATCTGCCACACCTTGGCCCATCTGATCAAGATCCTGTTGTATTCTGAGCTGTCCATTACACCTCCAATTTTGATGTCATTTGCAAACTTACTAACTACATCTCCTTGGTTCACATCCAAATCATTTATGTAAATGACGAAAAGCAATGGACCCAGGGCCGATCTTTGCGGCACACCAATGGTCACAGGCCTCCGGTCTGAAATGCAACCCTCCACCACCACCCTCTCTCTTCTACCTTTGACCTGCTGCATGTTGTATGTTTATTTCTGATTCTGCAAGTACTGTTATCTCATTAGATTATGTCTTTGTGAACAATGTTTGCCTCTGGATGTGTTTACAGACTGAATAATTTTGGTGATTCTCCTACTCCTCTCCCATCGTATTTTCTCTTTTAAGTCTCTCATTTGTAATGTTAATATGACATTTCACCAACTCATCCATTCACTTTAATGATAAACACAAACATGCACTTTTTCATAATGTCTGAAGTGTATGAAATATTTTTGTTTACTTCTATTTACTAACATAAGTCAAAACTTTGTTTTGTTATACAAGTCTTTCTAAACTGACTTTTATATGTAGCTTTAGTTTTTTTGTGTTCAATAAACTTGTGTGCTTTTGTTAAAGAACACTGGCAGTCTCATATGAATATGTTCAGTACCTAACTACCATGGTAACCAATTGCAAAAATTAAACTTTTGATTTATCAGTATAGGTTTCAAACTAGAATCTGTATTGTCCAATTTTACCATTGAGAATCATAAACATAATAAAGAAATGCAAAGCTTTGTAACCATTTCGAGACTGACATCATGAAGGATGAAAACATTAAAAAAAGCATTCACTCTTAAATGTGAATGTTTCAGAAGCTGGAAATCAGAACAAATAGAGGTCTCAGGACAAGAAATACAAAAGCCTTAAGGAATAAAAAAAAATTGAACGCAACAAGATATTCAAGTACCTGAGAAACATTAGAAGCAGGGCAACAGTCAAACTTAGATCAACAAGGAAATTCTCAAGCGTTTAGGTTTAATTCTCTTAGGTAGAGGTTGGTGAGTATATAGATCAGACTACCACAGGAGACAGATCGTGTTGAAAATTTTGGAGCAAAAAAAAATATCCAGTGCTAAAAGTCAGTTTTAAAGCATTTTAATAAAATGTAGCATTATGCAGAACAACCAAAATGCCAGAAAGTGGGTTTCCCATTCAATGGTGAAGAAGTGGAAAACAGAAGGAATATAATCAATTTTGACTATTTCACATAAGTCAATTGCAACTATTAAAGAGCAACATTTAAAGAAAGTTCAGAATTAATTCAACTTCCTACTGTTTTGGCACAGAAAGAATAGAAATATAAAGATAGATACCCAACTGCTTTGCTCCTCTTTGTTTAAGGCAGTCGCCTGATTCTGGAAAGCTTTTTGACTCCTGTGCTAACAGATGTGCACTTAAAGTGGGCTTCAGAGTTAACTCAAGTATTCTATCTTAGTAGGAACAAGGGAATTATAAAATATTTATACTACCAAAGCAAAACGTAAGTGCATTAGTCAGGTTACATTTCAAGAGGTGATTACTCATGGGCCTACTTTCCAATAATTCAAATAAAATGATAGTACCCAAGAAAGACAAATTTTCCATTAACATTTGATGGATAAAAGTCTGTGTAGCTTTTAATGAAGAATAACTATTCTGTATGTCTCTGCTTTTTTTCCAGAACAAAAGTTCACTCACTGTTTAGTGGTTCTTAAAGCCTAAACCATTTTGTGTTACAGAAATGTACAAACAAACTAAATTCCATATAAGATAGGATACCACGGTATAAAGTTAAACCGTGCTCGTACTAATGAGGAATAATATATTATGAATGGTTCATATTTTTTCCAAGGACTGATGATAAAGTATTTAACTAGCATCTTCAATAACAGGATAAAATATACTGAATTTCAGTTGCGTGACACTGTAATCAATTGCTATAAATTCTGTGTCTTATTATCCTGCTCCACAACCACCTGATGAAGGAGCAGCGCTCCGAAAGCTAGTGCTTCCAAATAAACCTGTTGGACTACAACCTGGTGTTGTGGGATTTCTAACTTTGTACACCCCAGTCCAACACCAGCTCCTCCAAAACATAACAGAAAAACCCGTCAGCAACATCACCCTTCTTCCAGTTACTCCTCACTCCTATAGCAAATTCTTCAAGTTATGTTCGGCACTTTGGAGGACTAAATGTACCAAAATAAAAGTGAAGTTGATGCATCAGAAAACATTTTGACACATATTTAGTCTTGTGAATGTCAAATTATCGCAAGTAGAGATGGTGTGGAAGGAAGGAGGAGGATTTGGTTCACATTCATTACACATGGAACCAAGAATATAGAGGACAACAATTTATCATCCAGTTCAAATGCAGTCGTTGGCTCTAATTAATTATTTTTATGAACTAGAAATCACACAAGTGCAGTTTACTTTTTTAGGGAACTTTCTCTAACTCTCAGAACTGGGCCTGGGCCACCTCCACCACCAAATCCTAGCTACTGACACCTGGAAGAAAAACATCTTCTGCCTCATCTTCCGCCTTGGGACCCTCCAACCACACAGCATCAATATTGATATCACCAGTTTCCTCATCTCCCATCCCCCCCACCTCATCCCAGATCCAACCCTCCAACTCAGGACCGCCCTCTTGAACTGTCCCACCTGCCCATCTTCCTTCCCACCTTTCTGTTCCACCCTCTGCACTGCATCTGCAGTCCTCATTTTCTCCTTTTGTATTCTATATCTCTGCCATGAAGGACAGTATTCCTTATGTATTCTTTACAAACTTTTCTACATATACTATCACCGTTAGAGACCTGTGCACTTGTGCATCAAGATCTCTCACTTCATCTACTCCTCTCAGTATATTCCTGCTTATTGTGTATTCCACCTTACAGCTGACCTCCCTAAATACATCATCTCTTACTTTTCAGAGTTGCCACTTCTGCCACTTCCCACAAAATGGCCAATTTTTGTGTCGTTTGCAAATTTGCCGATTGTGTCCCCATGATTAAGACCAAATTGTTAATGTATAAAGCAAACAGCAGGAGTCCCAACACTGAGCCCTGAGGAACATCCCTTCAAACAGCTTTGTACTTACAAGGGCAGCCATTGCCCACTAACCTGGGTTTTGTGTTACTGAGTCAACTTTTGATCCAATTCAACATTTTACTCTCTTTCTCATTGGCTTTTACTTTATTGACCAGTTTGCCATGTAGACCTTGTCCTGCGGCTTACTGATATCCATGGAGACAATATCCACCGTACTGCCCTCATCGATCCTCCTTATCACTCTCTCAAAAACTTCAATCTAATTTGTGAAGCATGATTTTCCCTTAAGAAAGCCATGCTGACTATTCCAGAGTAGTCCATACCTTTCTCGGTGACAGTTTATCTGATCTCTCAGGATTAATTCCAATAATGTGCCCAGGTAACTGGGCTATAATTGTTTGGCATTTCCTTTGTACCTTTTTAAACCACAGAACAACACTGGCATTTCCCCAGTCCTCCAGTACCTCATCTTTGTCCATTGAAGATTGGAAAACAATCCTCAGAGCATCTGCCATTATATAGAATCCCTACAGTGTGGAAGCAGGCCATTTGGCCCACTGAGTCTCACTAACCCTCCCAAAGCATACCACCCAGGCCCACACTCATATTTTAAACTTGTAACCCTACATTCCCATAGCTAATCCACCTACCTACACTTCTCTGAATACTGTGGGCAACTTAACGTGACCAATTCACCTAACCTTAGAGTGAAGCACCCAGAGGAAACCAACACAGACATGGGGAGAATGGGAAAATGCCACACATTCACCAGATGGGGTAAATGAAGCTGGGTCCCTGGGGCATTCAGGCAACATGGCTAACCATGGAGCCATCATGGCGAAGGTGATGACTGCAGATGCTGGAAATTAGAGTCAAGATTAGAGTGGGGTGCTGAAAAAGCACAGCAGGTCAGGCAGGATCTGAGGAGCAGGAAAATCGACATTTTGGGCATTCTTGATGAAGGGGTTTTGCCCGAAACGTTGATTTTTCTGCTCTTCAGATGTTGCCTGACCTGCTGTGCTTTTCCAGCACCATTCTAATCTTGACAGTGAGCCTCATTTACTCCCTGATCTCTCTTCAACACACTATGTAACAATCCATCTGACCCTGGTGACTTATTGACTTTCAAGGATTCTACCTTTTTTAATACTAGATTATCATTATGATTATTTTGTCCAATATTTCATACTGCTCCTCTGTGATTACTATATCCACATCAGCTCTTTCCTTTGTAAATGCTGTGACTTTAAGAGCTTTATTTGGTCCTTTTTTTTAAAGAGAGGTTTTAAAGTAAAGGTATCAAGTGGTCTAACACAGCCACTAAAGTTTGTGAGACCTTGGGTTTTTTTTATGTTGGAACAATAGACCATAAGACCATAAGACATAGGAGTGGAAGTAAGGCCATTCGGCCCATCGAGTCCACTCCGCCATTCAATCATGGCTGATGGGCATTTCAACTCCACTTACCAGCGTTCCCCCCGTAGCCCTTAATTCCTCGAGACATGGGCGGCACGGTGGCACAGTGGTTAGCACTGCTGCCTCACAGCGCCTGTAGACCCGGGTTCAATTCCCGACTCAGGCGACTGACTGTGTGGAGTTTGCACGTTCTCCCAGTGTCTGCGTGGGTTTCCTCCGGGTGCTCCGGTTTCCTCCCACAGTCACAAAGATGTGCGGGTCAGGTGAATTGGCCAAGCTAAATTGCCCGTAGTGTTAGGTAAGGGGTAAATGTAGGGGTATGGGTGGGTTGCGCTTCGGCGGGTCGGTGTGGACTTGTTGGGCCGAAGGGCCTGTTTCCACACTGTAAGTCTAATCTAATCTAAAAAAAACAACAAGAATCTATCAATCTCGGCCTTGAAGACATTTAGTGTCCCGGCCTCCACTGCACCCTGTGGCAATGAATTCCACAGGCCCACCACTCTCTGGCTGAAGAAATGTCTCCACATTTCTGTTCTGAATTGACCCCCTCTAATTCTAAGGCTGTGTCCACGGGTCCTAGTCTCCTCGCCTAACGGAAACAATTTCCTAGCGTCCACCCTTTCTAAGCCATGTATTATCTTGTACGTCTCTATTAAGTCTCCCCTCAATCTTCTAAACTCAGCTTCTAAACATAGCTTGAATGGGTGTAGTCACGCTCCCATAGAACCAGGATTTTTAGTTTTAGCTTTGAGCAATTGCTGTTGAGGTCTTGAAGAAGCAGAAGCTATTTTCCTCCTCTCTCGATTACAGCCAAATGCTTGCGGGTTTCTTCCTGCTACTGGAGCTGCATGTGAGACAATTTGTTTTCTGAATTTGCTTTTTGCAAGAATGTGTGTAAGGCATCTTGCTATCTTAGAACAGCTAATGAGTAACAGCTACTGCATCTATTTTGTTAAGTTTTCCAACAGCCTTAAGTTATTCCAATTCTTTCTTTCTTCTGTTGTACTTTAACTATAGTGGATGAATAAAGTGTGTTTTGCTTTAAATCTAGCAGTTTGACCAATCAAATTGCACCTGAAAAGCAACACCTTACATTCACCTCTAAAACAAGAGATGTTAGGATCTAGGCTATGTCATTAATATATTTTGAGGGGGTTTGGTCCGGTCCATAACAATGCTGACACAAAAACTTCATTTAATTTTTTTTCCATACCCACTGTATCTGCACACAAATTCTCTTCTTCATATCTGATAGTTCCCACTTTTCCCTTAACTTATGCTCTCTATATACAAGCAAAACATCGTTGGGTTTTCCTTTTTGCTGACAATTTTTCATGCCTTCTCTTTGATTTCCTTTTTGTTTTAAATTTGACCCCTGTACTCTCTATACTCCTCTCACTATCTGTGGTTTCAAGTTTTTTTTGGGGAGCTTTCTTTTTCTGTTTAACCTTTCCCTGTATTTTTCCAGACAACGATGGGGGTCTAGATAAGGCAGTGCCATTATTATACTTGGAGGGGACATGTCTGCTTTGTGTCCTAAGGATCACACTTTTTAGTGCCTTCCACTAGTTTATCAATGATTTATCCTCTGGGAATCCTGCCCACTCCACCTCAGGTTAAGAAGAAAGTGAGGACTCCAGATGCTAGAAATCAGAGTCTAGATCAGAGTGGTGCTGGAAAAGCACAGCAGGTCAGGCAGCATCCGAGGAGCAGGAGAATCGACATTTCAGGCATAAGCCCTTCATCAGGAATCAAGTTTCCCAGTTTAACTCCCAATTTAGCTTTGTCCATTTCCAGAATAATATGCAACCTCACCGAATTGTGGTCATTATACCCAAAATGGTTGCCGACAATGACTTCACCCACTTGCCCATCTACATTTCCCAAAAACAAATTCCGAATTGTGTCTCCTCTCATTGGACTTCTCACATATTGTTTAATAAAAATTTTCCTAGACATAGAACATGAATTTTTCACCCTCAATACCCCTTTATATTGCTTGAAACCAAATAGATATTGGGCTAGTGATAGTCACTCAAATTATTGTCCTCTCACTCACAGACAAAAATTTGTCTACGTATATGTTCTTCTATCCCCCTCTCACTGGGGGTCGGTTGTATACTCCTTGTAGTGCGACTGCCCCTTTTTTTAAGGTCAACCCATAAAGCCTAATTTCTTAACCTGTTAACACTTTTCATAGCTGTAATTGATTTTATTTCCCTCAATACTGCAATCCACCGCCTCCCTTTTTATCTCAACCACTCAATCCTGCCTGAAAATACTTTATCCAGGGATACTGAGCTGCCAATTTTGCCCCCCTTTTAATCAGGTTTCTGTTATAGCAATGACATCATGCTGCCATGAGTCTGCACCCTCAGTTCATTTGCCTTGTTTGTAGGCATTTGACACGCTTGTCTTCATCAGTCAGAACACTAAGTACAGGAATTAGAACGGTATGTTATGGCTGTTCAACACATTGGTAAGGCCACATTTGGAGTACTGCACACAATTCTGGCTACCCTGCTATAGAATGTTATTAAACTGGACAGAGTACAAAAAACAAATTACAGGGGTGTTACTGAGACTGGAGGGCTTGAGTTATAAGGAGAGGCTAGATAGGCTAGAACATTTTCCATGAACATAAAAGGCTGAGAGTTTATAAAATCACATAGATAAGGTGAATAACCAGGGTCTTTTCCCCGGAGTAGGGGAGTCCAAAACTAGAGGGTGTAGGTTTAGGGTGAGAGGGGAAGGATTTAAAAGGGACCTGAGGGGCAACCTTTTCAAACAGAAGGTGGTGTATATATGGAACAAGCTGCCAGAGGAAGTGATGGAGGCAAATACAATTACACCATTTAAAATACATTTGACAGGTTCATGGATATGAAGAGTTTAGAGGGATATAGTCCAAATGCAGACAAACGGGACTAGTTCAGTTAGAAAACTAGTTGGCACGGATGAGTTGGGCCAAAGGGTCCATTTCCATTTTTCCATGACCCTGTAATTCTCCTTGCATTAAAGCATAAACAACTCAAACCCATCAATTTCCTTTGCCGGATGCTTTTTAACCCACATTTCTTTTGTCTTTCTCAGATACTGATTGTATCACTAACTAATGTTCTACCTCCCGTGTCCGATCAGAATCTGATCCATCTAAGCCTATACTTTGGTTCCCATTCCCCTGCGGCACTAATTTAAAAATCTCGTCAACAGAACAACACCTCATCTGAACTACTGACGATACAGGATGTTTGGGTGGTGGGGGGGATGGGGATGGGGTGGGGCGAATAGCAAATTTGAAGAATAGACCATTTGATCCTTCGAGCCGCCTTCACCATTCATTATGACCATGGCTGATCACTGAACTCAGCAGCCAGTTCCAACAATCCCCCATAATGTTTGAGCCCAACAGTCCTAAGTGATATATTCAATCCACTTGAAATCTTACAATGTTTTGTCTTTCACTGGTAGTGAATTCTATAGGCTCCCCCTCAGTGGGTGAAGACATTTCTGCTTGTCTTGATCCTAAATGATGAAGCCCTTCCAAATGAAGGGCTTTTGCCTGAAACGTAGATTTTCCTGCTTCCCGGATGCTGCCTGACCTGCCATGCTTTTCCAGCACCACTCTAATCTTGACTCTAATCTCCAGCATCTGCAGCACCCACTTACGCTTAGTCCTAAATGGTACACCCGGTGTCTTTTGACTGTGAGTCCTGGTTCTGGGCTTCCCATCATCAGGAACATCCTTCCTGCATTGAGCTTAGTTTGTCTTGTTTGAATTTTATAAGCTTCAATGAGATCAACCCTCGTTCTTCTGAACTCCAGCAAATACAATCCTAAGGACAGCAGAAAGCATCAGACCCATCTTTTAATCATCAATAATTAGATATTATCCACCTATCAATTTTGGGTTTTCCTTAAACATATATCCAGAGTGATACTGTTATTTTAATATATTTATAATGCTACTCAACACAGAACACAACACCAATTTCCAAAGTAGAACGTTAACTCAGCTACAGGAGCGCAGACTGACACAAAATACTAAGTCAGTGGTTCCACCAAAACTCGAGTATCAGTTTGATTCAGGCCCTATGATTCATCCCAACAGTTTAATAAACAAGCCTGACTGATAATTCTTGAATCTGAGTGACTACATGCCTTAATTTTACCAATAAGTCTCCTTTATATAAATCTTAGAGTGTCATAATTATGGCATATTTAACACAAGAAGTTTGTCATAAACAAGCTGACTCTACATATTTATGCTAGTTGTCTTTAATTAACTCATCTTTCAGGAATGATTAATTTTCCCAGGTGAGCTTCTGGCATGCATCAGGAATGCCAGTAAACAAAGTTTAGGCTAATGTCTTCTAAATATTTGTGAAGATTTAACTGAAATATTTTAATTCATACCTTTTGATTTAGTCAGACTCTAAATTCTGGGCTATATTCTTCCCCTTAAACAGACAAACTAGAATTGCATTATCTGAGGACCACATGTACAAAAATATCACACTGAACAGTAGGGAAATAAGTGTGATAACTAAATCGAACAATAAAAATGAGTACTTAACAGAGCATAAAGGTTAAAGAACTTATCACCCAAAAATTCTAAAATGGAAAAAAAATCTGAGTTTTAAAAACAGGGTTGATCAACAGCACAATCTTTTGGTCATACACTTATTTACAGCACAGGTGATCATTCATTTACAGCAATTTCAATCATTTACAGCACATTTACTGATGGTCATTTGTGAGATATGATTTCACATGCACAAAGCCACATTGATTCTCCCTAATCAGGCCTTGCCTTTCCCAAGTACACGTACATCCTGTCCCTCAGGATTCCCACCAACAATGTGCCCACCACTGATGCCAAGCTCACTGGTCTATAGTTCCCTGGCATGTCCATACCACCTTTCTAACAGCGGCACCACATCAGCCAACCTCCAGTCTTTCAGCACCTCACCTGTGACTATCGATGATACAAATATCTCAGCAAGAGGCCCAGCAACCACTTATCTAGCTTCCCACAGAGTCCTAGGATACACCTAATCAGGTCCTGGGGATTTATCAACTTTTATGCACTTCAAGACATCCAGCACTTCCTCCTCTGTAATATGGACATTTTTCAAGAAGTCACTATCTATTTCCCTACATCTTATATCTTCCATGTCCATTTCCACAGTAAATACTAATGCAAAATACTCTATTAGTATCTCCCCCATCTGCTGTGGCTCCACAGAAAGGCCGCCTTGCTGATCTTTGAGGGGCCCTATTCACTCCCTAGTTACTCTTTTGGCCTTAATATATTTGTAAAAACCCTTTAGATTCTCCTTAATTCTATTTGCCAAAGCTATCTCATGTCCCCTTTTTGCCCTCCTGATTTCCCTCTTAAGTATACTCCTACTGCCTTTATACTCTTCTAAGGATTCACTCGATCTATCCTGTCTATACCTTACATATGCTTCCTTCTTTTTCTTAACCAAACCCTCAATTTCATTAACCATCCAGCATTCCCTATACCTACCAGCCTCTCCTTTCACCCTGACAGGAATATACTGTCTTGGGACTCTCGTTATCTCATTTCTGAGGGCTTCCCGATTTCCAGCCGTCCCTTTATCTGCGAACATCTGGCCCCAAGAGCTTTTGAAAGCTCTTGCCTAATAGCGTAAATGTACTTTTACCCCACTCAATGGTATTGTTCAAAGGAGGGCAGCAAGTTTTAAACAACAAATGCTGCCCACGCCTTAAGTTACACTAAATTCTCCAATGAGCCAAAGTACATGTGCAACCAAGCTTCACATTTATTCAAATAGACATACTACCCCCAAGGGCAGTGTCATTTTGTTTTCTTTCCTTTATTCAGAAGAGCTCTTACAATCCGATCCCTTTTAAAAGCCATCACCCAAATCACCAAGGTACTTTTTCACCTATAAACACCGCCGGTAAATCATCTGCGTTTTCTGATTGATTAATTTACATGCAAAATGCATTAAGTGCACTGTTTTTGTTTACATTTTAACCTATCTTCTGACCAACCTGTTCAGCAAAGTTATTACATACCTCTGAAGCAGGTGGAGCTTGAACCCAGGCCTCCCGCTCCAGGGGTTAAGGGGTAGGAACACTGGGCCACAAAAGGGCCCCTCAACAGGTAAGACACTGGATGCAGATGCTGCCAATACCAATTTAAAAGAATAAAGAGGATTCTGAAGGACCCCCTTCTGGCACAGTGGTAGTGTTCCTACCTCCAATCCAAAGGCCCAGTTTCACGTTCCACTTGCCCAGCGGTGTGTAACAATATCTCTGAACAGGTCGATTAGAAAAATAGGTTACATTTTTTTTCAAAAGAAAAGAGGATCCTGAAAGGATTGAAATGTGAAAATATGGAATTTTTTTTAAAAAGACCGATGTACAAGCTGCACCAGTGTAAGGGGACAAGGAAGTTGCTGATGGGTAGAGAGGAAGAATACATTTCAATAAAGTGCCACTCCTTAGGTCCAATACAAAACTTCCTAATCAGGCAACTAATTTGCAACTTATTGAAAGGATTAGTTCATGAAGTTAAACACTTTCTCTAAAATATCTTTTCTAGAAGGAACAATCTGATTCAGGACCCATGTTTGGTTTGGTCAATCTCTCCACCTCACCGTTTCTTCCAAAATGGAAGTGATTACCATGAAAAACAAAGAGAAGAGATGGTTTTGCAATGGATTTTCTTCAGATGCCCACACAGCGGAATGTGGTGAATAAGCAAGAGGACACATGGTCTCCATTTGGAATCAAAGAACCCCAAGTTTGAAAATACTGAAGTTGAGGCAAAAGATGACCAGTCGCCTGAAATCAAGCAGTGGAATACTGGCCATGAAGTGCAATAAAATAAAATAAAATTTTACTTCTCACTAATTTAATGATTTACAATCAATGAATTAATACTGCTATTAATTAAATATACACACATTAATGCATCAACATTAATGCATCTGATTGGGTCAGATTCACAGAGTACAGACAAACCCCAGCTCTGAAGGCCCCAACCTGTAAGGATGGCTGTCCACACCTCCCAAGTTTGGTCAGGAGGACCACAATAAATTGGGAGGTGATCCACGAACAGTTGAAGGGACAACTGGTTTCTGAGATAGACTCGGTGGAAAACCGACCTGTAGGCTCTGGCACCGCGTTCAATCATTAAAATTAAGTATTAAATATCCCTCCTGCTCCCACTCTCTCATTCGCCAGGCCCATCCAAGCTAGGTTCAACCCAGACGTGCCAAAACAATGAGGATGCTACCCATGCTCAGTCATGGCCGACAGGGGCCTCACACTGACCAGCAAGGCCAGCTGTCAGGTTGTGTGACTGCACTAATTGGCATGCCAAGGTAAGTCACAGATTCTGTGAGGACACAGGTAAGCACTAAGTGAATGAGTGCTCACAGAGGAAACAAGTAGCACTGAGATGCAGCCTGGTCCCATCCACGAGCGCAACATATGCTAGCAACAGCCTCTCAATACTAGGTGCCGTTGCACTCCGCAATACAGCTCTATGTTTCCACAGCATACTGCAATTAGATATGTACAATGATGGTCATAAAGGGCTGACAAACTTTGGATGGCAATGTTAATAGAAATTGGAGTTCGTGCAGCTGGTGATCATGGGTCACGCTGACCAAAATGGGGACTGTCTGCAGCCAATGGCTGGTTGAAGTCACTAGATACCTGCTCTAACTTCAATAACAAGAATTCTTGCCTCTTAGCTGTTTCAGTGTGTTTGGGGTAAACTTGGAAGCTGAACATGAATGAGTTGCAACATAGCAACAAGCAATAATCCTTAATTGGCAACTTGCCAACCCCTGATGTGAAATTCACCACACTGCCCTGCAAGTTAATAAAAGATGCCAATTGACCGGACACTGACAACTTTAATTGTGAAGACAAAGTTTTCACAGTGAGGACACTGTCCGTTGTGTAATGTGCAACCAACACTGTGCTAAATGGAAAAGTCTGACAACCTGAAACTGGGCTCCTGAGAGATATTTTGAGCAGGCAGAATTGAAAACTCTCACAATATTTATTTAACCTGTGACCAAGATTATCTGTCATCTAGAAGATCCATCACGCCAAGTCAGCTGGTTTATACCATGTTGCAACAGGACCTTTTTTGTTAAATAGTGCACCGATCTGGTGAAGCTACAAGAAATGGCTCCCACGTTCAAAATATAAAACCAAACTACAAATAAAGCCAAGCATTTCAAACCGAATGAAATAAACCCAAACTCAGTACCTCTACCACATCCATTGATGCACAAAAGGAGGACACCTCATTCAACTGTAGGCAGGTGCACAAGACAATGTTAAAGGGATTGTGAGCACGGGAGCCATGGATTACTAAGGAAGTTGAATGTCTTGTCAAGAGGAAAAAGGCTTATGTTAGGATGAGATGTGAAAGCTCAGTTTGGGCACTTGAGAGTTACAAGTTAGCCAGGAAAGACCTAAAGAGAGAGCTTAGAAGAGCCAGGAGGGGACATGAGAAGTCATTAGCGGATAGGATCAAGGAAAACCTTAAGGCTTTCTACAGATATGTCAGGAATAAAACAATGACTGGAGTAGGATTAGGGTCGAGGGTGTGGTGCTGGAAAAGCACAGCAGGTCAGGCAGCATTGGAGGAGCAGGCAAATCGACATTTTAAAAAAACCTTTCAAGTACCATACTCCCGACCCCAATCTCCAGCATCTGCAGTCCTCACTTTCGCCTGGAGTAGGATTAGGGCCAATCAAGGACAGTAATGGGAAGCTGTGCGTGGAATCAGAGGAGATAAGGGAAGCTCGAAATGAATATTTTTCATCAGAAAAAGACAATGTTGTTGAGAATACTGAGATACAGGCCACTAGACTAGGTAAGATTGAGGTTCACAAGGAGGTAGTGTTAGCGTTTCTGGAAAGTGTGAAAATAGATAAGTCACATGGACCGGATGGGATTCATCCTCAGATTCTCTGGGAAGCCAGGGAGGAGATTGCTGAGCCTTTGATCTTTATGTCATCATTGTCGACAGGAATAGTGCCAGAAGATTGGAGGATAGCAAATGTTGTTCCTTTGATCAAGAAGGGGAGTAGAGATAACCCTGGCAATTATAGACCAGTGAGCCTTACTTTGGTTGTGGGTGAAGTGTTGGAAAAGTTTATATGAGGTAGGATTTATAATCATCTGGAAAGGAATAATATGATTAGGGATAGTCAACATAGTTTTGTAAAGGGTAGGTCGTGCCTCACAAACCTTATTGAGTTGAGATGGCGACCAAACAGGTGGGTGAGGGTAAAGCGATTGATGTGCTATATATGGATTTCAGGAAGGCATTTGATAAGGATCCCCAAGGTAGGCTATTGCACAAAATACAGAGGCATGGGATTGAGGGAGTTTTCACGGTTTGGATCAGAAATTGGCTCGCTGAAAGAAGACAAAAGGGTGGTGGTTGATGCGAAATGATCATCCTGGAGTTCAGTTACTAGTGGTGTACCGCAAGGATCTGTTTTGAGGTCATTGGTGTTTGTCATTTTTATAAACGACCTGGATGAGGTTGTTGAAGGAAGGAAGTAAATTTGCGGATGACACGAAGATTGGTAGAATTGTGGATAGTGCAGAAGAATGTTGTAGGTTACAGAGCGACATAAATAAGCTGCAGAGCTGGGCTGAGAGGTCGCAAATGGAGTTCAATGTGGAAAAGTGTGAGGTGATTCACTTTGAAAGGAGCAACAGGAATGCAGGGTACTGGACTAATGGCAAGATTCTTGATTTGGAGGTGCCGGTGTTGGACTGGGGTGTACAAAGTTAAAAATCACACAACACCAGGTTATAGTCCAACAGGTTTAATCGGAAGCACACTAGCTTTCGGAGCGACGCTCCTTCATCAGGTGATAGTGGAGGGCTCAATCCTAACACAGAATTTTTAGCAAAAATCATCAGTTACATCACACTGTAAATTTTTGCTATATATTCTGTGTTAGTATTGACCCCTCCACTACCACCTGATGAAGTAGCCTCGCTCCAAAAGCTAGTGTGCTTTCAATTAAACCTGTTGGACTATAACCTGGTCGTGTGTGATTTTTAACTTGTTAAGATTCTTGGAAGTGTAGATGAGCAGATAGATCTCGGTGCCCACATACATAGATCCCTGAAAGTTGCCACCCAGGTTGATAGGGTTGTTAAGATAGTATACGGTGTGTGTTAGCTTTTATTGGTAAAGGGATTGAGTTTCAAGGTCATGCTTCAGCTGTACAAAACTCTGGTGCAGCTGCACTTGGAGTATCGTGTACAGTTCAGGTCACCGCATTATAGGAGGGATGTGGAAGCTTTGGAAAGGATTCAGAGGAGATTTACCAGGATGTTGCCTGGTATGGAGGGAAGGTCTTACAAGGAAAGGCTGAGGGACTTGAGGCTGTTTTCGTTAGAGAGAAGAAGGTTGAGAGGTGACTTAATTGAGACATATGAGATAATCAGAGGGTTAGACAGGGTGGACAGTGAGATCCTTTTTCCTCAGATGATGATGGCTAGTACGAGGGGACATAACTTTAAATTGAGGGGTGATAGATATAGGACAAATGTCAGAGGTAGTTTCTTTACTCAGAGAGTAGAAGGGTCATGGATCGCACTGCCTGCAACAGTAGTAGACTCGCCAATTTTAAGGGCATTTAAATGGTCATTGGATAAACATATGGATGATAATGGAATAGTGTAGGTTAGATGGGCTTCAGATTGGTTTCACAGGTTGGCGCAACATCGAGGGCCAAAGGGCCTGTACTGTTTTGTATGTTCTATCTCCAGCCTAAACTCCAAACAGATGATACTGCTTGACTTCATTCTAAAACCCTGCAAATTTAGTCCACTCATTTGACACTCAAGAGTCATGGAGCCCTACCGCATGGAGTCAGGCTCTTTGGTCCAAACTGGTCCATGCCGACCAAAATGTCCGTCCACGGTAACCCCATTTCCCTGCACTTGGCCCATACCTTCCTAATCCTTTCCTATCCATGGATTTGTCCAAATGCCTTTGAGATTCGTTAATGTACCTGCCTCACTTACGCTGGCAGCTCATTCCACATGCATACTACCCTCTGAAAAAAAAAGTAGCCCTTTTATTCTTTCCCCTCTAACCTTAAACTGATGCCCACTGGTCCTCGATTCCCCAAGCCTGGGAAAAAGAGTGCATTTGCTCTATCCATGCCTCTTATAATCTTACACACCTCTACAAGGTCCCCTCCTTAGTCTCCTACACTCTCAAGAAAAGCTTCCTAGCTTGTCCAACTTCTCCCTATAACTCAGACCACCGAGTCCAGGCAACATCCTTGTAGATTTCTTTTGCATTCTTTCCAGTTTAATAACTTCCTTCCTATAACAAGATGACCAAATCTGAACACAATACTTCAATGCGGCCTCACCAATGTCCTGTATAACTGCATTATAACTTCCAAATGTCTGTACTCAGTGACTGATGAAGGTCAGTTTACCAAAAGCCTTCTTACTGCCCTGCCTACCTGCGAGTAGGAAATTCGACATTTCGGGCCAGAGCCCTTCATCAGGAATGAGGAGAGGGTGCCAGGCAGGCTAAGATAAAAGGTAGGGAGGAGGGACTTGGGGGAGGGGCGATGGAGATGTGATAGGTGGAAGGAGGTCAAGGTGAGGGTGATAGGCCGGAGTGGGGTGGGGGCGAAGAGGTTAGGAAGAAGATTGCAGGTTAGGAAGGCGGTGCTGAGTTGAGGGAACCGACTGAGACAAGGTGGGGGGAGGGGAAATGAGGAAACTGGAGAAATCTGAGTTCATCCCTTGTGGTTGGAGGGTTCCCAGGCGGAAGATGAGGCGCTCCTCCTCCAGCCGTCGTGTTGTTATGTTCTGGCGATGGAGGAGTCCAAGGACCTGCATGTCCTCGGTGGAGTGGGAGGGAGAGTTAAAGTGTTGAGCCACGGGGTGGTTGGGTTGGTTGGTCCGGGCGTCCGAGGTGTTCTCTGAAGCTTTCCGCAAGTAAGCGGCCCGTCTCCCCAATGTAGAGGAGGCCACATTGGGTGCTTACTTGCGGAACGCTTCAGAGGCACCCGATGTGGCCTCCTCTACATTGGGAAGATGGGCTGCTTACTTGCGGAACGCTTCAGAGGCACCCGATGTGGCCTCCTCTACATTGGGGAGACGGGCCGCTTACTTGCGGAACGCTTCAGAGAACACCTCAGGGACGCCCGGACCAACCAACCCAACCACCCCGTGGCTCAACACTTTAACTCTCCCTCCCACTCCACCGAGGACATGCAGGTCCTTGGACTCCTCCATCGCCAGAACATAACAACACGACGGCTGGAGGAGGAGCGTCTCATCTTCCGCCTGGGAACCCTCCAACCACAAGGGATGAACTCAGATTTCTCCAGTTTCCTCATTTCCCCTCCCCCCACCTTGTCTCAGTCGGTTCCCTCAACTCAGCACCGCCCTCCTAACCTGCAATCTTCTTCCTAACCTCTCCCCCCCCCACCCCACTCCGGCCTATCACCCTCACCTTGACCTCCTTCCACCTATCACATCTCCATCACCACTCCCCCCAAGTCCCTCCTCCCTACCTTTTATCTTAGCCTGCCTGGCACCCTCTCCTCATTCCTGATGAAGGGCTTATGCCCGAAACGTCGAATTTCCTATTCCTGAGATGCTGCCTAACCTGCTGTGCTTTAACCAGCAACACATTTTCAACTGTGATCTCCAGCATCTGCAGACCTCATTTTTTTACCCTGCCTACCTGTGACTCCACTTTCAGAGATCCATGCACCTGAACTCCAAGGTCCCTCTGTTCCACTACACTCCTTAAGGCCCTACCATTCACCATGAAACTTCACCTTGATTTGACTTTCCAAAATGCAAGACCTCACACTTATCTATATTAAACTCCATTTGCCGTTTCTTGGCCCACTTCCCCAGCTGATCAAGGTCCTGCTACAATTTCCTCACTGTCCACGATATCACTTATTTCAGTGTCATCTGCAAACTTACTAATCATGCCTTGTACATTCTCGTCTAAATCATTGATATAGATAACAAACAGTGATGGGCCCAGCACTCAAAGCATTTCAGTAAACTGAATAATGCAAAAGCAAAAGACCCTTATAGTATATTGACTGGAGTGCTGAAGACACCCAACAGGACAAAACACCTCGCCTGGCTTTTAAAACACTTTTTGTTTTATCCTTCAGTGGTAGTATCAAGGTTACAGAGAAAAATTAATGAACTTGTGGACAGGACCGGCCATGATTTAGAAGACAGTCAAACATGCTCAAGAAAGTGACTGGTTTAACCTACTTCTGTTCCTAACCTTATGAAATTAGGGCACAATATAATTAAAGACAAAACTCAAAATTACCCTTGCCCTTGTGGTCACCTTCAGAAAGCCACATTCCAACGAACTTTGAAACTTACCAAAATAGCAATCCTTCAAGAAGATTTATAGGAGAGGACTGGTATTGCAACAAATTAAGCGTTCATACCTATTCCATTTTCTTCATACAAAGTTCTCTCACGTTCAATGCTGTGTTTGAGAACGGCTTCCCGAGCTTCATGCTGTCTTCCTTGTCTGCTTTTGATAGTGTTCGCCAATTCAATTTGTTCTAACTCAGAATCGAACCTGTGCAAATACCTGGAGAAGGATACAAGTCAGATTTCTAAGTGAAAAATCATAGGCCATAATAAATACTGCAGAATTAGCCTTACATTTCACTGTATGGAATGTGCCCAAAAGGTTTCAGCAAGATTTTGAGCAGATTTGTTGTAATCTGGTGCCTGATCCAGTATGCTCCCTCTACAGAGTAATTGAGTATAGTTCAAGCAGCACTGAGGCTCTTTAACTAAGGGGAATGTTAAGCCACAGATAAATGGACTGGCTTAGTTCAGGTGGGAAGTTAAAAAGCAAGAAATTTGAAAGGGAACCAAAATCTCCTTGAACCAACGAATTTCCGGTTTTGATAGAAGTAGGACTTGGAGCAGACAACTCATTTGCTCATGGGAGATGGGTTGGCCATGTAAATATTGTAATGAAACTGTATGATTGCACAGTAGCTGCTTTCCCTGCACTTGGAAATCTCAGCAGGCGAGAATGGGCAAATCCAACCAACAGATGCCTTTAGAGCCATGTTTTTGGCCAGGAGGCAGGCAGTAATCTGCCTGCTGCCCCGAAGTCCGGAATCATTCTTCCCAACAATGATCTACTTTCCAATGCTCCCCATGACCATGATTAGACCTTCAGAACCCCTCTACTTCACTAGAGCCACCTGTGTTCAGATTAGATACCCTACAGCCTTGTTTTGCAACAATTCCAATCCAACATTCAGCCAATCTGTCAACTAAAGTAGGAAGTATAAAGCAGAATGGGGAATCTAGGCTTAAGGCATATATATAAAGCAGAAGACTGAGAAAATGGCAATCAAGAGGAATAAGATTAACAGAAAACATAAAAGCATTTATTTTAACATTCCCAATACTAAATAATAACAAGTCAAATCTCTAAAATTGCAAAATTATACTTTCAGCAAAGTGGTCTTTCAATAATTAAAATTTATCATATTAAAGATGTGCTATTGCCGCGTGCAACCAGTCTTAACCATTTCTGGCAACTACAAAGTGGGATCTTTCTGGATTTTGCATGTGCAGCCTGAAATTCCTGTCTGATTTATTCCAAAATGACAGTTAGCATTCTCATCAACACAAAATTCAGTTCAATATTTTAAACTGATCTAAATCCTTTTAGTCAAAAAAAACCCAAAGAACTGCAGGTGCTCGAAATCAGAAACAAAATCAAAATTGCTGGAAAAACTCAGAAGGAAGGCTCTGAAGCTTTTGAAGAATGGTCACTGGACCCGAAACATTAACTCTGTTTTTTCTCCACAGATGCTGCCAAACCTGCTGAGATCTAGAGTCATAGAATTATATAGCACAGAAACAGGCCCTTCGGTCCAACTCACCTGCGCCGACCAGATATTCTAAATCGATAATAGTCCCATTTGAAAACATTTGGCCCATATCCCTCTAAACCCTTCCTATTCATATAACCATTCAAACACTTTTAAAATGTTGTAATTGCACCATTTCCTCTGGCAGCTTGTTCTATACATGTTGCCCCTCAGGTACCTTTGAAATCTTTCACCTTTCACATTAAATCGATGCCCTCTAGTTTTGGACTCTCTTACTCCTGGAAACGACCTTGGCTATTCACCCTATCCGTTCCCGCATAATTTTATAAACCTCTATAAGCTCACCTTCAGCCTCCAACACTCCAGGTAAAAATAGCCCCAGCCCACTCAGCCACTCCCTTTACCTCAAACCTTCCAATCCCAACAACATCCTTCTCAATCTTCTCTGAACTGTTAAGTTTAACAACATCTTTGCGACAGCAGAGAGACCAGAATTGAACACGGTATTCTAAAAGTGGCCTCAACAATGTCTGTGCAGCCATAACATTACGTCCCAATTCTTATACTCAACACAGATTTTCTAGCAATTGCTGATTTTGTTTCTAAACACTTTTGGCGACTCCCTAAGAAACATGCTGGTGAATGTTGCATTGTCAGTGGACAAGAGTATTGCCTCACTTTCACCAGAACGGGTTATATAACAAGCCACAGGTGAGCAGTCATTCTCTTCACACATACTGCTTTTACCTCAGACTTGCAGTAAATGGAATATCATCCTTTCGCTTCTTCACTAAGTTGTCGCTCAAAAGTCAACAAAAAGGGAGGTTCTAAGTGGAATGAACAGCAAGCACCATTTCATGTCAGTCTACAAAATCTCTGTTCAAACTCAAAGCATTGTGGCCTGCATTTTAAAATTAAATTAAAAATTACACTGTCCTAAGTTATCCTACATATTACTGAAACATCTGCAGAGGCCATTACTGTTGAAACAGACATTTAAACAGCCAATAATTGACTAAAATAAATCAGAGAAGATACCATTTCTTAAGAAAATAACCTTTGCTGCATATAAAAAATAAGCAAAACAAGAACCAACACCTAACATAAAAACCTTTTTTTAGATTCGATTCCCCACTGTAAGGTAACAGGCCCTTCAGCTCAACAAGTCCACAGCGACCCTCCAAAGAGTAACCCGCCCAGACCCAGTCCCCTACCCTATAATTACCCTTACCTAATGCACCTAACACTATGGGCAATTCAGCATGGCCGGTTCACCTGACCCGCGCATCGTTGGATTGTGGGAGGAAACCGGAGCACCCGGAGGAAACACATCCGGACACTGGGAGAATGTGCAAACTCCACACAGACAGTTGCCCGAGGGTGGAATCAAACCCGGGTCCCTGGTGCTGTGAGGCAGCAGTGCTAACCACAGAGCCATCATGCCGCCCCTTTTGCTAAGACTTACCAATACATTCACTCCTTTTGCAATTCAGCTCTCCAGAACTTACTTTTATTTATCCTCACAGTTTCAGCTTTCCGTCAAGACTCAAACGTTTATAGAGATTATTCAGTGAGCTCTTGGTTAAGCAATGTTTCAGCTTTCATTCAAAACCTCACACTATGGACTCCTCTGTGCAAACTTAGGAATGCTGCATTTGTGCCCAGTGATTTAAAAATCAGAATATCCTGATTCCTAAATAACTCTATACTTCTTGTCCTGGCTTTAGACAGACAGCCCCTGGCAAACTTTGACTCGCTCTCTGTCTCTCTATGCTAAATGCTTGTTCTCACAATCAAGATTTCTTTTTCTAGTTCCGAGCTGAGCAACTCTTCCAGTTTCTCGATCTCTGTCACCAAAATGAGCTAGGGATTCCCCCCCCACACTTTAAACAAAGAAGATATCGACTTATGCAAAGTTCAAAGTTTTGTTAACAGTTTCAGTCGGGTTCTGGTTTTCCATTTCAGGCATTTTTTTTGGCAAAGTAAAGCTATCGTCAACAAAAGTTGCATCGACTTTTCGACAAAATAATAAGAACCAAAGAAAGTAAGAAACACGTAAATGATTTGTGTTACAGCTCTTGGAGCAAAGGTGTGCTAACCATCCAGTTGCAGCTCCACTAAAGAAATATCACTCTGAAACTTATCCAAACTCTCTCTTACTTTTCTATTATCTCACAGGCTTCTTGCTTAGTGTACTCAGTCTTGTTAGGCTCTAGGTTGCTTTGAAACCACAACAGCTTTTCACCTGTATCAAAAAAACAAAGGTTTTTTCCAATTAGGAAAACAGATGAATTTGCAAAATAATATCAGGACCTTAACACATATTTGAATATAGTTCATTATCCCCATCAACAGTTTATGGAAATAAACAAAATGAATTTAGCAATGAAACTCACACCAGCATCCAGGAGTGCTTTAGCAGGATAAACTACTCATTGTTCAGAAGTAAAATTCCAACACTGTTTGAAAGCTAGGCAGCTCCTGAGCTCTGCAAAAACCTATTTACAAAATAAGGGAATATCTATCTTAATTCCAGTGTATATCTTGAGAACCCAAGAAAAATTCAAAGGGGAAATGACCATTTTGTCTGCAAAAGATATTAATTCAGTTCAGCCAAATAATTTATACTCTGACCGTGGTTCTTCTTAACTTATTTAAAGTCTTACAAGGCAGGGAGTTGGGGATAAGGAGAACCATATAATTGGTCTGAACAAGTGTTAATATATTCTTACCCTCAAAAAATTTGGAACTGAGGAGCGTACTGAATCAATTCTGATTTCTGCTATTGGAGGAAGCTTGCCAAGAGATGCAACTTCCTCTGAATAATGGTTAATCCTCTCAATTCTTCATGAGCTATTTAATTGCCCATCTGCCTAATTAGAAGCTTATTACTACAATCGTTTTCCGAGATAATCATCCGACTGTTTTCTGAGAGATTTAATTTAGCACTGAATCTTTGAAAATTGGGAAGTCATCTGTGTAAGTTAGGTTAACGCATTGACTTTGAGAAGAACCAGCTACTGAAAAATGAATTCAGCACTACATTCAGTACAACGGCAAGGGGCCATAATATCAGACAGGAATCTGGAGAAACAAGGTTTGAAATTTGTGCACTTGAAAGCACGACAGTATGCAAATATTTATACTGCAAAAAAAGTGTACCGGTCTGCTGGTATTGAAGTCTGCAACACGAGTAACTTTGCTATTGCATAACACAAATCTCAAAAAGGCAAGCAAACCATTGACTGCAGCTATAAAGCTGAAGTCCCAAAGGCTCCTCAATTTCAAATTTTACAATCCCCTTCCATTTTCATCCCCACCCTACAATTTTATTACTCACCAATTATGTTCAGACGTATCGCCTTTCCACTCTTTATCCTGGATAGAAGATTTTAAGAGAAGATATTACATCACAAAATGACAGCAGTTTCTTAAGACATTTTGTCACAATATAACTGACGGCATTCTAAATCTTTTGTTCCAAAATAATCCACTAGGGTCAAGCCACCAATGGGCTTGGGGAAAAACGTGGTAAATATGCATCTATGGTGTACTTATGCTTCTGTTCGAGTGCTTAAATCTTGGTGGGGGTTGTGGGAGGACAATGGCTTATTCACCAGCAGCAGAACTAATCAGATTTCTGAGCATAAAGCTATTCCAACAGAAGGGAAGAATACAGCTAACAGTTAGATCATGTGAAAAGACCACATCTTTTTACTTTTTCCCGGTATTTCTAATTGTGGTCCGAAATGAGAAAGTAACTCTTTTAAAAGCAAGGATTGCTGTTAGAATGCTGCATGTTTTCACTGCAAATAACCTGGCAGTCATCATCAGCACCATTTACATAGCTGCCTGCTTGAGGTGGTTACAAAGTGGTGGTTGTTGCTTTACAGCTTGGAAAGCAAACAAGATACAGAAGAGCAATCAGATCTCCACCATAACTCCATTTTCTGCAATAAAAGCCACTTTAATCCTGAAGAAAACCAGTTCATCTCTCCTTCAGCAGTTGCTGTAAGCTGGAACTTCTAATTGATAAGTCAGAGATCATTCGTCAGTGAAAAAGCAACCCTGTGCCTCTTGCACACCAGTGGAAGCATCCGGGGAAAGACTACAAGAAAAGCAATATTCCGACCTTTGGACTAATCCACCCAGGACTCACTGACCTGCCTCCCTGTGGGGTGGGGGGTTGTGTGTGTGCCCTTGTGCTTGTGTATAAGAGGGAGTTTTAATCTGTGCCAATGGTTCATAACTGATTTGCTTTGGCTTCAGTCAATTATTTGTAATAAATAGTAACTTCTGCCATGCTTTCTGTTAACCTGCGTATGAAAGTCAGGCTAACTGGGGAACCTTTACACATATTTTAAAATCTGTAACTTTGGTGTTGAACAGGGAGTAGTGGGACTTGATTTCTGGCATGCTACCCTACTTAGACATGGCACAAGCAATACAGAGGAACTTCGAATATCCAAAGGATTCGGGCGAGAAGTATTTTGTTCAGTTAATCAAATTCTGGATAATCAAATGCCAGATAACATAGTTTAGCCAATCATCAGAACCTTGCGATCTTGCCAGTTAATCCAATATTCAACTAATCGAATGCCGGATAATCGAGGTTCCTCTGTATTTATTTAACAATTAGTTAAGCATGTTCTACAGTTAATAATTTCAAGATTTTACAATTAAGTGTATAAGCAAAACAGATCAAAAAGATTTCTGCACATTGTTTAATTCCTGACTATTAAGATACACAGCTTTCCCAACAGTAAGTGCACGGTTTGGTATTAAACTCAGCTAAGTAAATCAGAAGCGTTCTGGGTTTCATTTCATTATATGGTAACTTGGTTAATTAATGATGACAGGTTTTCAACAACAGCATGAGAGAATAGAGGAGGAAAATTCACCCAGTCTTCCCAATCATGTACATTGATCTGCAATGACAGCACAAATGCAACAAAATTGATAAAAAATCAAACTTATTAACAGTGCCCAATCATCTGGTGAAATCTTCTGTCCAACCTGAGCCCTAAATAATGACAATATTAGTGAAGTGTCAGGGATCACAGGGATATTAACAATGCTGCCTTTCAGATGGGGAAAACAAGGGAGAGAATTAAATTATGCCAGTTGTCAAAGGCTTATATGATAGTGCTGTACATAACACAAAAATATATATATGACCTTAGCCCAAATCCACTTTATGTAATATCACCGACAGCTATGTTGCTCAATTTTCTTCTACGTTTCCATTCACAACTTGCTCAGAATGGGATGAGGATGCATGTTGAAGGAATGCTGTCAAAAAACAATGCTGTCCTATTGTGAACGAGCAATGGTCGAGTGGTATTGCCAGTGGTCTAGTAATACAGAGACCCATGCCATGTTCTGGGTATTTGAGTTTTGAATTCTGCCATGGCAGATTATGGAACTCAATACAAATCTGATATTTAAAGACTAATGTGAAACCATTGCTGATTGGTGGAAAAACCTTCCGACGTTTAGGGAAGGAAACTGCCGTTCGTTCCTGGTCTGACCCTTATGTAACTCCAGACCCAAAGCAATATGGTTGACTCGAAACTGCCTTCTGGGAAATTTGGCACAAACAATAAACGTTGGCCTAACCTGCAATGCCCATTTCCTGTGATTGAATTAAAAACAGAGAGAGAGAGAGAGAGAGAGAGAGAGGGAGGGGAAGTATTCTACTGGGATGATGGCCTTGATAAGTTTCTCATAGATTTCATTACTTCCCTCTCTAGTCCATCCCTGAGTTTCTTCAAATACAAGGTCCACAGCATATGATTGCAATTAAATTGTTGTATAAGTTCATCACTTGGGGGAAGTCACTTATGCATCCCTGACCATACAGACTCCGTGATTAAGGATGACTGAGATTAAGCAAAATGATGTGAGGGATTCCAATTGTTGTCAAAAAATTAATTAATGTTAAGATCCTAGGGACAAAGAGACCTTGGAGTGCAGGTTCACAGCTCCTTGAAAGTGGAGTCGCAGGTAGATAGGATAGTGAAGGCGGCGTTTGATATGTTTTCCTTTATTGTTCAGGGTATTGAGTACAGGAGTTGGGAGGTCATGTTGCAGCTGTATATGGCATTGGTTAGGCCACTGTTGGAATATTGCAAGCAATTCTGGTCTCCTTCCTATCGGAAAGATGTTGTGAAACTTGAAAGGGTTCAGAAAAGAATTACAAGGATGTTGCCAGGGTTGGAGGATTTGAGCTATAGGGAGAGGCTGAACAGGCTGGGTCTGTTTTCCCTGGAGCGTGGGAGGGTGAGGAGTGACCTTATAGAGGTTTATAAAATTATGAGGCACATGGATAGGATAAATAGACAAAGTCTTTTCCCTGGGGTGGGGGAGTCCAGAACTAGAGGGTATACGTTTAGGGTGAGAGGGGAAAAGATATAAAAGAGACCTACGGGGCAACTTTTTCACACAGAGTGGTAAATGTATGGATTGAGCTGCCAGAGGAAGTGGTGGAGGCTGGTACAATTGCAACATTTAAAAGGCATTTGGATGGGTATATGAATAGGAAGGATTTGGAGGGATATGGGCCGGGTGCTGGCAGGTGGGACTAGATTGGGTTGGGATATCTGGTTGACATGGACAGGTTAGACCAAAGGGTCTGTTTCTGTGCTGTACATCTCTATGACTCTAACAGCATTTTATATTTTAAAAATTTTTTAAACTGACAGATTAAAAGATTAAGCTACAGTGGCAGGTTGATGAGAACCTGAGTGAGAAATTTTAGCAAGGGTACAAAGAAAGAAATGAAAGCTAGAAGTGAAGGCACAGTAAACAAGAGCAGATAGGCCCATAATGCAAAAAACGCTGTTTAAAACGAAAAAAAAATCTAAAAAGACACCACGTCCAAATACCAGGCCACTCACAATAAGATGAATAAATGAACAGTGCAAATAGTTGGAAACTGGTACGATATAATTGCAATTACAGAAACGTGTCTGAGAGATGCCCAGGCTGAGAACTGAATATCCAAGAGTATTCAGTATTTAGGAAGGACAAAATGAATGGAGATGGGGTGGCATTGTTAATAAGAATGCAATCAGTACAATGGTGAGAAAGGAAGGAAGGAACAAAAAGCTAAATATAGAGTTAGTCTGGATTTTACATGAGGGGTGTGAAACATGACTAGACCTTGTCTCAAAACAGTAGAGGGTGGCATTAAATGGGAAATTAGAGAAGCATATAAGGGTGTTACAATCAGAGGTGTCTTAATCTACCGATAGACTGGGCATACCACTTATGAATTCCTGGAGGGTAATTAGCCAAGTACATTCAGCAATCAATGAGGGAACAAGCTTTCCCAGATTGTTTGTTTTGGGATGCAAAGAGCTTAATAATAATCTTGTGCAAGTTCCTTTCAGGAAGAATGGGCCATAACATTCAATGGATAGAAATTCAAGTAGTCTAATCCACAGCCTGGTTCCTAAATCTAAACAAAACTAAACTGCCAAGGTAGGAGGTGCGATTTGGCTGCCATAGATTGGCTAAACTCATTACAGTGCCATCATTGACAATTGCTAATAATTATGGAACAATTGCATGCATTGCAACGGTTGTATGTTCCTTTCAGGTCCAAAATTAAAACAGAAGTGGCCCAACCACGGCTAACAAACAAAATTGAGGACAACATTAGATCTAAAGCAGAGACACAAAACATTGCTAGAAAAATCTGCAAGCCTGTGAACTGGGAGTAGTTTATGGCTGAGCAAAAGAACACCAAGACATTGATTAAGAGGGGAATACAGAAATGAGAATATACTTGCATGAAACATAAAAGCAAACTTCAAATAGTATGTAAAACTACATAGGTAAGAGGATTAGCACAGATGTAGTCTGAAGCTGGAAAATTGAAAACAGAAAAGGAAATAGCACAACAATTTAATAACTTCACAGCAGATACAAATCATTCCTGGAGAAGGCCTATTCAGAAAGGGATAGTGATGGAGATTCCTATTGGTTAAAACAAGTAGTGGAGATATTAACAGACTGGAAGCTAACAACAGGTAGCATCGAGGAGGCAGGGAGGCTGCAGAAGGTTTGGACAGGTTAAGAGAGTGGGCAAAGAAGTGGCAGATGGAGTCCAATGTGGGAAAGTGTGAGGTCATGCACTTTGGTAGGGAAAAACAGAGGCATGCACTACTTTCTAAATGGGGAGAAGATTCAGAAGTCTGAAGTGCAAAGAGTCTTGGGGAGTTCTAGTCCAGGTTGAGTTAGTATTTAGGAAGGCAAATGTAATCTTTGCATTTGTTTTGAGAGGACCTGAATATAAAAGTAGGGATGTACTTCTGAGGCTCAAAAAGGCTCTAGTCTGACCACATTTGGAGTACTGCGCACAGTTTTGAGCCCCATATCTCAGGAAGGATGCACTGACCCTGGAGCATGTTCAGAGAAGGTTCATGAGAATGGTCCCAGGAATGAAATACTTAACATATGAGCTTAACAGTCTGAGGGCCCTGGATTTATAATTGATGAAGTTTAGAAGGACAAGGGGAGATCAAACTGAAACATACAGAATACTGAATGAACTGGCCATAAGTTTCCATTGGTAGGAGAGACTAGGAACCGAGGGCATAGCCTTAAAATAAAGGAGAGACCTTTTAGAACAGAGATGAGGAGAAACTTCTTCAGCCAGAGAGTGGTGAATCTATGGAATTCATTGCCACAGAACATTGTGGAGGCTAGGTCATTGAGTATATTGAAGACTGAGATAGATAGGTTCTTGAGAAGCAAGGGGTTCAAGGGTTACAGGGAGAAAGTGGGAGAATGGGTTTGAGAAACTTCTCAGCCATGATTGAATGGAAGAGCAGACTTGATGGGATGAATGGCCTAATTTCTGCTCCTATGTCTTATGGTATAATGGTCTAAACATCCAGGACTTGAGAATCTACATCCCAGGGTATTAAAGCTGACCATTTGAAGCAATGCTTATCATCTTCCAAAATTCTGGAGATTCTGTGGCACAGTCTCTGCAGCTTAAAGGGAAGCAATGTAACCAAAGTTTTTAAACTGCAGAAGGGATTAAGCTGGAAATACAACAATAGCAACGTTTCAGTGTTGAATCTGTCACGGGTGGCAAGGTGATTCAGTGGTTAGCACTGCTGCCTCACAGTGTCAAGGGCTGGAGTTCAATTCCAGCCTGAGGTGACTTATCAGTGTAGAGTTTGCATATTCTTCCTCTTCTTCTGTGTGGGTTTCCACCAGGTCCTCCAATTTCTTCCCACATTCCAAAGATGGACAGGTTAGGTAGATTGGCCATGTTAAATTGCCCCATAATATCCAGGGTTGGGTTAGGCTAGGTGGACCAGCCATGGTATATGCAGGTTACAGGGATATGATGGGGCCTGGGTCGAAGTGCAATGCTCTTCGGAAGGTCAGTGCAGACTTGATAGACCAAATGGCCGCTTTCACACTGGAGGGACTCTATGAATCACCTACAGTTTCCTTACAGCAGTACTTAACCTGCATGATCTTCCCAGGTCTGTTCCCAACAGCACTCATCTGTCTGTTGGTCTGTTTGGAAAACAAGCTGCAGTTCAAAGGTCAATTCTCAACTTCAGCTTTTAATTGCAAACTGGAAAAGGAGAACTTAAAGTGATGATCTCAATACAGAGACCAGGGGTTCTGAGGTGACGTACTCATGGCCAATCTACTCAAAGCCTGTCCACTATCCACAAGTCAGACATATAGTGGAATAACTTGCATGGATAAATGCAGCTCCAACAGTCAAGCAGCTTGACAGCATCCAGGACAAAGTAGCTTCACGGATTTAGACTTGACCCACCATCTTCAACATTCATTAGCCACAGGTACTGACTGTAGCCAACCAGACCATCATTGCAAAACTAGTGACAAAGCATCTAACATTAGTTTTGATTCTGTTACTGGACAACATTTGCTAAATTTGTTTCTCCTTATTCATTCATGGGATGAAGGCATCGCTAGCTAGGTGGCATTTATTGCCAATTCTTAATTGCCTAGAGCACCATTGAAAATCAGCTACACCGCTGTGGGTCTGGAGTCACACGTCGGCCAAACCAGGTAAGGATGGCAGTTTTCTTTTCCAAAGGACATTAGTGAACCAGATGAGCTTTCCCAGACTACCGACGGTGGATTCTTGGTCACCATTAGACTAGATTTTTAAACTGAATTCAAATTCCACCATCTACCATGGCAGGACTCGAACTCGGGTCTCCAGAACGTTAGCTGAGTCTCTGGATTAACAGTCCAGCGATCATACCACGAGGCCATTGACTCCCTGACAGTCAAACAATAATCCTGACATTTAAAAAATTAACGCGACAACTGATTTGCAGTATGGTGTACTTGCACATACTGGTAGCTACATATTTCAATATACAGGGAGAAAGAGCATGTGCACATACTGCGTCTGTTTCAACTCAAAAAGATGACAGTTATTCTTTGCTTCATTTCTCGGAAATGTCTTGTCCGAGTCCTTTAAAAGACTAATGAAAGGTCAAGGGATTGCTTTTTCTAACTAAGATAATATCTTTCAGATAAAATTCCATAGACAAACACAAGATACCTTCTCTCAATAATTTTGCATGATAAACTTTAACATGCCCAGCATCAACAGCAGTTTTGGTATAGATAAGGTACCCAATTTTCAGCATGACAGTTAAGTTACTGATGAACAGTCCCACATATGAAGGAGAAACTAGGAAAAACACATTTGATATTTAAAAATGCTTACTAGTGTTTCACATAACAATCTCTTAATGACTTCAACACCACACAATTACATACTTGTCCTTTCTTTCGTGTTTGTGTGTTTCCCGAACCATCTGAGCAGCCTTCCTACTGTACGGATGGATAACTTTATGCTCTGGCCCTTTCTTAGCCTTTGGTGCTTTAGGCTATAAAAACACAAAAAATACTTTAAGTTAGCAATGATATTTCAACTCACTCAAGAACTGTGAGGTTCATTTCGAGTCCTCAATTTAGGAGGTATTTCGTATGCCGAACAGACTATAATCGGATCAGATCTTCTGCATAAACTCAACATCGTGTCGTGATAACTTGTACGATTGCTTTATCGTACATCAGCCAGAAAAGAAAGCTCTTGTTATTACAATCAGACAATGTATTGGTCATACTGTGCATACTGGATGACACCATTTACAATGATGCACAGTGCAAGAAGATACAGCAAAATTCAAAACAATTAACTGGTTGTGAAAGAGTAATTACAGCTAAAATATATCTGTCTCATTGTTTAGTTGGAAGCAACAAAATAGAATGATTAACCACAAAGCAAATACAAACAGGTTACTCATTCTGCAAATAAGTAGTTTTACACAACACTAATGAAATTCCAATTAATTTACTTTTTAAGCTAATGTAATACTTCAGCACTGAAAACATTGCAGCTCTTTTTCATCAGCAACTGACAACAATCACTTCTCTCCCTCGGTGGGTCTCTCCAGGCCACATTACAAATAGTAGCAGGCAAAGGAAAAAAAATGGAACTCAACAAGCCGGGCAGTCCCCCTATAAACGTCTCTCTCCTTCAGCCACGTTCTGCCTTGTTTTTAATACCCCAGTGACCCGCCTGGAGCTGCCAGCCAGTTTATCACGAGACGTGATTTCAAAGGAAAATTAATCATCATTCATCTTTTAAATTCTTGAGTTCTCCAAGAACATTCAAGATGACCAATTCAGAGAAGGTAGCAACACAAAGCAGTGAGAGGGAAATGGTGGTGCTGTGCATGTCGTTAACCTCATAATTCAGAAGGAGCCAATGTCCATGATCTGATGACATGGGTTAATGTCCCAGCATCGCACCTGGCAAAATTTTCATGTCATTATTAACAAAAGTCTGGAATGCCAAGTTGTTTCAGGAATGGACGCCGCTGGTGGGCAAGTTGTTGGAGGGAATCCTGAGGGACAGGATGTACATTTATTTGAAGAGGGAAGGACTGATTAAGGATAGTCAACATGGCTTTGTGTGAGAGAAATCAGGTCTCATTGATTGAGTTTTTTGAAGAAATAACAAAGAGAATTGATGAGGGCAAAGTGGCAGATGTGACCTATATGGTTTTCAGTAATGCATTCGAAAAGATTCCTCATGGGAGACTGGTTAGCAAGGTTAGATCTCATGGAATACAGGGAGAACTAGCCATTTGGATACAGAACTAGGTCAAAGGTAGAAGACAGAGGGTGGTGGTGGAGAGTTGGTTTTCAGTCTGGAGGCCTGTGACCAGTGGAGTACCTCAAGGATCAGTGCAGGGTCCACTACTTCATTTATATAAATGATGTGGATGCGAGCATAAGAGGTACAGTTAGTAAGTTTACACATGACACCAAAATTGGAGGTGTAGTGAACAGTGAAGAAGGTTACCTCAGATTACAATGGGATCTTGACCAGATGGGCCAAATGGCTGAGAAGTGGCAGATGGAGTCTAATTTAGATAAAGTGAGGTGCTGCATTTTGGGAAAGCAAATCTTAGCAGGACTTATACACTTAATGGTAAGGTCCTGGGGAGTGTTGCTGAACAAGAGACATTGAAGTGCAGATTCATAGTTCCTTGAAAGTGGAGTCGCAGGTAGATAGGATAGTGAAGAAGCGTTTGGTATGCTTTCCTTTATTGGTCAGAGTATTGAGTACAGGAGTTGGGAGGTCACATTGCAGCTGTACAGGACATTGGTTAGGCCACTGTTGGAATATTGCGTGCAATTCTGGTCTCCTTCCCATCAGTGAAACTTGAAAGGGGTTCAGAGAAGATATACAAGGATGTGACCAGGGTTGGAGGATTTGAGATGTAGGGAGTGGGCTGAATAAGCTGAGGCTATTTTCCCTGGAGTGTCGGTGGCTGAGGGGTGACCTTATAGAGGTTTACAACATTATGAGAGGCATGGATAGGATAAATAGACAAAGTCTTTTCCCTGGGATCGGGAGTCCAGAACTAGAGGGTATAGGTTTAGGGTGAGAGGGGAAAGATATAAAAGAGACCTAAGGAGCAACTTTTTCAAGCAGAAGCTGGTATGTGCATGGAATGAGCTGCCAGAGGAAATGGTGGGGGCTGGTACAATTGCAACATTTAAAAGATATCTGGATGGGTATATGAATAGGAAGGGTTTGGAGGGTTGGCTGCTGGCAGGTGGAACTAGATTGGGTTGGGATATCTGGTCAGCATGGACAAGTTGGACTGAAAGGTCTGTTTCCGTGTTGTACATCTCTATGATTCTTTGAATGGTAAACATGAAGCTAATCACTCGTTGTTAAAAAGTCTGCTTCATTAACGCCCATTAGGAAAGAAACCGGTCATCCTTACACAAACTAACTATACCTTCTATATTCACATTCAAATCATTTATATAACTGATGAAAAGTAAGGACCCAGCACCGATTCTTGTGGCACACCACTGGTCACAGGCCTCTGGTCTGAAAAGCAACCTTCCACCACCACCCTCTGTCATCTACCAGTTCTTCTGGCTTCTTCAAGCCAGTTCTGGATCCAAATGGCCTGTATTCTATGTGATCTAACCTTGCTAACTAGTCTACCATGAGAAGTCTTGTCGAGCGCCTTACTGAAGTCTGTATAGATCACGTCCACCGCTATGCCTTATCAATCCTCTGTGTTACTTGTTTCAAAAGCTCAATCAAATTTGTGAGACATGTTTTCCCATGCACAAAGCCATGCTGACTATCCCTAATCAGTCGTTGCCTTTCCAAATACATGTAAATCCTATCCCTCAGGATTCCCTTCAACAATTTGCCCACCACCGATGTCTGGTTCACCAGCCTATAGTTCCCAGGTTCGTGCTGTACATCTCTATGACTCCAATGACTCCTAAATGCCCTCTGAAAAGACAAGCCACTCAGTTCAAGGCCAATTAGAAATGGACAACAAGTTTTAAATCTTGCCAAAGGCGCCCAGGTCCCATGAAATAAACATTAATGCAATTATACGGTGAACTATTTGAGCACCAATTAAGAGACGAGTGAAAGATTTTGCCAGATTAATGAAAGCATGGACTGAAGCTGACAATTAGATTGCTGTTAGGCAAAGCCATCACATAGCAGCTACTACAAGCACAAGCAAGAGGCGAAGGAGAATGGCTGATCCACCCTGCTACAAGGAGAGTTGGGGCAGGGGTTTTGAGTGTGGCCCTTCAAGTGTCTCTGGTTCTAACATGGAGGCAGCAGTGGAAGTTTAATTCCCGTGCTCCAAAGCTTTGGTTACTCTTGTCTGAATTCAGAACATGTTATATTCTTGTGTTACATTAAACACCAAGAGTCCAAGCCATTGATACTTCTGGATGTTTCTAGAAATAGGCTTTAGCGCTGCTCCTTCATCACTCTGAAAGCTTGTGATTTCAAATAAACCAAATTATTCATTCATGGGATGAGGGTGTCGCTGGCTAGGCCAATATTTATTGCCTGTCCCTAATTGCCCAGAGGGTAGTGAAGAGTCAACCACATTGCCATGGGTCTGGAGTCACGTGTAAACCAGACCAGGTAAAGATGGCAGCTTCCTTCACTAAAGGACATTAGTGAACCAGATGGGTTTTTCCAACAATTGACAATGGATTCGTGGTCATCATAGGTTCTTCATTCCAGATATTTACTGAATTCAAATTCCACCATCTGCCATGGCAGGATTCAACCCTGGGTCCTCTGAACATTATCTGGGTCTGTGGATTAATAGGCCAGCAATAATATCATGAGACCATTGCCTCATCCTATTGGACCATAACCTGGTGTCGTGTGACTTTTCACCTTGTGGCATCCAGCAGCTTTGATACGAGAGTTCCACATTTGGTGCCATTTCCCATTGGCCTCTGCAGAAAGAATATGGCCCAGGACACATTGGCCTCAGTTGAGATCATACTCAGATCATAAGTAACTGGCAAGTTTTTCTCAAAGTTTTCTGTACACCATTTTCAATTATTATGTCTTAGGTTTTACAATGTAATATAACATATTAAACAATCAGGTTTATAAAATAACTATACAAAGGTAAAGACCTTTGCATGAACAGGAAGGAGATATCACATCCAGGGTTAGATACATCCCGAGTGAGTGTATAGTTCAGGGGCTTTGGAAATTCGGTGCAGAGGGAGAGAAGTGCTTTTTAGTTCACAGTTTACAAGGTGTATTTTTATAAGTTGAAACCTAGGATCAGGGCCCGGCACAAACATTGCAGGAAAACTGCACTTCACCGTTTAGTAATCACTGCCATTAGACCATGTATTATTATAGATTACTTTCAGACTGAACGGCAAGAGAAATATTTACAGATTACAAACAAAATAACCAGTATGAAATTTTTAAAAAACACAAATTAGAAACTAAGTAAATAAAATAGAGATGCAGAGCTAGCTAATGTAATGTGCCTGCATGATATGGGAGGTGGTGGACCTCAATATGGTTCATTGTAACCATTGGACCAAATGCAGGTTGTTTGAGGAACTGCAGCTCAGAGTTTATGATTCTGAACTTCGAATGCTGCAACACATTAACGATGGGGAGAGTTACCTGGATTCTGTGTTTTAGGAGGCAGATTAACTACGTTGAGTTCATGTGGTTCTGCTCGCCGAGCTGGAAGTTTTTGCTGCAAACGTTTCGTTCCCTGGCTAGGGAACATCATCAGTGCTATTGGAGCCTCCTGTGAAGCGCTGCTGTGATGTTTCTTCTGGTATTTATAGTGGTTTGTTCTTGCCGCTTCCGGGTGTCAGTTTCAGCTGCAGTGATTTGTATGTGGGGTCCAGGTCGATGTGTCTGTTGATGGATGTTCTTGCCGTTTCCGGGTGTCAGTTTCAGCTGTAGTGGTTTGTATATGGGGTCCAGGTCAATGTGTCTGTTGATGGAGTTTGGGGATGAATGCCATGCTTCTAGGAATTCTCTGGCTGTTCTCTGTCTGGCTTGTCCTATGATAGTGGTGTTTTCCCAGTCAAATTCATGTTGCTGGTTGTCTGAGTGTATGGCTACTAGAGATAGCTGGTCGTGTCGTTTTGTGGCTAGCTGATGTTCATGGATGCGGATTGTTAGCTGTCTTCCTGTTTGTCCTATATAGTGTTTTGTGCAGTCCTTGCATGGTATTTTGTAAACTATGTTAGTTTGGCTCATGCTGGGTATTGGGTCCTTTGTTCTAGTGAGTTGTTGTCTGAGCGTGGATGTTGGCTTGTGTGCTGTTATGAGTCCTAAGGGTCGCAGTAGTCTGGCTGTCAGTTCTGAGACGCTCCTGACGTATGGTAGAGTGGCTAGTCCTTTTGGTTGTGGCATGTCCTCGTTCCTCAGTCTATCTCTTAGGCATCTGGTGATAAAGTTGCGTGGGTATCCGCTTTTGGCGAATACCTTGTATAGATGTTCCTCTTCCTCTTTTCGCAGTTCTAGTGTACTGCAGTGTGTTGTGGCCCTTTTGAATAGTGTCCTGATGCAGCTTCGTTTGTGTGTGTTGGGGTGGTTACTTTCATAGTTTAGGACTTGGTCTGTGTGTGTTGGTTTCCTGTGTACCCTTGTGATGAATTCTCCGTTGGGTGTTCTCTCTACTAACACGTCTAGGAATAGGACTCTGCTATGAGTCCCGAGTTTAAGTATGCCGTCCTTGTTGATAGGTTCGGCCTCCTGTGTTCTGTTATGTATGTCCAGTAGGTTGGCTATTGTTTCTCTGGCTAGGGTTTTGTCAATTGAAGTGAACAGTGCCGTCACGTCGAATGATACCAAGGTTTCTTCTTTGTCTATGTGTGTATTCCGAACCTATCAACAAGGACGGCATACTTAAACTACTGGACCTGTGCCTCACCACACACTTTACATTCAACAATCAGATATACGAACAAATCAACGGAACACCCATGGGATCACCAATCTCGGGACTCATAGCAGAGGCAGTTATGCAAAGGTTAGAACATACAGCCCTACCACAAATCCAACCCAAACTCTGGATCAGATATGTTGATGACACCTTTGTAATCATCAAAAACACAGATATAGAAAAAACACACCGAATCATCAACGCCACACTCACAGGAATCCGATTCACACGAGAAGAAGAAAAGGATAGCCAACTCCCATTCCTAGACGTGATAGTACAGAGAACACCCAACGGAGAATTCACCACAAGGATACACAGGAAACCAACACACACAGACCAAGTCCTAAACTATGAAAGTAACCACCCCAACACACACAAACGAAGCTGCATCAGGACACTATTCAAAAGGGCCACAACACACTGCAGTACACCAGAACTGCGAAAAGAGGAAGAGGAACACCTATACAAGGTATTCGCCAAAAACGGATACCCACGCAACTTTATCACCAGATGCCTAAGAGATAGACCGAGGAACGAGGACATGCCACAACCAAAAGGACTAGCCACTCTACCATACGTCAGGAGTGTCTCAGAACTGACAGCCAGACTACTGCGACCCTTAGGACTCATAACAGCACACAAGCCAACATCCACGCTCAGACAACAACTCACTAGAACAAAGGACCCAATACCCAGCATGAGCCAAACTAACGTAGTTTACAAAATACCATGCAAGGACTGCACAAAACACTATATAGGACAAACAGGAAGACAGCTAACAATCCGCATCCATGAACATCAGCTAGCCACAAAACGACACGACCAGCTATCCCTAGTAGCCATACACTCAGACAACCAGCAACATGAATTTGACTGGGAAAACACCACTATCATAGGACAAGCCAGACAGAGAACAGCCAGAGAATTCCTAGAAGCATGGCATTCATCCCCAAACTCCATCAACAGACACATTGACCTGGACCCCATACACAAACCACTACAGCTGAAACTGACACCCGGAAACGGCAAGAACATCCATAAACAGACACATCGACCTGGACCCCACATACAAATCACTGCAGCTGAAACTGACACCCAGAAGCGGCAAGAACAAATCAATATAAATACCGGAAGAAACATCAAAGCTGCGCTTCACACGAGGCTCCAACAGCACTGATGATGTTCCCTAGCCAGGGAACGAAACGTTTGCAGCAAAAACTTCCAGCTCGGCGAGCAGAACCACAACAACGGATACCCGAGCTACAAATCTTCAATCAGATTTTAAACCTTGAGTTCAGTGGTCAGCACAGAAGGATGCGACTACAAGCAAGGTAGAGGAATCCAGGAGGTAGCGCTGAAGGAGCCTCAGACCTCGGATTTGTCTAACAGGTTTGAAATTCTTGCTCCATGAGTGAATGAGAGTGGGAGCTGGAGGGAAGATGAGAGAACTGTTTTTTTTCAATTTGTTCCTAAGTACCTTGTAGCCAAGATGGTGCACAGGACCATAATGCAGAACTTTTTATTTCTTTAATTTTGTAATTTATTCCTAAAACCCTGTAGAGATATCTTTGTAACTAAGAAGGTGTCATAAGTGGCAACATTGTAAACCTTACACTGCACTCATTTGAGCATGTGACAATAAACCTAATTTTATCCCATGTTGGATCCTTTCCCTCTCACTCCCAAGTTCCTTTGCAGTCCAGATGAAATATGCTGAAACTGGTCACCAGGCAAGCAATGCAGCCTTTGGGACCTTTGATCCTGTCCATAGAGAACAATATCTATTCCCCTGACTATACTGTTCCCGATGACAATTACATTTCTGTTTTCTCCATGCCATTAGCATTTAGAATTCAAGTTAGATTAGATTAGATTACTTACAGTGTGGAAACAGGCCCTTCGGCCCAACCAGTCCACACCGACCCGCCGAAGCTCAACCCACCCATACCCCTACATTTACCCCTTACCTAACACTACGGGCAATTTAGCAATTAGCTTCACTACAGTGTGGAAACAGGCCCTTCGGCCAAACCAGTCCACACTGATCCATTTCCCTCTGACTAATGCACCTTGCACTACATGGCCAATTCGCCTAACCTGCACATCTTTGGACTGTGGGAGGAAACCGGAGCACCCGGAGGAAACCCACGCAGACACGGGGAGAATGTGCAAACTCCTCACAGACAGTTGCCTGAGGCTGGAATCGAACCTGGGACCCTGGTGCTGTGAGGCAGCAGTGCTAACCACTGAGCCACCGTGCCACCCACTTGGCAGGTCAGCTAATCAAAAATGACAACACCAGGTGCTGGAAGCTGTTCTTGCCCAGCCATGACTAGTAATACAAGAAGAAAGGTTGGAGCAAATTTATATTTAACAGACAGAAACCTTTGATGAGGTAACAAAGAGACTGGATGAGGACAAAGCTGCTGATGTTGCATATAAGGGCTTCCAAAACACATCTAATCAAGTGCAGCACAGGTCTATGAGCAAAAACAAAACTCCTGATATAAAATGGAGAGTGGCAACATCAATACAAGAAAGGGAGAGTGGAGGTGTACAGTTCTTCAGACTGGAGGAAGACTTACAGTGGATAGCCAGAGGTTAGTGTTAGGACCCTTGCTCCAGATCTTAGCATAAAGCAGGCAATTTCAACATTTGCAAATGATACTAAACTTTGAAATATTGTGAATTCTGACAAAGACTGTTTAGAACTTTAAAAGGACAGCTTATTGGAACAGGTGAACAAGCGGTGGATGAAATTTAACGCAGAGAAGTGTGTTGTGATTCATTTAAGTAGGAAGAACATGGACTCGCTTTCACCTGGTCCATCTCGGACTCCTCCCTTCCCACCCTTGACATCTGTTTCCATTTCTGGGGATAGGCTAGCCACCCACACCCACCGGCCCACCAACTCCCAGTTACCTCGACTACACATCCTCAGCACCCTGCTTCCCGAACAGGCAAATCCCATTCTCCCAGTTCCTCTGTCACCGTCACATCTGCTCTGACCAACTTCCACAAGGGAGCCTCCGAAATGTCCCACCTCCTTCCTCAACTGAGGAGTTCCCAACAGTTGTTGACAGAGCCCTCAGCCAGGTCTGATCGACCTCCCACACTTCCGTCCTTACCAGTCTCTTCCCACCTGTAACACCTGCCACCATTTCTGCTACATCTAGTGAGGTGCCACCAAAACATATTCCCCTCCACACCCTTGTATAGAAACTGTACCCACCAACACACCCTAGTCCACTCTTTCTCCACTCCCAACACACACACCCCCACCCCAGTCTCAGAGTGCCTCCCCCTGCAACTGCAGAAGGTGTGGTACCTGTTTGTTTACTTCCTCCCTGCCCAGTATCCAAGAGCCCAAACACTTTACCTGCACTTTACACAATCTAGTCTACTTCATAAATTGCTCACAATGTGGTCTTCTCTACATTGGGGAAAAGAAGCGTAGACTTGGTGACTACTCCTCAGAACACCCATGTTCTGTCCATAAAAAAGACCCTGAGCTTCCAGCTGCCTGCCACTCTAACACACCACCCTGTTTCCTGGCCAACATCTCTGTCTCCAGCGAAGCTCAACACAAGCTGCAAGAACAGCGCCTCATTTCTGTTTGGGGACCCTGCAGCCCTCTGGACCCAATATCGAGTTCAATAACTCTAGGTCTTGAGGTGTCCCATGTCCTTATCCCAACCCCTACACATCAGGCCTTATTCACATATAATTGGCTATTACACACAACCCATTGTTAGCTCCCAGCTGTTCCATTAATAGCTATTCACCCTTCTAGCCAGATTGTTATCCTCTCTGTCATCTGTCTAACTGGTTTCCTCTCTCTTTCAGCTTTAACCCCGCCTATCGTTTACCCCTTACCCCCTCCCCCCCCCCCATCTTCTGCATATAAACTAACATTTTCCAACATACCATCAATTCCGAGGAAGGGACCCGAAATGTTAAATCTAACTTCTCTGCACAGATACTGCCAGACTTACTGAGCTTTTCCAGCAATTTCGAGTTTTGGTATTGTGTGCAGTTCTGGTTGTGATGACACTTAAAGGGTGTGGAAGATTCACCAGGATATTGTCTGGGCTAGAGTGATTCAGCTATGAGTAGACAATATAGGATGGGGTTGTTTCCCTTGGGGTGGATGAGGCTGGGGAATGGGATACAGCACCGGAACAGGCCCTTCGGCCTCAAAGCCAGCACTGCCATATTTTGCCCTTCCATACTGAAACTGTCTTGACTTTCAGGATCTGAATCCCTCTACTCCCTTCCTATTCATGTATTTGTTCAGGTCTTTCTTGAATGCTGCTACTGTGTCTGCATCCACCACTGTCTCTCTGGCAATGTCCCAGGCACTCACCACCCTTTGTGTGAAATATTTGCCTCGTACATCTCTTTTAAACTTCCCCTCTCGCATCTTCCTGTATTCAATCACAAGCTTATAAACTTCTATTAGGTTGCCCCACAACCTCCAGTGAAAACAAACCCAGTCGAGCCAACATTTTTCATAGCAAAAATCCCGGTCAGCCTTTCTGTACCCTCTCCAAAGCATCCATAACTTTCTGGTAGAGTGGTGACCAGAACTGTACGGAATATTCCAAGTGTGGCCTGCCTAACGTTCGATAAAGCTGCAGCATAACTTCTGTATCCTTATACTCAATGCCCCTTCCAATTAAGGCAAACATACCATAAGCCTTATTTACCACCTTATCTACCTGCACTCCCACCTTCAGTGATTTGTGGACCTACACACCTAGATCCCTACTCCTCAGGGTTCTGCCAGTCACTATAAAATTGCTACCTGTATTTGACCTTCCAAAATGCTCACCCCACATTTGTCCGGGTTAATCTCCATTTGCCATTTTTCTGCCTGCAACTGATCTCTATCCTGTTGTATCCTCTGACAATCCTCCTCACTATCTAGAACATCACCAAACTTGGTATCATCTGCAAACTTATTAATTAGACCAGCTACATGTCCCTCCAATTCACCTATGCAGATCACAAACAGCAGAGGACCCAGTACTGATCCCAGTGTAACATTACTAGTAACAATGCTCCATTCCAAAAAGCATCCTTCCACCACTACCCTCTGTCTCCTATGACGAAGCCAGTTCCGTACCGGTCTTGCTAGCTCACCCCTGATTCCATGTCACTTCACCTTTTGTACTGGTCTGCCCTGAGGGACCTTGTCAAAGGCTTTGCTGAAATCCATGTAGGCAGCATCAATTGTCTTGATCAGCCCCTGAAAAAACTCAATAAAATCAGTGAGGATGTGACGGAGGAGTACAAATTTCTGAGGACAGGGGTTAATAACCAAGTGCCATAGCTTTAAGATAAAGAGGAGATTGACAGGGGCTTTTCGGGTAGAGTGTTCTCATGCAGAGGATAGTGGGAACCTGGAAATCACTCCCTGAAAGAGTACCCAAGGCAGGAATCTTCAGAATGTTTCAGAGTTATTAAGTTGAACTCTTGAACTTCCGTGACATACAAGCCAAATACTGGAAAACGGGACTGCAACAGATGGATTGATATACCTGGGTCCTCTTTAGTTTGCTATTTGAATAATTGATTTGGATGAGAATACAGAAGGCATCATTAGTAAGTTGCAGATGATGACAACGTTGGTAACATTGTAGACAGTGAAGAAGGTTTTCTAAGATTACAAAGAGATCTTGATCAAATGGGTCAATGGAGTGAATAATGGCATATGGATTTCAATCTGGATAAATGCAAGATATTGTATTTTGGTACAACAAACAAGGATAGGGCTTATATAATTAACGCTAGGGCCTTGGATAACGTTTTAGAACAGAGACCTAGGGGTTCAGGTGCATATTTCCATGAATTTTGCATCACAGAGACAGGACAATTAAAAAGGCATTCAATATGCTTGTCTTCACTGCTCAGTCCTTAGAGAATAGGAGTTGGGAAGTCATGTGGAGGTTGTACAGGACATTGGTGAGATGTCTTCTGGATTACTGTTGAGAGTGTGTTGCAGGAAAAGCACAGCAGGTCAGGCAGCATCCGAGGAGCAGGAAAATAGACATTTAAGGCCAGAGCCCTTCATCAGGAATCCTGATGAAAGGCCTATGCCTGAAACTTTGATTCTCCTGCTCCTCGGATGGTGCCTGACCTGCTGTGCTTTTCCTGCAACACACTCTCGACTCTGATCTCCAGCATCTGCAGACCTCACTGTCTCCTTCTGGATTACTGTGTCCAGTTCTGGTCACCCAGTTATAGAAAGAATATTATTAAGCTAGAAAAGGTTCAGAAAACTTTTACCAGGATACTGCCAGGTATAGAAGATTTGAGTTATAAAGAAAGGCTGGGACTTTACCCACGGGAGTACAGGAGGCTGAGAGGTGACCTTGTAGAAGTGTATAAAATAATGAGGGGTATAGACAGGGTTAATGTCAGGTATCTTTTCCCTAGGAATGGGGGACTTCGTGTGTGAAATGAACTTCCAGCAGAAGTGGTGGATGTGAGTACAATTACAATTAAAAGACATTTGTGAATGAATAGGAAAGATTTGGAGGGATATGGGCTAGGAGAATGCAAGTGGAACTAGTTTAGTTTGGGATTATGTTCAGCATGAACGGTGCAGACCGAAGGGTCTGTTTCTATGCCGTAATGCTATGATGATCTGCACTGACACTATAGGTCAAAAGATACCTTTATGTTGTTGTGGTTCTGTTTGCCGAGCTGGGAGTTTTTGTTGCAAACGTTTCGTCCCCTTTCTAGGTGACATCTTCAGTGCTTGGGAGTGCTCCCAAGCACTGAAGGTGTCACCTAGAAAGGGGACGAAACGTTTGCAACAAAAACTCCCAGCTCGGCGAACAGAACCACAACAATGAGCACCCGAGCTACAAATCTTCGCACAAACTTTGAACATCTTTATGTACCATAAAATCCCTACAACTCAATATTAGATATTCAAAGTCATGAGCAGTCAGCACAAAGTAGGAAGAAAAAGCTGTTTATGTTGGTGGAAGATCAGGATCCAAAAAGTGATTTCAGATTATTTGCAAAACAGTAAGATACAGAATAGAGGGAGAACTAGCTCAAAAGTAGAGGCTGGTAGTGGAGGTAGTAGTGTGAGCAAAGGTTATCTCACAATGTAAGATGAAATGTCTGAAAACAAACCTTCCAGCTCAGTGAGCAAACTTACATCCAGAACCTCAACGTGAGCTACAAATCTTCTCAAAACTCACTAAGGTTATCTCAGAGTACCACGGGATCTTGATCAGAAGGACCAGTGGGTTGAGGAGTGGCAGGTGAAGTTTAATTTAGATAAACGTGAGGTGGCTGCATTTTAGAGAGGCAAATCTGGGCAAGATTTACACACTTCACTGTGAGATCCTGGGCTGTGTTGCTGAACAAAGAGACTTTGGAGTGCAGGTTCATAGTTCCTTGAAAGTGGAGATAGGATAGTGAAGAAGGTAGTGGGTATGCTTTCCTTTGTTGGTTAATGCATTGAGTAAACAGGTTGATAGGTCATGTTATGGCTGTACAGGATATTGATTAGACCACGATTGGAATTCCGATCTGTCTGGTATAGGAAGCATGCTACAGAACCCCTTGTGAAACTTGAAAGGATTCAGAAAACAATTAGAAGTGCGTTATCAGGGTTCCAGGATTTAAGCTATAGGGAAAATCAGAAAAGACTGGTGCTATTTTCCCTGGAGCATCAGAAGTTAATGTTTATAGAGATTTATAAAATCATGAGGGATGTGGATAGGATAAATAGGCAAAGTATTTTCCCTGGTGTGGGGGAGTCCAGAACTAGACGGCACGGTGGCACGGTGGCACAGTGGTTAGCACTGCTGCCTCACAGCGCCAGGGACCTGGGTTCAATTCCCGCCTCAGGCGACTGACTGTGTGGAGTTTGCACGTTCTCCCCGTGTCTGCGTGGGTCCCCTCCGGGTGCTCCGGTTTCCTCCCACCGTCCAAAGATGTGCGGGTCAGGTGAATTGGTCATGCTAAATTGCCCGTAGTATTAGGTAAGGGGTAAATGTAGGGGTATGGGTGGGTTGCGCTTCGGCGGGTCGGTGTGGACTTGTTGGGCCGAAGGGCCTGTTTCCACACTGTAAATCTAATCTAAAATCTAAATCTAGAGGGCATAGGTTTAGGGGGAGAGGGGTAAGAGAGACCTAAGGGGCAGCTTTTTCACACAGAGGGTGGTGTGTGTATGGAATGAGCTGCCAGAGGAAGTGGTGGAGGCTGGTACAATTGGAACACTTGAGAGTGTATTATGAAGAGGCAGGGTTTGGAGGTGTATGGGCCGTGTGCTGGCCGGTGGGACAGGGTGGGGCTGTGATATCTGTTGGAGTTGGAGTGTAGTTCCCGAGCTGTGTCTGTGTCTGTAATCACAATGTGGAGATAACCGTCACCACACACCGCTGCCGCAGCACAGCACAGTATAGTACTCCGCGCCACTGCCATACGGTACCGCTCCGCTCCACTCTACACTACACTACAGGCAGTGAGGGGGCGGGAAGGAGTGCCCGGCTCCCCCACAGCCGCCTGTCATCCCCCCCACTCTCCACACTCCGCCGCCCAGCACACACTCACCATGGTGAAGCCGCTGACGGTATATCCGCCGGAAGGACGTGTGCGCTGTCCCTTTCCGTCCTGCCGTCCCCCGACATCAACGGCCCGTCAGTGGGTTCCGGGGTCGGGGGGAGATGATGATGGGGGGGGGGGAGATGATGATGGGGGGGAGATGATGATGATGGGGGAGATTATGATGAGGGGGGAGCAGATGGTGGGGGGGAGATGATGATGTGGGGGGAGATGATGATGAGGGGGAGATGATGATGGGGGGGAGATGATGATGATGGGGGGGAGATGATGATGAGGGGTAGATGATGATGAGGGGAGAGATGATGATGGGGGAGATGATGGGGGGGAGATGATGATGGGGGAGATGATGATGGGGGGGAGATGATGATGTGGGGGAGATGATGATGGGGGAGATGATGAGGGGGGAGATTATGATGGGGGGAGATGATGATGGGGGAGATGATGATGTGGGGGAGATGATGATGATGGGGGGAGATGATGATGGGGGAGATGATGATGGAGGGAGATGATGATGATGAGGGGGGAGATGATAATGATGGTTGGGGGATGATGAGGGGGGCAGATGATGATGAATGGGGGGAGATGATGATGGGGGAGATGATGAGGGGGGAGATGATGATGCGGGGGGGAGATGATGATGAGGTGGAGATGATGATGGGGGGAGATGATGATGCGGGGGGGAGATGATGATGAGGTGGAGATGATGGGGGGAGATGATGATGGGGGGGAGATGATGATGGGGGAGAGGATGACGAGGGGGGAGATGATGAGGGGGGAGATGATGATGAGGGGGGGAGATGATGATGATGGGGGGAGATGATGATGTGGGAGATGATGATGATGGGGGGGAGATGATGATGAGGGGTAGATGATGATGAGGGGGAGAGGATGATGAGGGGGGGAGATGATGATGAGGGGGGGAGATGATGATGAGGGGGGAGAGGATGATCGGGGGAGATGATGATGATGGGGGGAGATGATGATGAGGGGAGATGATGATGATGGGGGGAGATGATGATGAGGGGGGAGATGATGATGATGAGGGGGAGATGATGATGAGGGGTAGATGATGATGAGGGGAGAGATGATGGGGGGGAGATGATGATGGAGGGGAGATGATGATGTGGGGGAGATGATGATGGGGGAGATGATGTGGGGGAGATGATGATGGGGGGAGATGATGATGATGGGGGAGATGATGATGATGGGGGGAGATTATGATGAGGGGGGAGCAGATGGTGGGGGGGAGATGATGATGGGGGAGATGATGAGGGGGGAGATTATGATGGGGGGAGATGATGATGGGGGAGATGATGATGTGGGGGAGATGATGATGATGGGGGGAGATGATGATGGGGGAGATGATGATGGAGGGAGATGATGATGATGAGGGGGGAGATGATAATGATGGTTGGGGGATGATGAGGGGGGCAGATGATGATGAATGGGGGGAGATGATGATGGGGGAGATGATGAGGGGGGAGATGATGATGTTGGGGAAGATGATGATGAGGGGGAGATGATGATGGGGGGAGATGATGATGCGGGGGGGAGATGATGATGAGGTGGAGATGATGGGGGGAGATGATGATGGGGGGGAGATGATGATGGGGGAGAGGATGACGAGGGGGGAGATGATGAGGGGGGAGATGATGATGAGGGGGGGAGATGATGATGATGGGGGGAGATGATGATGTGGGAGATGATGATGATGGGGGGGAGATGATGATGAGGGGTAGATGATGATGAGGGGGAGAGGATGATGAGGGGGGAGATGATGATGAGGGGGGGAGATGATGATGAGGGGGGAGAGGATGATCGGGGGAGATGATGATGATGGGGGGAGATGATGATGAGGGGAGATGATGATGATGGGGGGAGATGATGATGAGGGGGGAGATGATGATGATGAGGGGGGGGAGATGATGATGAGGGGTAGATGATGATGAGGGGAGAGATGATGGGGGGGAGATGATGATGGAGGGGAGATGATGATGTGGGGGAGATGATGATGGGGGAGATGATGGGGGAGATGATGATGGGGGGAGATGATGATGATGGGGGAGATGATGATGATGGGGGGAGATTATGATGAGGGGGGAGCAGATGGTGGGGGGGAGATGATGATGGGGGAGATGATGAGGGGGGAGATTATGATGGGGAG